>NW_012107030.1:3774320-3783031 GCF_000951045.1 Mandrillus leucophaeus
GAGGGCTGGGCACGGTGACTCACACCTGTAATCACAGCACTTTGGGAGGCCGAGGCGGGCGGATCATTTGAGGCCAGGAGTTCGAGACCAGCCTGGCCAACATGGTGAAACCCCGTCTCTACTAAAAATAAAAAAAAAAAATAGTTGGGTGTGGTGGCAGCTGCCTGTAGTCCCAGCTACCTGGGAGGCTGAGGCACGAGAATCACTTGAACCTGGAAGGCAGAGGTTGCGGTGAGCTGAGATCATGCCACTACACTCCAGCCTGGGTGACACAGTGAGATTCTGTCTCAAAAAAAAAAAAAATTAGCTGGGCAGGGCTACTCGGGAGGCTGAGGTGGAAGGACTGCTTGAGCCCAGGAAGTTGAGGTTACAGTGAGCTGTCATTGTACCACCACTGCACTTCAGCCTCAGTGACAAAGCAAGACCTTGTCTCAAAAGGAAAAAAAGTAAGTCCACTAACTCCATCATGTCCCCCAGTATCATTACTTAAGTCCTTAAGTTAGCCTGACAAACAGCTAACACCTCAACAGGGATGCTGAGAAAACTCAAAGAACAGCGGGATCAAAAGAAAAGACAGATGGGCACTGTAGGGGGACATGACAGAGAGCAGCCTCGCCTTCAGAGATCCCCTCGCCTCCTGCTCAGGGACACTGAAGTCTGTGGCTTAGGCCTGGGCTGTCTGCATTTTGGATTTTCCAGCTGGAACTTAAATTAGGAGCTTGGGGTCAAGGACTTGGGCTCTTCAGATGACAGAGATAACTGCTAAGATCTAAGAAAAGAAATGTAATCCATGAAGACCTCGAGCCACAAAATTGAGCTTACCAGTGAGAAAACATTTCTAAAATAGCCAATAGAATAATATGGAAACAAACACCACAAAAACCTGTTTTCCTGTGAGAGAATTCTAACTCAATAAGGAAATACAGGGGTTAAAGTTACCCTCTTGTGTACAAATGATATGAAAAATATTATGTAAATGAAAATAACGTATGGAAGGATTAGAATTATCTAGTCATTAGATAATTCTAATGAGATAATCTAATTATCTGATTACTCTAGTAGGAACAATAGGATCTAATGAGACTGTTCTTGGCTTGGGGATTTTGTCGTTGGATGGGTTTCGTTTTTTCCCTTCTTACCTTTGATGGAGCCAGCCAGGTAGGCCTTTCGGACATCAAAATCCTTACTAAGGAAAGAGCCATTTTCTTCACTCTGGCATATCCCCTTTGTGAGAACTGCAATATAACTCTCCATCATTTTAACTGGGCTCCCATGTTTCAGGTACATTCTGTAAGAAAGGACAACAAAGCAACTATGCTTCCATTTGGCATAAATCATGTGGAGATATGCACCCAGGCTGGTCTGGGTGCTTTCTCAAGAATCCGAAGCCACCTTGCTATGCCCTTCTGAATGCTTCACTCTTCTTTTTTTTTGAGACAGAGTCTCACTCTGTCACCCAGGCTAGAGTGCAGTGGCACAACCTTAGCTCACTGAAACCTCCACCTCCTGGCTTCAAGTGTTTCTCCCGCCTCAGTCTCCCGAGTAGCTGGGATTACAGGTGTGCGCCACCATACCCCACTAATTTTTGTAATTTTAGTAGAGATGGGATCTCACCATGTTGGCCAGGCTGGTCTCTAACTCCTGACCTCAGGTGATCCACCCACCTCAGCCTCCTAAAGTGCTGGGATTACAGACATGAGTTACCGCACTTGGCCTGAATGCTTGAATCTTTTCATGTAGAAAGTAGTGTTACTTCGGTGAAACGCTGTCTCTACTAAAAATACAAAAAATTAGCTGGGCGTGGTGGCAGGCGCCTGTAGTCCCAGCTACTTGGGAGGCTGAGGCAGGAGAATGGCGTGAACCCAGGAGGCAGAGGTTGCAGTGAGCTGAGATCCGGCCACTGCACTCCAGCCCGGGCGACAGAGCGAGACTCTGTCTCAAAAAAAAAAAAAAAAAAAAAAAAAAAAAAAAAAAAAAAAATCAACATTCCTTTAGGTTTTTGGTGATAAATGCACATTAGACATTCATCATCAAGTTAAAGCTTCCAGAAAATGCTGACAGGAAACTGGATGCATTTATAGCTCACATGTGGAATCCCTCTCTTCCCCTTGAAATCTCTTCCTGTGAGCAACGAAAACTAAATTTTGCTTGAGAAACATGACTGGGTCTATTTGGGCCTTTTAGGAGCTGGTGGGATAGAAAATCGGGAAGAAAATAAAACACATTTAACACAGATCACTTGAGGGCTGGGCACGGTGACTCACACCTGTAATCACAGCACTTTGGGAGGCCGAGGCGGGCGGATCATTTGAGGCCAGGAGTTCGAGACCAGCCTGACCCACATGGAGAAACCCCATCTGTACTAAAAATACAAAATTAGCCGGGCTTGGTGGCGCGTGCCTATAATCCCAGCTACTTGGGAAGGCTGAGGCAGGAGAATCACTTGAACCTGGGAGGTGGAGGTTGCGGTGAGCTGAGATCACGCCATTGCACTCCAGCCTGGGCAACAAGAGCAAAACTCCATCTCAAAAAAAAAAAAAAAAAAAACAACTACTAATTCAGTTCATAACTTGAGGGAAAAAGGTAAAGAACAAGGAATGTGGTGAGCTTTCACACACGTAAAATACATTCAAACCCAGGAACTCACACACAAGCTCACACGGGGAGAAAAACTTCTCTGATAGGATATAAAAAAGGAGGTCACAGGAGTTGTGTGGAGTGGGGGTCAGGAGGTAGAACTGGAGTCTGGGAACAGGAGGAGGAGGGAGCTTAGTTTTCACTGTATAATCTCCTGTATTTCTAAGTGTGCTTTATTACCACCAACAACAAAAAAAGCAAAATGCCATTAACTTTCTAAAATAGAGGCCGAGCACTGTGGCTCATGCTTATAATCTCAGCACTACGGGAGGCTGAGGCAAGAGGCTCACTTGAGGCCAGGAACTCAAGACAAGCCTGGTGAACATGGTGAAACCCTGTCTCTACTAAAAATATAAAAATTAGCCAGGCGTGGTGGTGGGTGCCTGTAATTCCAGCTACTTGGGAGGCTGAGGCACAAGAATTGCTTAAACCCAGGAGGTGGAGGTTGTAGTGAGCCGAGATGGCGCCATTACATTCCAGCCTGGGTGACAGAGTGAGACCATGTCAAAAAAAAAAAAATTGTGAAATATAAACAATACACAGTAATAGAGAAGAGAAACATAAGGTTGGTAGGATAAGATGACTTCTTACATGACAACCCTGGGCCAGGAGAGATAAAACAGAGGGGAAAATCCCCCCAAAAGCACTCCACAGGAAAAGCCCACAGTGTGACCCAGAGGGCCTTGTTCAGATAGACATCCATAGGCTGCCACACCTGGCCCGGACAGCTGACTGCAAGTGTGCATGAAACCCTGGTTCTCTAGCAGGGCCACTAGCTGCAAGCGACTAGAGGCTGGGGACCACGGCAGTGAACCTGCAGCCACACAGGGAATGAGGTTCCCTCCTGCGGGCTTCCGCTGCGGCTGTGCGCAGCAAGCTGTGTGTGGAAGGCACGCCTGCCTGCTCCTCTCACCAGAAACGGAGGGAGACAACTCCATCAACCTCTTTCATGAAGAAAAGAAGTCTTTGCCTATGAGTGTGTGCATGTACACGCAGACCTGTGTGTGTGTGTGTGTACAAATACATGGACGTGCATACATGCAAGAGAGAGCATAGTGCTGCATTAAAGGGCAGGAAGCAGAGGAGGCGGCTGGCAGTAGCTCCGAGTTCTCACTTCTCTTGCACCATGACGGGAGAGGAAATCCGGGATACTACAATGCCACGCACCGCAGAAGCTGAGAAACCATCTGGGCCTCCTTCTGGGCAGGAAGTGGGGTCTGAAGCAACCTTGCCTTTTGGACTCCAGAATATTTCCCAGTGAATTCAGTTGAGCAACCAAATGAAATGGGGGTCCAATGTTTGTTCAAAAATACCTCTGTAGTGTTTCAGTTTATGGCTTCTGGATAGCGTCTTTTCTGGCAATAATAATCTCCTTTGTGTAAGTGCCACATTAGCAGACAGCTGTTTATCCAGAGTGAGACATTCACCTGGAATTTATGAGAGTAGGAAGCTTTTTTATTCTGGCTGGCTGCAAAAATGGTGAAATCTCATTTAGCCAAGATATAATCTAACTGAAACCCTTGGGTAATGAGAAGATAGTCTTAAATTTTCTCTTTTTTATTTTTTTGCTTTTTCTGGTGTGTGTATATACATTGATGCACAAAAACAGCCAAAAGGCAACCATTTATTGAGGTTTTTTTTTTGAGACGGAGTCTCGCTCTGTCACCCAGGCTGGAGTGCAGTGGCGCGATCTTGGCTCACTGCAAGTTCTGCCTCCTGGGTTCACACCATTCTCCTGCCTCAGCCTCCCGAGTGGCTGGGACTACAGGTGCCCGCCCCCACGTCTGGCTAATTTTTTGTATTTTTAGTAAAGACAGGGTTTCACTGTGTTAGCCAGGATGGTCTCGATCTCCTGACCTCGTGATCCGCCCACCTCGGCCTCCCAAAGTGCTAGGATTACAGCTGTGAGCCACTATGCCAGGCCATTTTTGATAAATTTTTCAACAATGGAGATGAAACTAAAACAGTCTAGCTGAATCACGACTAACCAATTAATCAGAATTCCCTAGCTTCTCAACATTCCAGCTAAGAAATGTGTTCTTGTGCTTCGGCATAATTCTTTCCCCAAAATGACTGCACACACACTGACCTTGACACATACAAACCAGTTTACCGTGTCATAAGGCACTTAACTTATCCAACCTACTAAGGGAATTCTAGACTAGAAGTGAACAGAAGTAACAGACCAAAAGTAGGAAGTGACTCAGAACACCCAGGAGCTACAATAGCTACACAAACTGCTTCTTCTCTTCCCCTAGATCATTTACCCAAATAAGAGAAGTATCAACAAAGCAAAAGAGAAATGCCCTCTTTACAGTCTGTGAAGGGCTACTAAAGATTTTGTTGGGGAGACACAAGGCTGAACTTTGCTTTCTCAGTATAGAAATCTGCTATTTAACTATATTAAGGTCTTCATTTTATATATTAGCATTTAATACAATTTTTATACAGACCTACACAATATCCTAGTGAAGGCAGCATACTTCTCTGGGTTAAAATCTTTGGTGGTCAAAACAATAGAAAAATGAGTCACCTGTTCAAAAGAAACAAAAAAAAAAACACACTTTTTAAAGACGCTTTAGCAGAATTTTTATTACTATATTCTAACAAACTTTTTAAGACATAACAGTATTAAAAGAAAAAGACCGTCTGGGCGCAGTGGCTCACGCCTGTAATCCCAGCACTTTAGGAGGCCGAGGCGGGCGGACTACGAGGTCAGGAGATCGAGACCATCCTGGCTAACACAGTGAAACTCCGTCTCTACTAAGGAATACAAATAGCCGGGCGTAGTGGCGAGCGCCTGTAGTCTCAGCTACTTGGGAGGCTGAGGCAGGGAATTGCTTGAGCCCAGGAGGCAGAGGTTGCAGTGAGCCGAGATCGTGCCACTGCACTCCAGCCTGGGCAACAGAGTGAGACTTTGTCTCAAAAAAAGAAAAGAAGCTTCATTTACTTATATGCCTCTATTATTATAAATTTCTGATAATCCTATACCTAATATTTCCACTAATGAGACAAAATTCAGAATTTTAGAAATACAAAACTTTGAAGAGATACATTTAAAATGAAGAGTAGGTAGTGACGCAAGCCTGTAATCCCAGCTACTTGGGAGGCTGAGGCATGAGAATCGCTTGATCCTGGGAGGCAGAGGTTGCAGTGAGCCGAGATCATACCACTGCACTCCAACCTGGGTGACAGAGCAAGACTCCATCTCAAAAAAAGAAAAAAATAAATAAAAAGAACTTACTGAGCAATAAACCAAAGATTTCATTACATATTGAAACCTATCTTTTTGGCCAGGTGCAGTGGCTCACGCCTGTAATTCCAGAACTTTAGGAGAAAAGACAGGAGGAACACTTGAACCCAGGAGTTCAAGACCAGCCTGGGCAACAGAGTGAGACCTCATCTCTACAAAAAATTTTAACACTAGCAGGGCATGGTGGTGCACGCCTGTGCTCCCAGCTACTCAGGGAGCGGAGGTGGGAGGGTCACTTGGGCCCAGGAGATTAAGGCTGCAGTGAGACATGATTGTACCACTGCACTCCAGCCTGGGTGACAAAATGAGACTCTGACCCAAAAAATAAAAATTAAAAATTGAAGTTAAAAGATAAAAAGAAAGAAAGAAAATTAGCTGGACGTGGTGGCACATGCCTGTAATCCCAGCTACTCAGGAGGCTGAGGCAGGAGAATGGCTTGAACCTGGGAGGCAGAGGTTGCCGTGAGCCGAGATCATGCCGCTGCACTCCAGCCTGGGCGACAAGAGCAAAACTCGCATCAAAAAAAAAAAACCACAACCTATCTTCTTGCAAATTTGTATTTTTTATATTTTGTAACTATGAATCTGCTTTGTCTTAAGCCTTCTACAGTTTCTAAATTGTTACCTTCCTGCCATTTTAAATGTAATTTCTTAAATTTAAGCTGGTATTCTAGTCACGTTTCACAGAGTCCCACCATTGGCTATACATTAGCCCTAAAACAGGAAAAAATGTCTGTCCTATTCTGTGAAAAAACCTGCTGGTTGCTTGGGATTAGGAAAGTCCACGATTACCACATCCTAGTCTTCCACGTCACACTGATACTGTTCATACCAAACAACACACCAAGAAAAGTCTACTTCATACTTGAGCTGCCTTAAACATCCTTTCTAAATTTTTTTTTTTTTTTTTTTTTGAGACAGAGTTTCACTCTTGTTGCCTAGGCTAAAGTACAATGGCGCAATCTCGGCTCACCACAACCTCTGCCTCGCAGGTTCAAGAGATTCTCCTGCCGCAGGCCTCCCGTGTAGCTGGGATTACAGGCATGCGCCACCACACCTGGTTAATTTTTTGTATTTTCAGTAGAGATGGGGTTTCTCCATGTTGGTCAGATTGGTCTTGAACTCACAACCTCAGGTGATCCACCCGCCTCAGCCTCCCAAAATGCTGGGATTACTGGCGTGAGCTAACGCACTCGGCTTGCCTTTTTAAATTCTGAATTTATCCTGGCCGGGTACATCATCTGAGGTCAACAGTTCAAGACTAGCCTGACAAACATGGTAAAACCTGTCTCTACTAAAAATACAAAAAATTAGCCAGGCGTGATGGTGGGTGCCTGTAATCCCAGCTACTCGGGAGGCTGAAGCAGGAGAATCGCTTGAACCTGGGAGGCGGACGTTGCAGTGAGCCGAGATTGTGCCATTGTACTCCAGACCAACCAACAGAGAACAACTCCATCTCAAAAAAACAAAAACAAAAAAAAAGGGGAAAAGACCACATATTGCTGTACTGCTCCACTATATCAACTACAGGGTCTGTCATATAATAGACAATAATAAATATTTACAGAATGAATGAGAATGAAGTGTGAAAGAGAATATTCCCAATGAAAATAATATTTAATATTTTCTATCCTTTTTTTTTGAGACGGAGTCTCACTCGGTCACCAGGCTGGAGTGCAGTGGCGTGATCTCAGCTTACTACAACCTCCGCCTCCTGGGTTCAAGCGATTCTCCTGCCTAAGTCTCCAGAGTAGCTGGGACTACAGGCGTGTACCACAACGCCCAGCTAATTTTTGTATTTTTAGTAGAGACGGGGTTTCACCATGTTGGCCAGGATGGTCTCGATCTGTTGACCTCATGATCCGCTCACCTCGGCCTCCCAAAGTGCTGGGATTACAGGGGTGAGCCACTGTGCCCAGCCTATTTTGGGTTTTTTTTTTACCTTCATGCAATCATACCTTTTTCAAAATGGAAGACTCTGGAACTTCAATTGTTGTGATATAAAACCATGTTCTTCTGTACTGACCAAAGACAAAGGGATGGAGAAGTTTGTTTTCATCTGTAAGGCAGCATTTTCTCAGCAGCAGGTTCCTCAATGTGGCTGTCGTGGAAGGATAACACCACACCCACAGAACTTCTCCATTTGTGTCCTTTTCTACGGTGGAAAGATGGTCACTGTGAGAATGTCAAACAGCAGCAAGGAAGTGAATTGATTGGTTACTCAGAAACACTTAGTGGAATCAGTTTTAACACCCCATTTTACAAAGCAACTTAGAGTACTTGAGACCCCAAATTCCCACCTATCTCTACTGCTCAAATTATCTAGCTGTCATGATCCTGAATTACAGGCCACCTGAGTAAAAAGTTTTTATAACAAACCATGAATGAAAATTCAGCCTTAGAGATAAGGTAGAGTTTTGGCCGGGCACGGTGGCTCATGGCTGTAATTCCATCACTTTGGGAGGCCAAGGCGAGTGGATTACCTGAGGTCAGGACTTCGAGACCAGCCTGACCAATCTGGAAAAACCCCGTCTCTACTAATAATACAAAAATTAGCCAGGTGTGGTGGGGCATGCCTGTAATCCCAGCTACTCGGGAGGCTAAGGTACAAGAATTGCTTGAACCTGGGAGGCAGAGGTTGCAGTCAGCCAAGATCGCGCCACTGTACTCTAGCCTGGGCAACAGAGCGAAACTCGGTCTCAAAAAAAAAAAAGAGAGAGATTGTTAGAGTTTCTCCCCATCTCCTCCCACACAAATGCTTATAAACTAAAATTATATTAAGTTTTTATCTAGTTGGAATAATTCTTCTTTTTTTTTTTTT
>NW_012107030.1:3784886-3785610 GCF_000951045.1 Mandrillus leucophaeus
CCTGGGAGGTGGAGGCTGCAGACAGCAGTGATTGCGCTACTGCACTCCAGTCTGGATAAGAGGGAGACCCTGCCTAAAACAAAACAAAAAAAAGATGAAAGAAAAAGAAATACAGTAAGCGATTCCCACATAAACGCACTGCTTCGAGGCAGTGAAAAATAATCAGTATATTTCTTCAGTTTTGCTAAAGCCTAAGCCATGTTATTGTGCACTTGGGGAATAGAAAGAGTTTAGGGGTGTGCAAAAATCTCGGGAAAATAAAACTTTTTCGAAGGGAACCAAGGGGTTCCACCCCCTAAACACTGCACGAGGCTGCCCAAAGATCCCAATGTGATATTTTTTAATTATGGAAGATAATTACATTCCTCAGAGCTAACCGAGATTCCACCTCACAGGATTGTGTAGAAACTCCTGCTTTATGCACAAGCTCGATCACATGATGCAGGAGCTCTCCACTGGTGGGGGTTGGGGGCTCTGGGCTACACTGCGAGGGTCCCACGCCCGGCTCTGTACTGCCTATAGTGTGTCGGTGCACAATGACGGCCTGGGCCTCCATTTGCTCCTCCGTGAAGTGCGCGTCAGACGTTTCCCACGGCCCCTGGGTCCTTGGTGAGAGCTAAAAGGAGACAACGTGTGTACTACGCGCAGCACCCGGCCCAGAAGTCTCCAGCTGCCCGGTCCCACAGTCACCCGCGGCTCCGAGGCAGCCGCCCGCGCGCGGCTC
>NW_012107030.1:3788663-3790752 GCF_000951045.1 Mandrillus leucophaeus
GAGATTGTTAGAGTTTCTCCCCATCTCCTCCCACACAAATGCTTATAAACTAAAATTATATTAAGTTTTTATCTAGTTGGAATAATTCTTCTTTTTTTTTTTTTTGAGGCGGAGTCTCACTCTGTCACCCAGGCTGGAGTGTACTGGTGCTATCTTGGCTCCCAGGTTCAAGCGATTCTCCTGCCTCAGTCTCCAGAGTAGCTGGGATTACAGGTGCCCACCACCATGCCCGGCTAATTTTTGTATTTTTAGTAGAGACAGGGTTTCGCCATGTTAGCCAGGCTGGTCTTGAACTCCTGACCTCAGGTGATCTGCCCACCTCGGCCTCCCAAAGTGCTGGGTGGAATAATTTTTTTTTTTTTTCTTTTTAGATGCAGTTTTGCTCTTATTGCCCAGGCTGGAGTACAATGCAGTAATCTCAGCTCACCGCAACCTCCATCTCCCAGGTTCAAGTGATTCTCCTGCCTCAGCCTCCCGAGTGGCTGGAATTACAGGCATGCACCACCACGTCTGACTAATTTTGTATTTTTAGTAGAGAGGGGGTTTCGTTTTCTCCATGTTGGTCCAGCTGGTCTCGAACTCCCGACCTCAGATGATCCGCCCACCTCGGCCCCTCAAAGTGATGGGATTACAGGCGTGAGCCACCGTGCCAAGCTGAATAATTCTTAATAAATACATAGAAAAAGTCTTTCGAAAACAAAACTGGAGATGAACAGTGAAATCTTTCAAACCATGTTGCATACCAACTGTATGAATTTTGTATTTAAAATTGTTTAGGCCAATCACAATGGCTCATGCCTATAATTCTAACACTTTGGGAAGCCAGGAGGATCGCCTGAGACCAGAAGTTCCAGACCAACCTGGGTAACATAGTGAGACTGCATCTCTACAAAAAAAATTTTTAATTAGCTGGGCATGGTGGTGCACACCTATGGTCCCAGCTACTCAGGAAGCTAAGGTGGGAGGATCACTTTAGCCCAGGATTCAGAGGTTGTCATGAGCTATGCACCACTGCATTCCAGCCTAGTCAACAGAGAGAGACCCTGTCTCTCAAAACTACAAATAAAAAATTGTTATTGAAACAGAACTACCATTCCACCCAGTAATTCCACTACTGGGTATCTGCCGAAAGGAAAAGAAATCATTATATTAAAAAAGACACCCACACTTTTTTTTTTTTTTCTCTGTAGAGACAGGGTCTCACTCTGTCACTCAGGCTGCAGTGCAGTGACACGATCTCAACTCACTGCAACCTCCACCTCCCAGATTCAAGTGATTCTCCCGCCTCAGCCTCCCAAGTGTCTGAGATTACAGGCGTGCACCACCACACCCAGCTAACCTTTTGCCTTTTTAGTGGAGACAGGGTTTCACTATATTGGCCAGGCTGATCAACTTCCAGCCTCAATTGATCCACCTGCCTCAGCCTCCCAAAGTGCTGGGATTACAGGCATGAGCCAGCACGCCTGGCCTCTTTTTTTTTTTTTATTTCTTTTTTTGAGACGGGGTGGGGGATCTCGCCCTGTCATCCATGCTGGAGTACAGTGGCATGATCCCAGTTCGCTGCAACCTCTGCCTCCTGGGATCAAGCAATCCTCCCACCTACAGGCACACCACACCTGGCTAATTTTTGTATTTTTTGTAGAGACAGGGTTTTACCACGTTGCCCAGGCTGGCTGCAAACCCCTTTTAAATTCATATTAATGTGAATAATAAAAAAACTGCTGAGTTCAAAACATGATTGTATGTCATTTTTTTATTTGCTATTAGTAAAGACAGTTTAACTTAGCCTTAGTTCAAAAGTACCTTCTGGAGAAACTCAGTTACTTAGGTTTTGTTTTGAAGCAGTTTGAAAATCACATTAGAAAGAAATACAGTAATCCGCCTGGATAACATGTCGGTATCCTATCTCCACAAAAAATACAAAAATTAATCGGGTGGTGGTGCACGCCTGAGGTCCCAGCTACTCAGAGGCCGAGGCGGGAGGATAGTTTGGGCCTGGGAGGTGGAGGCTGCAGACAGCAGTGATTGCGCTACTGCACTCCAGTCTGGATAAGAGGGAGACCCTGCCTAAAACAAAACAAAAAAAAGA
>NW_012107030.1:3792252-3793672 GCF_000951045.1 Mandrillus leucophaeus
CCCGCCCCGCCCAATCACAGGACCATCAACCCCCACGTCGGCCCCACCCCACCCGCAGGCCCACCTATTCCAGCCCCAGGCCTACCTGTCAGGACGTGCTGGATGCAGCTCCCCTCCTCTTCTGCCCTTCGCCCTTCGCCCTTGGAAACCTCCTTGAGTCTCCGCAGCCTCCCTCAATTTCTCTAATCCAGCTCTTCATCCTTCTTCTCAATCCACTTCAATCTTTCTTCCCGTTTTAGGCTTTCCTTGTTCTACCTCTGCCCTCTAGTCAAGCTCAAAAGAACAGGTCACCTTGTTCCTAAAAAGGGGCGTCCTGAGGATGGAGGAAGGGTCTCCATTCATTCCTTCATCCAGCCATCCCCAAAACAAAAATAAAATTGAGGGCCTAATAAGGCATTAGGGATACCTTATAGGGCTGAACAAGACAGAGCAGTCCACTGGGGAAGACAGACAATTGGTGAGTAGAATAAATAAATAAATAAATAAAATAAAACAATTAGCTGGGCGTGGTGGTGTGTGCCTGTGGTCCCAGATCCTTGGGAGGCTGAGGTGGGAGGATCGCTTGAGTCTGGGAGGCTGAGGCCACAATAAGCCGTGTCTGTACCACTGCACTCCAACCTGGGTGAGAGAGTGAGACCCAGTCTCAAAAAAAAAAAAAAAAAAAGGTACATCTTTGTCCCAATTTGCTGGATGGCAGTGCCCTGCATCCAAAGCAGATATTTGAGGTGCAGATTGATACGAGTTGGTGTTGTATTGTCAAGGTTTTTTTTTTCTTTTTGAGACAGAGTCTCGCCTTGTTGCCCAGGATGGAGTGAAGTGGCACAAACTTGGCTCACTGCAACCTCTGCCTCCCGGGTTGAAGCCATTCTCCTGCCTCAGCCTCCTGAGTAGCTGGGATTACAGGCGCCCACCATCACGCCCAGGTAATTAAAAAATTTTTTTTGTAGAGATGGGTCTCACTATGTTGCCTAGTCTGATCTCGAACTCCTGACCTCAAGTGATGCTCCTGCCTTGGCCCCTTATTGTACTGGGATCAGAGGCGTGAGCCACCGCACCTGGCTAATTTTTTTTTTTAGTAGAGACGGGGGTTTCACCATGTTGGCCAGGCTGGTCTTGAACTCCTGACCTCAGGTGATCCACCTGCCTCAGCCTCCCAAAATGCTGGGATTATAGGCATGAGCCACCGCTCTCTGCCTGTTTTATTTTTTGTAGAGATAGGGTCTCGCCATATTGCCCCAGCTGGTCTTGAAATCCTAGGCTCAAGCAATCCTGCCTTAACCTTCCAGAGTATTATATAAAACTTAACATATTTCGGCTGGGCGCAGTGACTCACACCTGTAATCCCAGCACTTTGGGAGGCCGAGGCGGGCGGATCACAAGGTCAGGAGATCGAGACCATCCTGGCTAACACGGTGAAACC
>NW_012107030.1:3799587-3800388 GCF_000951045.1 Mandrillus leucophaeus
AAAAAAAAAAAGAAAAAGAAAAGAAATGAGGATGAAGATGATGATGAACAGATAATAAAACAAAGGAGAGGGAGGTGACAGTGGGTGCAGGGAGGGGAAAGATAATGAGGGGTGTGTCCAGGCTCCAGTGAGTGGGATGATACCTGGAATTGACACCTCCTTCCCTCCTATTTCTCCACATGTGCTGTCTCACCTGCCAGACAGGTATACCAGAGTGAAGGGAAAAGGTGGAGAGAATAGAAGGTGGAGAGAGCAGAGGCGACGCATCCTCAACCTTTAGAAGTAAGAATGACCTCTGCGCTGTCACAGACAGATGGAGCTGGGGTGTGGAAACAGACAACTTGAATTCCAACCCCCCTTGCCCATCTTAGCTGCAAAACCTCACACATCTTTTCTGTGCCTATCTTTTCTGTGCATGTTTTCTCAGTGATCAAATGGAGCTAACCATACTTTCCTCTGTGACTCTCCCAATAAAGATTTGAATCAGGGAAAATCTTTATGCTAGTTTTATAGATAAGAATAGTCTAATTTTATAGATAAGAATACAAAGGGTCCCCAAGACCACCCCCTAAACTCAATGATTCGTTGGAAGGATTCTCAGGATTCAGCATATAGCTATACTCATGGCTATGATATACATTTTTATTTTTGTGAAACAGGGTCTCACTCTGTCACCCAGGCTGGAGTGCAGTGACGCGATCACGACTCACTGCAGCTTTGATCCAGGCTCAAGTGATCCTCCCACCTCATCCTCCTGAGTAGCTGGGACTACAGGCAGGCACCACCATGCCTAGCACTTTT
>NW_012107030.1:3802628-3805218 GCF_000951045.1 Mandrillus leucophaeus
GTAGTCTGAGCTACTCGGGAGGCTGAAGCAGGAGAATGGCGTGAACTCGGGAGGTGGAGCTTGCAGTGAACTGAGATCATGCCACTGCACTCCAGCCGGGGCGACAGAGCGAGACTCCGTCTCAAAAAAAAAAACTTAACATATTTCAGCTATTATTCTGGGTTGAATTGTGTCCCCTCAAAATTCATATGTTGAAGCCCTAACCCTGAGTACCTCAGAAAGTGACTGTATTGGAGGCCTTTAAAGAGGTGCTTAGGTTAAAATGAGGCCATTCATGGTGGGCCCTAATCAATCTAATGGATGTCCTTATTAAAAGAAGAAATGTGGGCCGTGTGCAATGGCTCAAGCCTGTAATCTCAGCGCTTTGGGAGGCTGAAGCAGGTGGATCACTTGAGGTCAAGAGCTTGAGACCAGCCTGGCCAACATGGTGAAACCCTGTCTCTACTAAAAATACAAAAATAATTAGCCGGGCATATTGGCAGGTGCCTGTAATCCCAGCTACTCAGGAGGCCGAGGCAGGAGAATCACTTGAACTAGGGAGGCAGAGGTTGCAGTGAGCCAAGATCGTGCCACTGCACTCCAGTTGGGCAACAGAGTGAGACACTGTCAAAAAAAGAAAAAGAAGAAGAAATGTGGACACAGAGAGACACCAGAGGCCTGCGTGGACATAGGAAAGAGCATATGTGAAGAGGTAGCCAGAAGGCAGCCATCTGCAAGCCAAATAGAGAGGCAGCAGAGGAACTAACCTGCCCACATGCCTTGATTTTGGATTTCTAGCCTCCAGAGATGTGAGAAAGTACATTTTTGTTGTTCCAGCCACTCACTCTGTGCTACTTCATTATGGCAGCCTGAGAAAACGAATGTAGCTACTCTTAGGTAATTTGGAGGGTTTGGGGGTCGTTTGATTTTGTTTTCTTTTTGAGAAAGGATCTGACTCTGTTGCCCAGGCTGGAGGGCATGATCTCTGCTCACTGCAACCTCTGCCTCCTGGGCTCAAGCGATCCTCCCACCTCAGCCTCCTGAGTAGCTGGGACTACAGGCACGCGCCACCACGCTCTGCTAATTTTTGTATTTTTTGTAGAGATGGGGTTTCACTGTGTTGCCCAAGCTGGTCTCAAACTCCTGAGCTCATTTATTTATGTCTTCTTTATTTATTTGTTTATTTATTTACTTATTTTTGAGACAGGGTCTGGCTCTTTCACCCAGACTGGGGTGCAGTGGTGCAATCTCAGCTCACTGCAACCTTCGCCCTCTGAGCTCAAGCCATCCTCCCACCTCAGCCTCTGGAGTAGCTTGGACCACAGGTGTGCAAAATAGCCTGGCTATTGTTTTGTATTTTTAGCGGAGACAGGGTCTCACTAGATTGCCTAGGCAGGTCCCAAGCTCCTGAGCTCAAGCAATCCACTCACCTTGGCTTCCAAAGTGCTGGGACTACAAGTTAGAGCCACTGTGCCTGGCTGGTAATTTGTATTCGATGTATATGGATTGCCTTGCCAGAGATTGTATTTCTGTGAGGGTTTCCTCCTTTTCTCTTGCAAAAGAGAAGCCGGCAAAACTTCGAATTACTGAAGGTAACCCCTCTCTTCTCTCTGCAGTCAAGGTGTGGGCCCCTTGAGTTTGCTTAGTCTTCCTTGGCCAGCCACTCAGTCCCTTGTCTGGAATTAAAACATACAATTACGTCCCTTTGTGAGAAGGGTTTAAAAGGAAATGTGCCAGATACCCACAGGAATACCAATACCACAGAGAGAAGGCAACAAGGGGTGTGTGTGTGTGTGGAGTCATGGACCTCAGGACCAGCCCTAACTTGTTGCTCCTGGGGCAGCTTGTTCCCCTGAATGATCTGGGAGTTGGCAAAATCTCTGTTCACTGCAACTTCAGCCTCTCCAACTTAAGCCATCTTCCCACCTCAGCCTTCCAAGCAGCTGGGACTACAGGTGTGCGCCACCACGCCTGGCTAATACTTTTTTTCTTTTTCTTTTTGAATTTTTAGTAGACATGGGGTTTCACTATGTTGCCCAGGCTGGTCTTGAACTTGTGAGCTCCAGCTATCCACCCGCCCCACGCTCCCAAAGTGCTGGGATTACAGGTGTGAACCACCGTGCTGGCTGCTTCCAGTTGTTTAAATAAAAAGTCTCTGAAATTGGGATGCATTTTACAATTATAATTCATAGTGTTTTCTTTTCCCAAGGGGTGTATAAAATAATGATACATCATCGTTGATAGCATTTCTAGATTTGATGAAACATGATAAACAGAAATGATGAGTAAATATGTTAAAACCATATGCCCAGCTGGGCGCGGTGGCTCACGCCTGTAATCCCAGCACCCTGGGAGGCCGAGGCGGGCAGATCATGAGATCAGGAGATTGAGACCATCCTGGCTAACACGGTGAAACCCCGTCTCTACTAAAAATAAAAAAAATTAGCCGGGCGTGGTGGCGGGCGTCTGTAGTCCCAGCTACTTGGGAGGCTGAGGCAGGAGAATGGGGTGAACCCAGGAGGCGGAGCTTGCGGTGAACCGAGATCGCGCCACTGCACTCCAGCCTGGGTGACAGAGCGAGACTCCATCTCAAAAAAAAAAAAAAAAAATG
>NW_012107030.1:3806574-3810295 GCF_000951045.1 Mandrillus leucophaeus
AAGAAATTCTTTTTTTTTTTTTTTTTTTTAAGATGTGATCTCACTTTATTGTGCAGGCTGATCTCAAACTTCTGGCCTCAAGTGATCCACCCACCTTAGCCTCCAAAGTGCTAGCGTTACACATGTGAGCCACCATCCCCAGCTCAGGGCTATGATTTATTACAGCCAGAGGATAGAAAGCAAAATCAGCAAAGGGAAAAAACACATGGGGTGATGTCTGGAGGAAACCAGGGCCAAGTTCCCAGGAGTTATTTCCTGGTGGAGTCATATAGGACACACCTAATTACTCCAGCAACAAGTTGTGGCAATACTTGTGATATTTATCAACCAGGGAAGTTTGTTAGAACTCAGTCACCAAGTAACTCAGTTTTTACTGGGAGCCAGTCACATAAGTACCCTCTGCCTAGCTCATACCAAATTTCCAGACTCTCATGAACCACATTGTATGTACAAATAGTTCAGGCATAGTCCATCACTCTGATCAGTTCTTTCAGTTCTGGAAATGCTGGGAACACTGCAGAAGTCCAAGTTTCCAGGCACAGCCATGGGCCAACCTGGCCAGTAGACTTTCACCCTCAGGCCTGTCGTGTGAATTCTTTTTTGCAGACTGCTCACTCCTTGCTCTGCAGAAAAAGAGTAAGTTACTGGCACTGAAGCAGATTTGGAAAGTGCCTAAACCGGCCACGTGGACAAGTGCACTTCAGACCCCACAAAGTCCAATCCCAGGTTCCTGTGAGTCAAATGTGGTTATTTTTCATCTTTGTTTCTGTAATTGGATTCCATCATAGATTGGTTATGTGTCAGCCAAGGGAGCCATTAGAGTGGAAGTTTTGTTATTTTTTTTTTTTTTTTTGATGGAGTCTTGCTCTGTCGCCCAGGCTGGAACGCAGTGATGCAATCTCGGCTCACTGCAACCTCCACCTCCTGGATTCAAGCAATTCTCCTGTCTCAGCCTCCCAAGTAGCTGGAACTACAGGTGCAGGCCACCACGCCCAGCTAATTTTGTATTTTTAGTAGAGACAGGGTTTCACCACATTGGTTAGGCTGGTCTCGAACTCCTGACCTCAGGTGATCCACCCACCTTGGCCTCCCAAAGTGTTGGGATCACAGGCACAGGTGTGAGCCACTGCACCCAGCCCTTTTTTTTTTTTTTTTTTGAGACGGAATCTTGCTCTGTCAACCCAGGCTGGAGTGCAGTGGTGTGATCTCCACTAACTACAATCTCCACCTCCCAGGCTCAAGCAATTCTTCTGCCTCAGCCTCCTGAACAGCTGGGATTACAGGTGTGTACCACTACGTCCTGCTAATTGTATTGTTAGTGGAGATGGGGTTTCACCATGTTGGCCAGGCTAGTCTCAAACTCTTGGCCTCAGTGATCCACCCGCCTTGGCATTCCAAAGTGCCAGGATTACAGGCGTGAGACACCACGCCTGGCCAAGCTCTTTTAATTTAAGGGATTCAGTCTCACTTGGGAACCGGAAGGGGATTCAGTCAACTGCTCTGACACTCTGTCCTCACTTCTAGCATATGTGAGGCTTCCAGAACATTCCCAAGATGCAGTCATCCTTCTTGTGTTCTCCAGAGTTTCAGGATGCTGGGTAGATCTCCAGCCCCAAGAAGCCCAGGTTGCGAGCCATGTTGCATTTTTCTTTCTTTCTTTCCTTCCTTCCTTCCTTCCTTCCTTCCTTCCTTCCTTCCTTCCTTCCTTCCTTCCTTCCTTCCTTCTTTCCTTCTCCTTCTCTCTCTCTCTTTCTCTCTCTTTCTTTCTTTCTTTCTTTCTTTCTTTCTTTCTTTCTTTCTTTCTTTCTTTCTTTCTTTCTTATTTATTCATTTATTTATGAGACAGGGTCTTGTTCTGTCACCCAGGCTGGGGTGCAGCGGTTCAATCACAGCTTGCTGCATCCTCGACCTTCCAGGCGCAAGCAGTTCTCCCACCTCAGCTTCCCAAGTAGCTGGGACCACAGGTTTGTGCCACCATGCCCGGCAATTTTTTAAAACTTTTTGTGGAGATGGGGTTTCCTTATGTTACCCAGTATGGCCTTGAACTCCTAGGCTCAAGCAATCCTCATGCGTCAGCCTCCAGAGTAGCTGGGACTACAGGCATGAGGCACAATGCCCAGTTAATTTTAATTTTATTTTTGTAGAGATGGGAGTCTCACTATGTTGCCCAGGCTGGTTTTGAACTCCTGGCCTTAAGAGATCCTCCCACCTCAGCCTTCCAAAGTGCTGGGATTACAGGTGTGAGCCATCACACCTGGCTACTATGTTGCATTAAAAGAAATAGTTCATGGACTGGGCACCATGGCTCATGCCTGTAGTCCCAGCATTTTGGGAAGCTGAGGCAAAAGGATTGAGCCCAGGAGTTCGAGAGCAGCCTGGGCAACATAGCAAGACCCTGTCTCTACAAAAATAATTTAAAAATTAGGTAGGCTTGGAGGTATGCACCTGAACCTATCTACGCAGGAGGCTGAGATGGGAGGATCACTTGAGCCCAGGAGTCACTGGTTGTCATGAGCTATGATTGAGCCACTGCACTCCAGCCTGTGTGACAAAGCAAAATTCAGCCTCTAAAAAAAAGCAGTCTCTAAAAAAAAAGAATACGACATAGTTCAGCAAGGAAAATGTAATTAAAATAATTCTGATCCTTATTTCCGTTTCCCAAAAAACATTAAAGAGGACAGAATTTATTACCTACAGTGAAATGTCTTAAAATTCCTTTCCTCTCAGATTTTTAAAAATAAACCTTTTAGGTCGGAGGCGGTGGCTCATGCCTGTAATTCCAGCACTTTGGGAGGCCAAGGCAGACAGGTCACCTGAGGTCAGGAGTTTGAGACTGGTCTGGTCAACGTGGTAAAACCCCGTCTCTACTAAAAATACAAAAATTAGCTAGGCGTGGTGGTGGGCGCCTGTAATCCCAGTGACTTGGGAAGCTGAGGTGGGAGAATTCCTTGAACCCAGGAGGCAGAAGTTGCAATGAGCTGAGATCACACCATTGCACTCTAGCCCGGGCAACAAGAGCGAAACTCTGTCTCAAAATAATAATAATAATAGGCCTAGGCCCGGCATGGTGGCTCATGCTTGTAATCCCAGCACTTTGGGAGGCTGAGGCAGGCAGATTGCCTGAGCTCAGGAGTTCAAGACCAGCCTGAGCAACACGGTGAAACCCTGTCTCTACTAAAATACAAAAAATTAGCCGGGCGTGGTGGCGTGCCCCTGTAATCTCAGCTACTTGGGAGGCTGAGTCAGTAGAATCACTTGAACCTGGGAGGTGGAGGTTGCAGTAAGCCGAGATTGTGCCACTGCACTCCAGCCTGGGTGACAGAGCGAGACTTCATCTCCAAAAAAATAATATATACATAATAAATAAATAAAAATAAAATAAACCTTTCGAATAGCTTTAGATTTATAGAAAAGTTGCAAAGACGGTATTGAAAATTACCATATACCGCACCTGATTTTGTCTGTCATTAACATCTTATTAACACATCTGTATGGTACATTTGTCACAACTAATCAACCAATATTGATACATTATTATTATTTATTATTTTTTTTTTGAGACGGAATCTTGCTCTGTCACCTGGACTACAGTGCAATGGTGCAATCTCGGCTCACTGCATCCTCTGCCTCCCGGGTTGAAGTGGTTCTCCTGCCTCAGCCTCCCGAGTAGCTGGAATTACAGGCACCCACCACCACACCCAGCTAATTTTTGTATTTTTTT
>NW_012107030.1:3810455-3817124 GCF_000951045.1 Mandrillus leucophaeus
GGTCTCGATCTCCTGACCTCGTGATCTGCCCGTCTCGGCCTCCCAAAGTGCTGGGATTACAGGCTTGAGCCACCGCGCCCGGCCTAATTTTTGTATTTTTAGTAGAGAAAGGATTTCACCATGTTGGCCAGGCTGGTCTCGAAATCCTGACTTCATATTTTGCCTGCCTCAGCCTCCCAAAGTGCTGGGATTAAAGGCGTGAGCCACTACACTGGCTTCTTCTTCTTATTATTATTATTTTGAGATGGAGTCTTGCTCTGTCACCCAGGCTGGAGTTCAGTGGCGCGATCTTGGCTCACTGCAAACTCTGCCTCCCAGGTTCAAGCAATTCTCTGCCTCAGCCTCCCGAGTAGCTGGGATTACAGGCACCTGCCACCACACGCAGCTAATTTTTGTATTTTCAGTAGAGACAGGGTTTTACCATCTTGGCCAGGCTGGTCTTGAACTCCTGACCTCGTGATCCACTGCCTTGACCTCTTAAAGTGCTGGGATTACAGGCGTGAGCCACTGTGCCTGGCCCTGGCCTATTATTATTATGTTTATTATAATCAAGGTCTGGCCCTGTCACCCAGTCTAGAGTGCAGTCGCGCGATCTCGGCTCACTGCAACCTCTGCCTCCCAGGCTCAAGCCATTCTCTTACCTCAGCCTCCCTAGTAGCTGGGACCACAGGCACATACCACCACACCCGGCTTTTTCTATTTTTATTCTTATTTATTTATTTTTATTTATTTATTTATTTTGAGATGGAGTCTCTCTCTGTCACCCAGGCTTAAGAGCAGTAGCTGAATCTCAGCTCACTGCAACCTCCGCCTCCTGGGTTCCAGCAATTCTCCTGTCTCAACCTCCCAACTAGCTGGGATTACAGGCATGTGCCACCATGCCTGGCTAATTTTTGTATTTTAGTAGAGACAGGGTTTCACCATGTTGGCCAGGGTGGTCTCGAACTCCTGACCTCAAGTGATCCACCCACCTTGGCCTCCCAAAGTGCTGGGATTACAGGCATGAGCCACCAAGCTCGGCCTGACTTTGGCAGTTTTGAGGATTGGTCAGGTATTTTGTAGTCTATGCTTCCATAAGGACTTGTCTGATGTTTCTCTCATGATTGGACTGAATGAAACATTTTTTGTAAGGAAGATCACAGAGGTAAAGTGCCATTCTCATTAAGTCATATGAAGGGTTCATCAAGGTGTTGACCTTGATCACCTGCCTGAGGTTATGTTTGCCAGATTTCTCTGCTGTAAAGTTACTCTTTTTCTTTTTTCTTTCTATTTTCTTTCTTTCTTTTCTTTCTTTTTTTAAGACAGGGTCTGGCTCTGTCACCCAGGCTGGAGTGCCATGGTGCCATCTCAGCTCACTGCAACCTCTACCTCCTGGGCTCGAGCAATTCTCCTGCCTCAGCCTCCTGAGTAGCTGGGACTACAGGTGTGCGCCACCATGCCTAGCTAATTTCTGTATTTTTAGTAGAGATGGAGTTTAGCCACGTTGCCCAGGCTGGTCTTGAACTCTTGAGCTAAAGTGATCTGCCTGCCTCAGCCTCCCAAAGTGCTAGGATTACAGGCACGAGCCACCACACCCAGCCAAAATATATCTCTTACCCCTCTTTCTCTCACCTTATCCATTTCCTACATGAATCTCTCACCCCACTTTTCCAGGGGTCCTCCCAATTGATTATCACATCTACCTGATAAAGTATAGGTTGAATAAAGGAAGAGGGGGCAATGCCCACCCACTAGTCAATATCAGAATACTTGCAGTTGAGGGGTAGAAAAAGGCTGTGTTTCATGTGTTGGTTGTTTTTTCCATCTTACATGCATATATGTGAAGATGATTTCTAAAAAGTAGCGCATCGGGGACTGTCCTAAGAGGACCTCACGCTTTCTATACACTTTGGGAGGCCAAGGTGGGTGGATTGCTTGAGCTTAGAAGTTCAAGACCTGCCTGGGAAACATGGAGAAACCCCCTCTCAACAAAAAAGTAACAAAATTAGCAAGGCATGGTGGCGCATTTCTGTGGTCCCGGCTACTCAGGAGGCTGCAGTGGGAGGATTGCTTGAGCCCAGGAAGTCGAGGAGGCTGCAGTGAGCCGAGATCATGCCACCGTACTCCAGCCTGGGCGACAAGAACCCTGTTTCGGGGAAAAAAAAAAAAAAGAGGAAAGAAAAAAGTACTATATGTAGTATCTCATTTAAACCCCACCACACCTATATTGTGGCTGTTTTGCAGATGAGAAAATGGAGGCTTACAGAGAGATTACGTGCCCAATGTCACAAAGTAACAAATACTGCCAGGACATGTTTTTACTAAATAAACACTTAACTGAAGCTGCATTCCAATTTTCCTGCTTTGAATTTGCAGAACCCAAAAGGTCCAAATATGGCATGTTTATGGGATATGGTTTGTTATGGCAACAATAACAAGACTCCATCTCAAACAAACAAACAAACAAAAACCCTTTCATTGGCTCACTGTTCTGTAGGTCAGTTGTCTAGGAAGAGCGTGACTGGATGACCTGCTTAGTGTCTTGCCAGGCTGTGGATCCAGGCGCTGATCAGGCTGCATTCCTCTCTGGAGGCTCTGGGGATGCGTTTGCTTCCAGGCTTATTGAGATTGTTGACAGAATAATTTCGTTGCAGGGGTAGGACTGAGGCCCCTGTTCTCTGGCTGGCTGTTGGCTGGAGGGCTTACCTCAGCCCTTGGAGGTGCCTGCAGTTTCTTGCCCTGGGTTCCTTCTGTGTGCCTGCTCACGCTTGGAGTCCCTTCCTTTGCCTCTGACCTCTCCACACGGATGGATGTAAAAGGCTTACCTGATTGAGTAAGCCCCACCCAAATACTCTCCCCCTCAATCTTTAAAAAAAAACAAAACAAAAACACAGAACACTCATTGCATGGCTAATTGTTGAAATGCTTATTTTATTTTATTTTATTTTATAGGACAGGGTTTCACTCTGTCACCCAGGCTAGAGTGCAGTAGCACGTTCACGGCTTGCCTCACTGCAGCCTCAATCTCCCTGTTTCGGGTGATTCTCCCACCTCATCCTCCCAAGTAGCTGGGACTACACACACACACTACAACACCTGGCTAATTTTTTTGTATTTTTTATAGAGACGAAGTTTCATCAAGTTACCTAGGCTGATCTCAAAATCCTGAACTCAAGCAATTTGCCCGCCTTGGCCTCCCAAAGTGCTGGGATTACAGGCATGAGCCATGGCGCCCAGCAACCTGTGTACAATTTTTAGGTGCATAATTGAACTGGTCCTAGTATTTTTCTTTTTCTTTTTTTTCTTTTTTTTTTTTAATCCCTGGAGCTCCAATTATACTTTCTCTTGTGCTTGGCCGAGTAGCCACATTTGCCACAGGTCAACTTTTGAAGTAGTAGGCCTAGAGCCACAGCACAGGCTCAATGTGTGCATCTTATTGCGACGCTTTCCAAAGAATATCACTCCCTTCGTTATCTTCTGCTGCCAAGACCAAAGAACAACCTACCCTTTCTTCCTCTTTCTTTCTTTTTTTTTTTTGAGACAGGGTCTTGCTCTGTTCCCAGAGCTGGAATGTAGTGGCAGGATCATAGGTCACTGCAGCCTTGAACTCCTGGGCTCAAACGATCCTCCTGCCTCTGCCTCCCAAAGTGCTGGGATTAGAGGCATGAGCCACCACACCCAGTTTCTCTCTATCTTTTTTTTCTTTTCTTTTCTTTTTTTGATTTTTTGAGACAGAGTCTCATTCTGTCACCTGGGCTGGAGTGCAGTGGCGTGATCTTGGCTCACTGCAACCTCTGCTTCCCAGGCTCAAGAAGTAGCTGCGATTACAGACGTGAGCCACCACACCTGGCTAATTTTTGTATTTTTGGTCAAGAAGGGCTTTTGTCATGTTGGCCAGGCTGGTCTCAAACTTCTGACCTCAAGTGATCCTCCCGCCTTGGCCTCCCAAAGTGCTGAGATTACAAGCCTGAGCTACTGCGCCCAGCCCAGCTTCTCCCTATCTTAAAATCAATTGTGACAGATAACATAGCCTAATCACAAGAGTGATATCCCTCACATGTACAGCCCCAGGGACAGGGCATGTATACCAGGGATAGGACTCCTGGAGACGTCTAAGAATTTTGCTTACCAAACTCTTCATTCCTTTATTTATTCACACATCACACATTTATGGAGTACTTGCTCTGCACTGGGCATAGTTCCGGGAGCCGGAGATACAATGGTGAACAAGATACACTTGATCCCTTCAATCTTACCATCCAGTGTAGTGAGAGAGACAGCAACCAGACCTTGTCATCATGCAGTTAGAACCATCAAATATACTCTGAAATATACTGACAACCCCTCGGGAGATAATTAAAACAGGTAGTCTTGGCCGGGCGTGGTGGCTCATGCCTGTAATCCCAGCACTTTGGGAGGCCAAGGTGGGTGGATCCCGAGGTCAGGAGATCGGGATCATCCTGGCTAACGTGGTGAATCCCCATCTCTACTAAAAATACAAAAAATTAGCCGGGCGTGGTGGCACACGCTTGTAGTCCCATTTACTTGGGAGGTTGAGGCAGAATTGCTTGAACCCAGGAGGCAGAGGTTGCAGTGAGCCAAGATCATAGCACTGCACTCCAGCCTGGGTGACAGAGCAAGACTCAGTCTCAAACAAACCAACCAACAAACAAAAAAACCACAACAATTAGCTGGGCATGGTGGTGGGCACCTGTAATCCCAGCTACTCAGGAGACTGAGGCAGGAGAATCGCTTGAACCCGGGAGGCGGAGGTTGCAGTGAGCCAAGATGGTGCCAATGCACTCGAGACTGGGCAACAGAGCAAGACTCTATCTCAAAAAAAAAAAGTAGCCTTTATTTTTTATTTGTTTTGTTTTTTGGAGACAGGGTCTCATTCCATCACCCAGGCTGGAGTACAGTGGTGTGATCATGGCTCACTGCAGCCTCGACCTCCCAGGCTCAAGTGATCCTCCTACCTCAGTCTCCTAAGTAGCTAGGACCACAGGTGCACCACCACACCTAGCTAATTTTTTATTTTTTGTAGAGAGAAGGTCTCCCTATGTTCCCCAGGCTGGTCTTGAGCTCTTAGGCTCAAGTGATCCTCCTGTCTCAGCCTCCCAAATTGTTGGGATTACAGGCTTACGACACTATGCTGGGCTAAAACAGACTTAGAGCAAATGCCCATGAGAAGGCTCTCGAGGAGGTGCCATTTAAGCTGCGCCATGAGAAGCTAATACAATGAATAGGTCCATGTGAAGATTATCTAATACACACACCCCCAACATAAAAGTCTACACCCTGTGATTTTAGGTTTCCTTTTAATCGTATTTAACATATTTAACAGAGATGCTTGTTTTCTAACCACACCCAAAACCACTATGCACAGTGTATTACTCACTCTGCTTTGTTGGCCCTGACTGGTCTGTGTGGTTTTGGGCATAACCTCCTAAATCCCCAAGGAAGAGCTGCACTTCACAGCATGTAGATAATGGCATGTGTGAGTATATGCACTGATCCCACAAATATGCTCGCTCCTTCCCCTCAGCCTTCTCCTGGAGTCTGGCAGAAACTTAAAGGCTGAAGACAGTCAAGTGTAAGATGCATTTCTCCCAGGAGGTAACAAATACTGCCAGGACATGTTTTTACTAAATATACACTTAACTGAAGCTGCATTCCAATTTACCTGCTTTGAATTTGCAGAACCCAAAAGGTCCAATGAGAACCGTCTGGCTGAGGTACAGTGCACCTCACATCTGCACTTCATGGACCACTGTTGAAAATTTCCAACCTCGGTTGGACACTTTCATGATTAAGAATGCAAGGTTGTAGGCCGGGCACGGTGGCTCACGCCTGTAATCCCAGCACTCTGGGAGGCCGAAGCTGGGCGGGGGTGGATCACCTGAGGTCGAGAGTTCAAGACCAGCCTGACCAACATGGAGAAACCCCCGTCTCTACTAAAAATACAAAAATTAGCCGGGGTGGTGGCGCATGCCTGTAATCCCAGCTACTCAGGAGGCTGAGGCAGGAGAATCACTTGAACCCGGGAGGCGGAGGTTGTGGTGAGCCGAGATCGCGCCATTGCATTCCAGCCTGGGCAAAAAGAGCGAAACTCCGTCTCAAAAAAAAAATAGAATGCACAGCTATAAGGTTTCAGACCTTGTTATCACACCGTCGGAACCGTCAAGGTGCTCTGAAACATAAAATGAACAACCACTTTCTGGTGTTGACTATGTGCCAGGCACGATCTACATGCAAAAATGAACTGTCCTGGTGACGACCTTCAAAGGACTCCCAGTGGCATACAGGAGACCAGCATGGAGATAGGCAATCATAATACAGGAAGCCTCCTTTAATCAGTTTATTTATTCAACAGAAATTTAGCGAGTGCTTACTGTGTGCCAGGCACTGTTGTAGGTCTAGACATACAGCAGTAAATGAAACAGACACAAAATCCTTGCCCTCATCAAGCTCATTGTATTCTAAAGGGGTGGACAATAAAGAAATAAATTCATAAAATATATGGGAATCAGATGGTGACAAACCTGATCAAGAAGAGAAGGAAAGGCTAGGAGCAGTGACTCACCCCGGTAATCCCAGCACTTTGGGAGGCAGAGGCGGGTGGATCACCTGAGGTCAGGAGTTCAAGACCAGCCTGGCCAACATGGTGAAACCCAAACTCTACTAAAAATA
>NW_012107030.1:3818304-3822638 GCF_000951045.1 Mandrillus leucophaeus
TGTTGCCTAGGCTGGAGGGCAGTGGCGTGATCTTGGCTCACTGCAACCTCTGCCTCCTGGGTTCAAGCGATTCTCCTGCCTCAGCCTCCCAAGTGGCTGGGATTACAGGTATATACCACCACGATCGGCTAATTGTTGTGTTTTTAGTAGGGACGAGGTTTTGCCATCTTGGCCAGGCTGGTCTCGAACTCCTGACTTCAGGTGATCTGCCCACCTTGGTCTCCCAAAGTGCTAGGATTACAGGCATGAGCCACTGTGCCAGTCCCTAGAGATTCTTTCTTTTCTTTTTTCCTGAGATGGAGTGTTGCTCTGTCACCAGGCTGGAGTGCAGTGGCGCGACCTGGGCTCACTGCCAACTCTGCCTCCTGGGTTCAAGCGATTCTCCTTTCTCAGCCTCTGGAGCAGCTGGAATTACAGGCACATGCCACCACACCCAGCTAATTTTTGTATTTTTAGTAGAGATGGGGTTTCGTCATGTTGCCCAGGCTGGTCTCGAACTCCTGACCTCAGCTAATCTGCCCACCTCAGCCTCCCAAAGTGCTGGGACTACAGGATTGAGCCACCGCGCCTGGACCTAGAGGTGATTTCTAAAGCTATAAGCTAGAACCAACTGATGAACATAGTTAGAGAAAGGATGAGGTCCAGGGGCTGAGCCCTGGGATATTTCAGTCTCAGAGGTCACAGTGATGAGACACCAGCAAAGAGTAGTTAGCAAGGTAAGGAGAACATCAGGAAAGGGTGAGAGTGGAGGTTAAGTGAAGGAAGTATTTCAAGGACACGAAGGGGTCACCCCTGCATGTGAGAGATGGAATCAAATGCATTGGTGTATAGGGGTTGGCTTGAGACAGGAGCCCCAGACTGCAGAGTGGGAGGAGGGAAGGCAGAACGTCTGAGCACAGCTGCAGGTTGTGAGTTGGGGAAGAGATGGCAGGGTGCCAAAGTTCTCTTCTAGCTGCCCCAAGTGCTATGGGAAAGCAGGACATGGCTGAGAGTAAAGTAGAGCAAGGAGCATTAGAGGATTGAAGAGAGAGGAAAAACTATGAAACAGTCGTCTGGGAGAATGGGATAGGGCCGAGAGCAGTGTAGTAGGATGACTGGGCAGCAACAACGTGCTTGTTGAGGCCTGTGGTCTTGAATTTAAGGTGAGACCTGTCAATGTGCTTATACATTCTTTTGTGGCCACATTAGGCTGCAGGCAAGGGGTGGGTGGAGGGTTGGATTTAACCAGGGTTGGGGTTTGCTGAGTAGAATAAAGAGAGAAGTGAAGAAGAAAAGAACAAAACTGTAGAATCTGAGTTGGAAAAGGGGGAAATAGAGGCCATGGGAAATGAGGAGCAGTGAAAAGGAAGCAGAATTGATAAAGGGATTGCAGGTCCTGATAAAGCAGAAGGGTCATTAGAGTTGGAGCACAATAGAGTTAACAATAGGAGGTGGTGGCTGAAAAGTGAATCTTGACATTGAGATTCTGGGAACTAAGTTTTTTTTTTTTTTTTTTTTTAGATTGAGTTTCGCTCCTGTTGCCCAGGCTGGAGTGCAGTGGTGTGATCTCGGCTCACTGCAACCTCCACCTCCCAGGTTCAAGCGATTCTCCTGCCTCAGCCTCCCGAGTAGCTGGGACTACAGGTGCCTGCCACCATGCCTGGCTAATTTTTTTCTATTTGTAGTAGAGATGGGGTTTTGCCATGTTGGGCAGTTTGGTCTCGAACTCCTGACCTCATGTGATCCGCCTGCCTTGGCCTCACAAAGTGCTGGGATTACAGGCGTGAGCCATCTCGCCCTGCTGGGAACTAAGATTTTTATTATTTTATTTTATTTTATTTTTTATTTTTTGAGATGGAGCCTTGCTCTGCCATCCAGGCTGGAGTGCAGTGGTGCAATCTTGGCTCACTGCAACCTCTGCTTTCCAGGTTCAAGCAATTCTCCTGCCTCAGTCTCTGGAGTAGCTGGGATTACAGGCATGCACCACCATGCCCAGCTAATTTTTGTATTTTTAGTAGAGATGGGGTTTCACCATGTTGTTTGCTTTTTTATTTTTGAGACAGTCTTGCTCTGTTGCCCAGGCTGGAGTGCAGTGGTACAATCTTGGCTCACTGCAACCTCTGCCTCCCAGGTTCAAGCAATTCTCCTGCCTCAGCCTCTGGAGTAGCTGGGATTACAGGTGTGCACCCCACCATGTCCGGTTAATTTTTGTATTTTTAGTGGAGATGGGGTTTCACCATGTTGGCCAGGCTGGTCTCAAGCTCCTGACCTCAAGTGATCCACCTGCCTCAGCCTCCCAAAGTGCTGGGATTACAGGTATGAGCCACTGCGCCTGGCCCTAAGACTGTTTGACAAGGCCTAGCATGGGAGTCTGCAAACTATGACCTGTGGGCCAAATTTGGTCTACTGTCTGTTGTTTTTCAGGCTTGAGCTAAGAATAATCTTTGCATTTTAAAATATAAGGCTGGCGGTGGTGGCACACGCCTGTAATCCTAGCACTTTGGGAGGCTAAGGCGGATGGATCACCCGAGATCGGCAGTTCGAGGCCAGCCTGCCTAACATGGTGAAACCCCTGTCTCTAGTAAAAATACAAAAATTAGCCATGCATGGGGTGCATGCCTGTAGTCCTACCTACTTGGGAGACTGAGGCAGAAGAATCACTGGAACCCAGGAGGCAGAGGTTGGCAGTGAGCCGAGATCATGCCACTGTACTCCAGTCTGGGTGACAGAGCGAGATTCTGTCTCAAAAAAAAAAAATATACACACACACACACACGCACACATATATACACACACAGACTATTATCCCTTCAGCAAGCACAGTTGCTCAAAGAGTTGAAGACATTGCCTCTTGGCTCACAAAATCTAAAATATGTACCATCCTGGCCCTTCACAGAAAAAGTTTGCTGACCTCTGGTCTAGACTCTAGGGTATGACCGTGTGTGCAAGTGGCTAAGGTAAGGCAGAGGACCCAACCAGGAAGGTCAGGTCACAGGTGGTCACTGATGCCACCTCCAGGAGTCAGCGGCTCAAGGGAGGAATACAGCTGCCTGTGAAGGTCGCAGGAGTAGCAGAGTGCTCAGGAATGGGTGATGATGGAGTTAACGGTTGCATGAGCCAAGAGCACAAACAAAGGGGCAATTCAGTCACCCCTCAGCGGTCAGGAAAGGCTTTGCAAAGGAAGTCTTTGAGCTGAGGCTTGAAGTATTGGCAGCAGATACTGGGGTGAAGGTAGTGGGATGGGGAGGAGGAAAGGGGTATTTAGGTATAGGAAAGCCAGTATCTTTTTTTTTTTTCAGACAGAATCTTGCTCTGTCACCAGGCTGGAGTACAGTGGTGCAAACTCGGCTCACTGCAACCTCTGCCTCCTGGGTTCAAGCGATTCTCCTGCCTCAGCCTCCCGAGCAGCTGGGATTACAGGATCGAGCCACCACGTCTGGCTAATTTTGTGTATTTCTAGTAGAGACTGGGTTTCACCATGTTGGCCAGGCTGGTCTCGAACTCCTGACCTCAGGTGATCCACTGCCTGGCCTCCCAAAGTGTTAGGATTACAGGCATGAGCCACCGCACCCGGCCTACTGTGCCTGGTACATGAAATGCACTTGATAATGGCCGGTTGAAGGAATGTATTACTGTGAACCTTAGTTAACCTCTTTGAAATTCATTATGCTCATGGAGTACAAATACCTTTATTACCGCAAACTTGTGAATAAAACTAGAAATGTGAAAACACTTTGTAAATTGTAAAACATGCTACTTGTTTTAACGCTGTATGATACTATGTTGCAAATATGTATAATGCAGTACCTCTGTTGTGCTAAAAATTGTCTTTCTGGGAATCATGTTTACTCAAGTCAGAAAAAAACCCTAAAACATCATATTAATGATCCAGTCATATGTAATACAAAATTAATTTGATTAGTTAGAAAAAACCATGAGCCTGATTATTTCCTCTTACCATTTCCCAAAGTGGTTTCTATCATCTTCAGGTTGCCTGTTTTCTACTAAGCATTAATCAATGGCAAATAATTATCCTTTTCTCCTGGCCCAGATTAGATTCTATCTTGTCGCTCATTGTGTATTCATTTATTTTCACCAGTGAATCATTAACTCCTTGAAAGCAGGCATCTTGATCTTTTTATCTTCAGCATCCAATGACTATTAGCTGGTACTGAATATTTGTGGTAGATACATATTTTTAATTTAAAAATTTTTTTTTTCTTTTTTTGAGACGGAGTCTCACTCTGTGGCCCAGGCTGGAGTGCAGTGGCTCCATCTTGGCTCACTGCAACCTCCGCCTCCTGGGTTCAAGCAATTCTCCTGCCTCAGCCTCCTGAGTAGCTGGGACTACAGGT
>NW_012107030.1:3823290-3824241 GCF_000951045.1 Mandrillus leucophaeus
GCCTCCCAAAGTGTTAGGATTACAGGCATGAGCCACCGTGCCCCACCTATCTCCCAAGTTTCTAGTGTCTGTGTTGTTGTGGGCACACCAAATAATGAGTAATAACGAATGAAGCCATTTTACTATTTTTTTTTTTTTTAGACGGAGTCTTGCTCTGTTGCCCAGGCTGGAGTGCAGTGGCACAGTCTTGGCTCATGCAACCTCCACTTCCAGGGTTCAAGTGATTCTCCTGCCTTAGCCTCCCGAGTAGCTGGGATTAGGGGCGCGGGCCACCACGCCTAATTTTTGTATTTTTAGTACAGGCGGGGTTTCAGCATGTTGGTCAAGCTGGTCTCAAACTCCTGACCTTGTGATTCGCCTGCCTCGGCCTCCCAAAGTGCTGGGATTACAGACATGAGCCATCATGCTGGCCCATTTTACTATTTTCTTTGAGAAATGATAACAGAAAGTTAAGAATGTCAGCAAGCTTTTTTTTTCTGATTTTTTAGGCCAACTTTCCTTTATTTTGTTTGCATCTCTCTATGATCTGCTAAATGGTTCTCTGTCTACATCTCTTAAAAGAAGTACGTGCTCATATGTTTCACTCTTTAATTTTGACTTAATAATTATATACACAAACAAGTCTCTTGATCCTGCCCATAAAAGTTACTATAGCTTCTCACTACTTGTTGTTTTTATGTCAACCCTGCCTGACTCTTAATTTTTTGTCGAGTAAGCTCAGACACAGAATGGTCTAAGCATTCTGGAGGAAGAGCTCTCTGAAACTAATTTTAAAATAAACTTCTTTAGAATTTGTGATTCTTTTGGGTCCATGTTTACATTTCCAAATCTTCTTTCTTTATAGTGATCAATTTAGGGCCGGGCGCGGTGGCTCAAGCCTGTAATCCCAGCACTTTGGGAGGCCGAGACAGGCGGATCACGAGGTCAGGAGATGGAGACCATCCTGGCTAA
>NW_012107030.1:3826071-3827814 GCF_000951045.1 Mandrillus leucophaeus
TGCCACCACGCCCGGCTAATTTTTTGTATCTTTAGTAGAGATGGGGGTTTCACCATGTTGGCCAGGCTGGTCTTGAACTCCTGACCTCGTGATCCGCCCGCCTTGGCCTCCCAAAGCGTCGAGATTACAGGCGTGAGCCACCACGCCAGGCCTAATTTTTGTACTTTTAGTAGAGACGGGGTTTCGCCTTGGCCGAGCTGGTCTCGAACTCCTGGCCTTAGGTAATCCACCCGCCCCAGTCACCCAAAGTGCTGGAATTACAGGCGTGAGCCACCATGCCCGGCCAATTTCCTCATTCATTAATTCACATATCTCATCTATTAAATGTGTAATACATTGACGATAATCGATTTCACTGTTGCCTTCTAAACTTTCCTTCTGAGCTCATCTTTATTTCATACCAAGGGCTTGAGAATTAGATTGGGTTCAAATAGTTTTCAAGTTCTAGGTAAAGTACTTCGTCTGCGAACATTAAAATTGTTAAGCAACAATAAAAGACAGAGCCTCTCAAATTGATTTTTTCCACTAACACTAATTTTTCTTAATTTGTTTGTGACGTGCGCTGTATGTAAAAAGTGACGACACTCCTTTCCTTGTGTTTTCAAACACCAAGCAAGTCTGCAGTGCTCCAGGGCGTTTCGCCCTTTACCAGGTCGCTCTGTCCCCACTCGGAGAGCCTCAATTTCTCAAGGCAATCCCTGTAACACCAACTTTTTACATTACCAAGACATAAAATAACCTTGCTTGCTTATTTTAGCCGTCACTCTTCCCCATGCTTGTCCCTCACGGTTGAGCGGCGCTGACCTGATGACACCTGCTTACTGTCGTTAAATTCAGCATTTTCAGATAGCCAAGACAGGCCATTCCCTGGTTGGATGGGACCTTATTGTAACAGCACGACTCCGCACAAGCCGCTTTGAAAATCAATCTGCAGACGTTTGCTTGATCTCTAGACAGAAACTGTGAACCCACACTCACCCTTCCCACCCCAATTCTCGCTCGAAGATTGAAACGCCTGGGAACCGTCTCCCTAACACTACCCAGGACTGGCCCAAGAGGGAAACTGGACTTTGCGCGCCTATGATCCCGGCGCCGCCACGTCTGTCGGCGTGCGTGACGCCAGCGCGCTTGCGCGCACGGAGGCCCGCCCCTACATCCGGGGCCTGGACGGCAGCAGGGCCGCCGCGCGGAGGTCACGTGGCTCTTTCCTTTCCGTCTCTGGCCGGCTGGGCGCGGGCGACTGCTGGCGAGGCGCGTGGAACCTTACGCTGGTTCCCCTTCGTCTCCTCTCCCGGCCCGGGCCACTAGAGAGTTCGCTGACGCCGGGTGAGCTGAGCCTGCCGCCAAGATGCCGGCCTATTTTCAGAGGCCGGAAAATGCCCAGTTAAATAGAAAAACCTCTCCTGTAGTAGAACTGTTCATGTTGAAAAATAAAAGAAAAACCTCTTTGTGGAGGAAGAAGTAATGAGGGGGAAATGTTTTTTGTGTATATCCTGTGGTTTTTCTCATTCTTTTTTTTTCTTCTTTTTTTGAGACGGAGTCTTGCTCTGTCGCCCATGCTGGAGTGCAGTGGCCCGATCTTGGCTCACTGCAACCTTTGCCTCCGGGGTTCAAGCGACTCTCTTGCCTCAGCCTCCTGAGTAGCTGGGATTACAGGCGCCAGCCACAGGTCCCGGCTAATTTTTTTTTTTTTTTGAGACGGAGTCTCTTCTCCTGCCTCAGCCTCCCGAGCAGCTGGGATTA
>NW_012107030.1:3827864-3842999 GCF_000951045.1 Mandrillus leucophaeus
GGGAGACAGCCCCTACGCGGGCTGGAGCTCCCTCCCTGCTGCCTGCCTCCGCTGGCTCTCCAGGTCCCTGGAGCTTTGGTCTGCTTAGGCCCCGCGCCCCCGGCCGCCATCTGGGAGTGCCGGGGAGTAAGAAACATGGCTCCCTCCCGGGGACAATGCACGCGAGAGCCTCGGCTCCACCTCCTGCCCAGGCCGGGAGCACTACGGACCCACCCCCGGTCCTCCCGCAGCCACCCCCGCTCTCCAAACCGCGCTCAGTACTTTGCTGGGTCAGGGTCCACTTACTCTTCACCCAGCCGCCTTATATCCACTTAGGGGCCTCTTGACCCATTTAACCTGATTCCTGTGTTTTTGCTTTGTTTTGTTTTTGTTTTTTCCTTTTTCCTGGCATTGATTAGAAGCATTCCGAAAGCCTGTTTCGAATCACTGGAAGTTGGAATAGAGTTAATGTAAAGGGACTTCACGTCTCCTCTTAAAGATAACGAAACAGGCCTAGGGAGAGGTTTCCCCAAGGTCACTCCGGGAGTTGTTGAGCCAAGAGACTTAAAACCAACGTCTCTTGACATCCAGATCAGTCCCTTTTTCTCTTCTTTTCTGCCACAGTGCTGCTTTCTGCGATTTCGATTTTCGTATGAGTACTTCGGCCATTGGCGCTTGAGGGAAAAACTTCTGTGCCCCGATCTCTCCAAGGCATTTGTTACATTGGCGTTCTGGGGATGCACATGAGTGTCTGGGCTTAAGAAACTTTGTTTAGGGTTTTTTTTTTTTTTTTTCCTCCGTCTAACCGGACAATTTTAATAATCGTTAGGGCATGGATAGCTCTTCTTTTCATCCTTCCTTCACCGAAATAGAAGTTTTGGGTTTTACCCATGTTGTAGATGAATATACCTTGTGAGTTACAGTTTTATGTTTGCAGAGCTTATTTTGTTAGCTTCTTTGAAAATTTATCTTGTGAAAACGGCAGTTTGAGTCAGCACATAAACTGATAATCTGGCAGGACCAGAGAGATATGTTGGTCATATACTTTTTAAAGTAAAAGTAACACTTTTGTGGGGGAGGGAACTGGTCTGTGGAACAGGCTAATTCCACATTGTGTGGATGGAGTAATTGTTTTAAAAACTTATTCAAACTACAACATAGGTGTGATCACTCATTCATTCTAATGATAACCAGTGATCTAATGGTTAGAGCAGACAAGAAGTTTTAAGATGTTTATTAATATATCGGAAAGAAGAGATTGAAATGGAACTTTGTCACTATCAACCAAACTGTAGCAAAGTTTATGACTTTTCGACGTTTCAAAACTTAGAATTTGTAGTATACGAAATGATTTGCATGAAATGACTACTCTACATGGCTGTTGTGGATGTTTTACAGTAATTTGCATGCTTTGCCCAACAGGTATTTTTTTTCCTGTGCTAGTAGGCCAAAGCACTATAATGGCCTACATACTACGGGCCTTGTTTCCTTTATCGCTTCTCTTTTTGGGATCTTCATAAGAACTTGATACAGAAAAGATATGTAATGTGCATCAGACATTTTTTTCCTGTTTCTAAATTGGCACAGGCTTGATTCATGAAGGGCAGGTTAAGGAAAGGATCTGAAATTAAAGTAGGCAAGATGAGGGACACCGGGGGAAACTTGAGTTTTGTTTGTATAGCTTTTTAAAAAGGACTGTGGGGACGCCTTGCTTGCAGCCCTTTGAAGCTGTTGGATGGGGATGCACGCGTTACCTTCAGAGTAGAAACTCATACCTTTGATCTTGAGTAGAAACTCATACCTTCTCAAAGTGAGCAGATCGTGGATGGTCTAGGGCACTGCTTCCAAAACATAAGTGAAGGATCAAAGGGCATTCACCTAATTGGAAATAATCTCATTTTATCTAAATGTTTTATATGTAACATTTGTGATCCCAACAATATTTAGACCTAATCTATTGCATTATCTTAATAAAATGTAAATAAATTTAAGTAGAATGATCATTCAGGTCACCCTAAACATATATATCAGCGATTTTTTGGGGACAAATTATAGTAGTCATTCGGGAAGGTGAGAACTTGGACCAGCAGTTACAGGCAAGAATTTCGTATCCTGTAATCATTTAGAGGAGGCCCCTTTTTCGTATTATATTGTTAGTAGTGCCAAACTAACTGCTGCTGACCTTATTATAGTGTATGTTCTACAACCAGTGCCTTTAAGAAATAAAGCTGTTATTAAGTCCACAAATTGAGTAACATTATAGCGTATCTATTTGGTATGTTGCACAAATAAACTAGTAAACATCAAGGGCTGATGTAAACTTCTTTATACATACTTTCAGTAATGAATTTGAAAGGTATGCTCCAAATGCTCACCCATCCAGTAAGGTTTATAATTCTAGATTTTAATTTTTATTTCTATGATATTAATCTGGAAGTCAATATTTCTAAGTATTGAAATAGAACCTTTAGTTTACGATAGTTCTTTCCAGCCTCCAAAGCTTCCCCCGGCCACCATTAAATAATTCAGAGGAACTAAATTCTTGTATATAAATTAGGACAAAGGCAGAAGACTGTCATGGATTATGAAAAATCTGTTCTCATTCCAACTATTTATTTATTTATTTATTTAAGACAGAATCTCGCTCTGTTGGCCAGGCTGGAGTGCGGTGGCACTATCTCGGCTCACTGCAACCTCCGCCTCCCGGGCTTAAGCTCTTCTCCTGCCTCAGCCTCCCAAGTAGCTGGGATTACAGGCATGTGCCACCATGCCCGGCTAATTTTTTTATTTTTTTCAGTAGAGATGGGGTTTCACTATGTTTCCCAGGCTGATCTTGAACCCCTGGCCTCAAGTGATCTGCTCCCCTCGGCTTCCCAAAGTGCTGGGATTTACAGGCGTGAGCCACCGCACGTGGCTAAGGAATCAAGTTTTAATTGACTGTTCAGGAAGTAAAAAATAGTTTCAGTTCCATCTCTAAAAAGCCCTTTTTAGATTAGGAATTGGATACAATAGGTAGTTTTAGTGCTGCTGCTGTGATTTTCTTAAAGTATAAATTCTATTAAACGCATTTACTCCCAAGTTTTTTGCTGATAAGAGAGTGTTTTTGTTAGGAAGAACACCTAATGTACTGTTACATTTTCTTTTCTTTTTTTCTTTTCTTTTTTTTTTTTTTGAGACAGTCTCTCCCTCTATTGCCCAGGCTGGAGTGCGGTGATGCAATCTTGGCTCACTGCAACCTCTGCCTCCTGGTTTCAAGTGATTCTAAAGTCTCAGCCTCCAGAGTATTTGGGATTACAGATGTGCACTACCGTGCCTGGCTAATTTTTGTGTTTTTAATGGAGACAAGGTTACACCAAGTTGCCCAGGCCGATCTCCAACTCCTGATCGCAAGTGATGCCTGGGCCTCACGTAGGACTGGGATTACCCAGGTGTAAGCCAAGGCACCTGGCTGTACTGTTACATTTTAGAAAATAACTTTGCCTGCGCTATAGGAGAAGACCAGGAGAAGACTGCAAGTTTTTTCCCTCCCACCCCCACCCCTGACAACAAGGAAAGGCTTATTTCAACAAAGTATCTAGTTGTATTACATCTTTGTTTCATTTAGTAAGATTTTTTTTTTTGATAGTAAGATTGACTCGATGAAAGATGGACTTTTTCATGCAGTGGTGAAGGGTTTTGTCATTATTTGCATGTGAAAAATGTGATTTCATATAAGGTATTGTGCAAATATTTCAGTATGTTTTGTGATTTATCCTGTTGCAAACTTTTTTTTGAGACTTGTTGCCCAGGCTGGAGTACAGTGGCACTATCTCGGCTCACTGCAACCTCTGCCTCATGGGTTCAAGTAATTGACCTGCCTCAGCCTCCCAAGTAGCTGGGATTACGGGTGTGCACCACCATGGCCCGGCTAATTTTTTGTATTTTTAATAGAGACGAGGTTTCACCATATTGGCCAGGCTGGTCTTGAACTCGACCTCAGGTGATTTGCCCACCTCGGCTTCCCAAAGTGCTGGGATTACAGGCGTAAGCCACTATGCCCGGCCGCAAACTTTTTGATATATTGGAGAGGTGGGGTATTGTTTGTGGTTTTCCTGAAGGAAAGAATGTTGGGAAGCATCATTTCTGGAAGATGGGATCGTTGAAAGAAAGAGAATTACTAAATCTGTGGATCTAATAAGACCCCCAAATAAGGAACATGTTTGCTGGTTGCTTGCCTAGCACAGAGTTACATGATAGATAATGCTATGTATTATCGGGTAGCTCTTAAAATAAAAAGTGTTGGCTAGGCACGGTGGCTCATGCCTGTAACCGCAGCACTTTGGGAGGCCAAGGTGGGCGGATCAGGAGGTCAAGAGATCGAGACCATCCTGGCTAACATGGTGAAACCCCGTCTCCACTAAAAATACGAAAAAAAAAAAAATTAGCCAGGCGTGATGGCAGGCGCCTGTAGTCCCAGCTATTCAGGAGGCTGAGGCAGGAGAATGACGTGAACCCAGTAGGCGGATCATGCAGTGAGCAGAGATCAAGCTACTGCGTTCCAACCTGGGCAACAGAGCCAGACTCTGTCAAAAAAAAAAAAGTCTTGTTCCAAGGAAAATAAGCAATGATATTTTTATAAAGGAGAGAGATATATATATAGTGATTTAAACCTTTTAAAAAATGTAGTGTTTTAGTTCCACCAAATTATTTTTTAAATCTTCATTGGGAATTTTGTGTGTGTGTGTGAAATTTGCAATTATGAATGTTAAGATGAATTTAACCAGTTGACTTAGGGTAAATAACCTCTTTCTCCCCCAGTCTATTAAGTGTACAAAAGAAAAGATGAGGAAATACAAGATAAATTTTAACCTTGGTCAGATAATGTAATGGTAGAGATATTGCTTTTGACTGTATTTCAAAACAAACAATATGCATAAAACTTAAAATTGGAACTAGATTTTGAAATGTTACCACATAGAATGCCTTCGGGCTCAGGGGATAATAAATTCAAAAGAATGTAAGTTGGCGGGGCATGGTGACTCACGCCTGTAATCCCAGCACTTTGGGAGGCCAAGGCGGGTGGATCATGAGGTCAGGAGTTTGAGACCAGCCTGGCCAAGATGGTGAAGTCCTGTCTCTACTAAACATACAAAAATAAGCTGGGCCCTGTGGCTAGTGCCTGTAGTCCCAGCTACTCAGGAAGCTGAGGCAGGAGAATCGCTTGAACCCGGGAGGTGGAGGTTGTGGTGAGCTGAGATCACGCCAGTGTACTCCAGCCTGGGTGGCACAGCGAGACTCTTGTCTCACACATATACTCTTTTTTTCCCCTCTTTCTTTTTTTTTTTTTTTTTTCAAGTTTCATTCTTGTTGCCCAGGCTGGAGTGCAGTGACACCATCTCAGCTCACCTCAACCTCCATCTGCCAGGTTCATGCTATTCCCAGCCTCCTGAGTAGCTGGGATTACAGGCATGCGCCACTACGCCCTGCTAACAACTTTGTATTTTTAGTAGAGACTGGGTTTCTCCATTTTGGTTGTAGAGACTGAGTTTCTCCATTTTGGTTAGGCTGGTCTTGAAATCTCAACCTCAAGTGATCTGCCCTTGTCCTCCCAAAGTGTTGGGATTACAGGCGTGAGCCACTGCGCCTGGCCTCATTTTTCTATTTTTTTTATTAAAAAACAAAAAAAACTTCTTTAGAGCAGTTTGAGATTTCCAGAGTGTTGGGAAGAGAGTATATAGTTTCATTGACACCACACCCACTTTCCCCTGTTGATTTTTTTTTTTTTTTTTTTTTGAGACGGAGTCTCGCTCTGTAGCCCAGGCTGGAGTGCAGTGGCCAGATCTCAGCTCATTGCAAGCTCCGCCTCCCGGGTTTACGCCATTCTCCTGTCTCAGCCTCCCAAGTAGCTGGGACTACAGGCGCCCGCCACCTCGCCCGGCTAGCTTTTTTTTGTATTTTTTAGTAGAGACGGGGTTTCACTGTGTTAGCCAGGATGGTCTCGATCTCCTGACCTCGTGATCCGCCCGTCTCGGCCTCCCAAAGTGCTGGGATTACAGGCTTGAGCCACTGCTCCCGGCCTCCCCTGTTGATTTTTATTTGTAACAACTAATGAACCAATACTGACACATTATTTATTTATTTATTTTTTGAGACATGAAATTTCACTCTTGTCGCCCAGGCTGGAGTGCAGTGGTATGATCTCGGCTCACTGCAACCTCCGCCTCCTGGTTTCAAGCGATTCTCCTGCCTCAGCCTCCTCAGTAGCTGGGACTACAGGCACATACCACCATGCGCAACTAATTTTTGTATTTTTGGTACAGACGGGTTTCATCATACTGGCCAGGGTGGTTTCCAACTCCAGACCTCAAGTGATTGGTCCACCTCGGCCTCCCAAAGTGCTGGGATTACAGACATGAGCCACTGCTCCTGGCCTGGAACTTTTAAATCACAGTGGAATACAGTGAAATTCAGTTTTACTTGTAGATCATATTGCAACACAGTACAAGTCTTTCTGTTGTTTTACTTTTGATAATTATGGCATAGCTTTAGAAGTCAAAAATAAATGTAACTTAGTAAAAAGTTGGTAATGAGTTGGGGAATTGAAATAGCCGTTTAAAAAAGTAAAGTTTAGACTCTTCTGTAGTGTACATAACTAATTTTAATTCTCCTGAATTTTTCAGAATTTCTTGAGGTTGGCAAAAAGCAGCCTGCTCTGGATGTTCTTTATGATGTTATGAAAAGTAAAAAACATAGAACATGGCAAAAGATACACGAACCAATTATGTTGAAATACTTGGAACTTTGCGTGGATCTTCGCAAGAGCCACTTGGCAAAGGAGGGGTTGTACCAGTATAAGAACATTTGTCAACAGGTACAAACAGAACTGGGTTGTATATTTTTAACAAATGCTTTTAGTAATCTGCAGAAGAGCTTACCTTTCAAAGTTAATATATTGTATTTCTCTTAAAATTTGCCTTTGAAACATCTTATGTTTCAATGGAAAAATAAGTTCTGAAGAGTTTTTGTATTTTTGGATTAGGTGAACATAAAATCTCTGGAGGATGTTGTTAGGGCATATTTGAAAATGGCAGAGGAAAAAACTGAAGCTGCTAAAGAAGAATCTCAGCAGATGGTCTTAGATATAGAAGATCTGGATAATATTCAAACTCCTGAGAGGTATGTGGGTTAGACCTCTAATAAATGCTTTGATAGTTAACTTAGTATTTTCCTTTACATGGGTCTTCATTTCCTTTTGAAGTAGATGTTTATCAGAAAAAAATGCAAATCTTCGAAGTTTTAAATGCATAGTAACCAATAAATTTATGTAGGTAATAAAAATTCATAGAAGTGGAAAATGACGGCCGTAAGATAGAAGGGCAAATACTAATTTAAACGATCATAATGCAGATTGGGAATTCAGGGAGTGGTTAGTGACACCTTTGCAGTGTGTACAAACTTGTGGGAAGAATTTGCACTGTTTTCCGATGAACATTGTTGGTTTTGGTTTTTAATCACATGGCAAAGTAGGAAACTGTCTAAAATTGTTTTCAACATTTTTTTCTGTCTTTGTAGTGTTCTCCTAAGTGCTGTAAGTGGTGAAGACACTCAGGATCGTACTGACAGATTACTTTTAACTCCATGGGTTAAATTCCTGTGGGAGTCTTACAGGCAGTGTTTGGACCTTCTTAGAAACAATTCTAGAGTAGAGCGCCTTTATCATGATATTGCCCAGCAAGGTAAGATGAGAAGATCAAATCTGAGTGAAGTGCTTTGAAATTGAGGAGTAAATTTTCTGAAAAGTGCTTAAAATGAACTAGTTTTTATCCTTATTGAAATGTTGGCATTCACATGATATTAAATGACTGCGGCCGGATGTGGTGGCTCACACCTGTAATCCCAGCACTTTGGGAGGTCAAGGTGGGTAGATCACTTGAGGTCAGGAGTTCAAGAGCGGCCTGGCCAACATGGTGAAACCCCTTCTCTACTAAAAATACAAAAAATTTAGCCGGGCATTGTGGTAATCCCAGCTACTCAGGAGGCTGAGGTGGGAGGATTGCTTAAACCCAGGAGGCGGAGGTTGCGGTGAGCCAGGATGGCACCGCTGCACTCTAGCCTTGGTAACAGCAAGACTCCGTCTCAAAAAAAAAACAAAAAACACCAAAAAACAAAACCAAAATGACTGAGTAAGGAATTTGTTTTGCTCGTTAAAGGAGTTTTGTGTGAATTGTATTTTATTGATACCTGAAAAATTTTTTTTCTTTTTACACAAATATCAGTAACAATGAAAGACATTTTAAAGTCCTTTTGGAATTCTCCATGTGACTGAAAAAATAAATTTTTCTTTTTTTTTTTTTTAGTAAACTTGAATTCTCTACTTTGGGTTTTTTTTAAATTTATTTTTATTTTTTAAAAAAGAACTGGGATTTTGCATTGTTGCCCAGGCTGGTCTCAGACTTCTGGACTCAAGTGATCCTCTTGCTTTGGCCTCCCAAAGTGCTGAGATTACAGCTCTGCCCAGCCTGAATTTTCACTTTAACACAAGTAAATTTGGACTTTTTGGCGGCTGTTGATACAAATATTAACTTGAAGTTAAATTGCATCTCTGTTTTAGGTCTGTTAAAATAGACATACTATTTTTAAGGGGAAAGGAAATCTAAAAAATAATTCAATATCGCATATGTGACAGTAAAAAAATTAACGTGTCCATTTAAATGACAGGGAACAAATAGTTCATCCATCTGTAATCAGTTGAAATTAGGTTACTATAAGCCCTCAATTTGTATTATGTAGTTTTAATTAGTACAGAACCTTGTTGCTTTCCATGTAAGTTGGATATCAAAGTTCATTATATTTCAGACTAGATTATTTTGACTCTTAGGATTTAAAGTGGTGGGTCTTTGAAAGGTGACTCTTAGATCTAAATTTTAGTTTCCCGTTTGTAAACTCTGCCAGCACCACATTTTAGTTCTAGGCAAGGACCGATGATTATGTTTTTGGTTTTGTTAGGGTTCACTCAAAAGACAGTCTGGATGAAATAAGTTGATTTTCATTGCATCACAAAGACTAATGATGAGTTTGATGAGTCCCGTTAAAATAACTGATTTTAATGTGTGAAATAAAACCTAGTTAAATATTTAAATAGATAGTGGAAGATACCTAATATATTTTACAATTATGCTTATAGCTTTCAAATTCTGCCTCCAATACACGCGTAAGGCTGAATTCCGTAAACTGTGTGACAATTTGAGAATGCACTTATCGCAGATTCAGCGCCACCATAACCAAAGTACGGCAATCAATCTTAATAATCCAGAGAGCCAGTCCATGCATTTGGAAACCAGACTTGTTCAGTTGGACAGTGCTATCAGCATGGAATTGTGGCAGGTATGTTGGACCTATTAGCTTTTCTTTCTAGAAATAATAGTCTGTGTTATTTTTCTCCCCCCTTAATGAATAGCTTCATCTTGGTATGCATTGGTTAATTTCAGTAGATGAGGTAAGGAATTAAAGTTGCCTGATGGGCTGGGAAAAGTTCTGAACAAGAAATCTCAGAATATTTTGTTTCTAGTTGCCTTCTATGAATTGTGGACCAAACCGTATAATCTCTTTCAGACGCAAGTTTCTTGACGTACAAAACAAGACATTGCCACTGCTGCTCGAAGTGTGGTTTCATGACTGGTGTCATTTGTGAACTGTCTGGTCTGTGATGAAATAAGTATAGCATAGAGAAGCATATGCAGAGTTTCTTAGTTGCAATTTTATTGTAAATTTTTTGTGTGTTTACTCTGATAAAAAGTGAACTTTTTCTGTTTCATTTTTGTGGTAATTTTGTATTTTATATTCTTCGGTAAGAGGTTAGGAAAAAAAAAAGAATCCTTTACTACTGATTGTTGGAGAAGTGCTGCTGTAGATTATTCTAGATTTCTTAGTAGTGCTTTAGCTGACTGTCTTGCATTGGAGATCTTGGTGGTGGTAGGAAGTTAGTCCTCACCTGGCCCTTTTTCTCTAAGAATCCTCCAAAAACATTCTATATAATTTTGTAGTCATGTGACCTTGAAGTCTTTTGTATATTTGATGGACAATATTTGATTGAAATTATAGAGGAAGAAACTAAAGATTGGGAGTCTTTGAGCCCAGTGAAAGTGTGATTCGATGTCTTGTTCTTGCCCATGTTTCCTTTTCTATAGGGACACCCATCTTAAAATACTACCTGTAGAAGATGAGTAAACATGCTCCATTATAGAAAAAAATGCATAAATTAAAAGAAGAGACATATTCATCCATTATCTTATCACTCAGAAATAACCTGTTATATATCTTTCTAGATTTTTTTTTTTATATTGTCCCAAGTGATGGGATAATATGCCAATATTTTCTTGAGTCTGTTCTGTCTACTTTCCAATATTTCCTAAAGAACTTTTAAAAAAAGTTTAAGAAGTTAGTGTTTTTGTAATTGTGGCAGTTTTCTAAAATAGATATTATACATGAGTAAAGAGAACCACACAAAGGTATTTTTTTTTGCTATTTTTATGTTTTCTGTGTTGTAGGTTTCATAGAAATTTGAATTAGATTTTTTTCATGTTATAGAATGCAATGACTTTAGTTTATACTACTAATTTTAGGAAGCATTCAAAGCTGTGGAAGATATTCATGGACTATTCTCCTTGTCTAAAAAACCACCTAAACCTCAGTTGATGGCAAATTACTATAACAAAGTCTCAACTGTGTTTTGGAAATCTGGAAATGCTCTTTTTCATGCATCTACACTCCATCGTCTTTACCATCTCTCTAGAGAAATGAGAAAGAATCTTACACAAGATGAGATGCAAAGGTAAGAATGTTATACTTGGATAATGTTGAAATTTTGTAACAAATACCTGTTATATGACATGGTATATTCTAGGCCGTGGTTTCTCAGCCTCTGCACTGCTGACATTTTGGGTTAGATAATTCTCAGTTGTGGGGCTGTCCTGTGTACTGCAGGTTGTTTAGCAGCATCTCCAGCTTCTCCCCATTAGATGCTAGTAGCAATCACCCCCAGTTGTGACAATTATAGACGTCTCAAGACGTTGCCCTTCCTGAACAGTATTCTTGGACTTTAGTAGTTGGTCTTGAACTCCTCACCTCAGGTGATAAGTAATTCCACTAAAAGCCTAATTGAGAAATTTGAATATTAGCAAAAACACATTTAACGGATGAGCTTTCTATCCACATACAGGTATTTAGAGTCTATTCTTAGAACAGATAGAAAATTAAGAAAAACCCTTTTTTCTTTTCTTTTTTTTTTTTTTTTTTGGTAAGACGGAGTCTTGCTTTGTTGCCCAGGCCGGAGTGCAGTGGCGCGATCTTGGCTCACTGCATCCTCTGCCTCCCATGTTCAAGCGATTCTTCTGGCTCAGTCTCTGGAGTAGCTGGGATTACAGGCACCCACCACCATGCCTGGCTAATTTTTGCATTTTTAGTAGAGACGGGGTTTTACCATACTCGAGGCTGGCCTCGAACTTCTGACCTCATGATCCACCTGCCCCCACCTCTCAAAAGTGCTGGGATTACAGGTGTGAGCCACTGCACCCAACTTTTTTTTTCCTCTTGAGACAGCAGCCTTCGCTCTTGTTGCACAGGCTGGAGTGCAGTGGTGCGATCTCACTCCGCCTCCTGGGTTCAAATAATTCTCCTGCCTCAGCCTCGCGAGCAGCTGGGATTTTAGGTGTGCACCACCATGCCCGGCTAATTTTTTGTATTTTTGGTAGAGATGGGGTTTCATGATGTTGGCCAGGCTGTCCTCAAATTCCTGTCCTCAGGTGATCCTCCTGGCTCGGCCTCCCAAAGTGCTGGGATTACAGGTGTGAACCACCACGCCCAGCAAGGTAAATACTTCTATCAAGTCATTTTTTTCCTGATTGCAAAATATTAACTGTAGAATATATGGGACATATTTATTCTTATATAAATACATATGAATGTGAAAAGAAGTGTCTGTAACCCAACAACCTACAGACCATTTTTTCCTCGTGCTCCACACGTTCAGAGAAACTTCTGTAGCAACAAACTACAGAAATGAGCCCCGAAGGCATAGTCTTCCATTTAATTATTTATAACATTACATATAACCTGTTTCCTGTCACTTAAAAAAAATACATTTCTGGCTGGGCGCAGTGACTCATGCCTGTAATCCCAGCACTTTTCGGAGGCTGAGGTGGATGGATCACTTGAGGTTAGGAGTTCAAGACCAGCCTGGCCAACATGGCACAACCCTGTCTCTACTAAAAATACAAAAATCAGCTGGGTGTGGTGGCACACGCCTGTAATCCTAGCTACTCGGAAGGCTGAGGCCAGAGAATGGCTTGAACCTGGGAGGCGTAGGTTGTGGTCAGCTGAGATTGTGCCACTGCACTCCAGCCTGGATGATAGAGCAAGACTCCGTCTCAAAAAAAAAAAAAATGCTATTGAACTTACATAACACACATACCACCTGTTTTCTTGTATTGGTAGACCAATTATTTTGTTATCCAGTAGAATTGTGTACAGCAAATTGTCTTTCTTATGTAAAACTATTTTAGAGCAATTCATGGGACCAATTAAATGAGTCCCGCTAGTATATTTTCTTTCTTTCTCTCCTTTGTTCTCTTTTTCTTTGCTTTCTGATATGGTCTTTCTTTCCTTTCTAATGGGATCTTGCTTCCTTGCTCAGGCTGGAGTGTAGTGGTGTGTTGTAGCTCGCCGCATGCATCCTCGAACTCCTGGGCTCAGGCAATTCTTCCACCTCAGCCTTCTGAGTAGCAGAGACTACAGGCGAGCGCCACCACGTCCAGCTAATGTTTAATTTTTTTTGTGGAGACGGTCTCGTTATGTTGCCCAGGCTGGTCTCAAAGCTTCTGGTCTCAAGTGATCTACCTGCCTTAGGCCCCCAATGTGTTGGGATTTATAGGCATGAGCCACTGTGCCTGGCCACTAGTATACTTTCTTAGAAACTCTTGAGGATGGTGTCCATTATGGCATCCACTGTCACTTATGTAATTCACATCCTTTTCTTTGAGACAGAATTTCGCTCCCGTTGCCCAAGCTGGAGTGCAATGGCGTGATATCGGCTCGCTGCAACCTCCGCCTCCTGGGTTCAAGCGCTTCTCCTGCCTCAGTCTCCCGAGTAGCTGGGATTACAGGCGCCAGCCATCACGCCTGGCTAATTTTTTTTGTAATTTTTTTTTTTGTATTTTTAGTAGAAACAGGGTTTCACCATGTTAGCCAGGCTGGTCTTGAACTCCTGACCTCAGGTGATCCACCTGCCTCGGCCTTCCAAAGTGCTAGGATTACAGGCGTGAGCCACTGTGCCTGGCCCACATCTGTTTTAAGGAAAAACATGTTCTTCCAGACACATAGCTTGCTTTCAGAGAGTACTATAATAATAGCATTAGGCTGTCTAGCTCTTAGTACATTATTTGGTTTAATCTTTGCAATAGCCTTATGACTCAGAAAATTGAGTATCTTGCCTAAGGTCACAGTCTTGGAAATGGCGAAGGGGAAATGCTAGCCCTTCAGCTCCAGGGCTCACAGGGTTTGGGGTCCTGCCATGCTCTGAATGCAGCCTGACTTCCTGTTTTCCAGGGATGTGAAAAATTAGCTCCTTGTTTTTGTCTGCCCATCTCCCTCACTACCATAATAGTGTTCACTTGTGATTCTTACAATTTTTTTCTCCCTTATTGCCACTTATTTCCTTAGGGTTTTTTTTTTTTTTTTGAGATAGTCTTACTCTGCCGCCCAGGCTGGAGTGCAGTGGTGCAATCTTGGCTCACTGCACGCTCCGTCTCCTGGGTTTCAAGTGATTCTCCTGCCTCAGCCTCCTGAGTAGCTGGGATTACAGGCGCCTGTCACCGTGTCTGGCTAATTTTTGTATTTTTAGTAGAGATGGGGTTTCACCATGTTGTCCAGGCTGGTCTGGAACTCCTGACCTCAGGTGATCCGCCCGCCTCGGCCTCCGAAAGTGCTGGGATTATAGGTGTGAGCCACTGCACCTAGTTATATCCTTAGTTTTTAAACCTGCCTTAATTTTGTAAGGAAATCTGAGGTATATGAATATGCCTTTTCTGCCATTTAATCGCAATCTTTCTGAAGCTAGAAAACACTGACAGTACCGAGTGGATAGATGAAGTTCTGATTCTCTAAGTATTCATTTAAACACAGTCCATTTCTCTTACTCCCGTGCTTTGATGGAATAATATTTATGAATATTGTGCACCGTGGTGATGTACACGTTCTGTCACTAGCACGCCTTAAGATTAAAGAGAAGTGCTTTTCCGCTTATCAAGTATCATTTATAAGCCTAACAGATTGAAAACTTTGTTCTCCATAGAATGTCTACTAGAGTCCTTTTAGCCACTCTTTCCATCCCTATTACTCCTGAGCGTACGGATATTGCTCGACTTCTGGATATGGATGGCATTATAGTTGAAAAACAGCGTCGCCTTGCAACACTACTAGGTCTTCAAGCCCCACCGACACGAATTGGCCTTATTAATGATATGGTTAGTATTAATTTGAGGATTTTTATAGCTTTGGGCAGAAAACTTTGTGGTCAGGTTTAATAACTCATGATTAAATACTAGGAATTCTGATTCAGTGCCGAGGGTTCTGATGTATGGACGGGGAAGCACTGGCGTCAGTCACTGTTCAGTTGAGGCAGTTCCGTCCCAGTAGGTGAGCGGGGGTTAAATTATTGGGAGTTTTGGTGTAGTAGGACTTGGGTTGGCTCTGGGGAATACTGTGGGCCAGTCAGTGAGAGAAAAAGTAATGACGGGCAAGAAGGGTCATGGCTTATTTCATGGGAGCTCTAGGAAAACTAATTAAACTGTGTGTGGGAAATATGAAGAGGCTAGGGGTATTAGTATGTTCTCGCACTGCTATAAAGAGATACCCGAGGCCGGGTGTGGTGGCTTATGCCTGTAATCCTAGCACTTTGGGAGGCTGAGGTATGTGGATCACCTGAGGTCAGGAATTTAAGACCAGCCTGGCAAACACGGCGAAACCTGGTCTCTACTAAAAATACAAAAACTTAGCTGGGCATAGTGGCGCACACCTGTAATCCCAGCTCTGCAGGAGGCTGAGTCAGGAGAATTGCTGGAACCTGGGAGGCAGAGGTTGCAATGAGCTGAGATCGTTCCGCTGCACTCCAGCCTGGGTGAC
>NW_012107030.1:3843639-3845355 GCF_000951045.1 Mandrillus leucophaeus
GCCCGTCTCGGCCTCCCAAAGTGCTGGGATTACAGGCTTGAGCCACCGCTCAAGAACATGATTAAGAACACCGCTTAAGAACATGATTAAGAGAGAACTCTTAATCATGAGGATGGGCCTAGGAGGATGGTGTTAAATCATTAGAAACTGCCCCCATGATTTAGTCACCTCCCACCAGGCCACACTCCAACATTGGAGATTACAGTTGAACACGAGATTTGGGTGGGTACACAGATCCAAACCATATCAGTAGGGGAGAAGGTAAGGTAGACTTACCTTCAGTGTCTGATGTTCAGTGTCTGAACAACTAAAATATTTTCAGCGTTTTTCTCTTAAACTTTCATTTTATGTTATTAAATAGTATGGACTTAATTAGGGTTATTCAGTGAAATTGTATGTGAAATACTTTTTAAAATGCAGATTTCTAGGTTTTACCTAGCAAATATAATACAAAAGTTTTAGAGTGTGGAGCCTAAGATGTGGTGGTGGTGGTGGTGGTGTTTTTGAGACGGGGTCTAACTCTGTTGCTCAGGCTGGGGTGCGGTGGTGCGATTTCAGCTCACTGTAACCACGACCTCCCAGGTTCAAGTGATTCTCCTACCTCAGCCTCCCAAGTAGCTGGAATTACAGGCGCACACCACTACAGTGGTTTTTTATATTTTTAGTAGAGATGGGGTTTTGCCACGTTGGCTACGCTGGTCTGGAACTCCTGGCCTCAAGTGATCCACCCCCCCTTGACTTCCCTAAGTGCTAGGATTATGGGTGTGAGCCACTGCACTGGCCAGATTTGTGTGTCTTTTCATTGTTTCACATTGATGGAATTTTCCATTCAGTGGAAATTTGTTGAGTGCCTGTTATGTGCCTAGCAAGTGAAACTGAAGGGAGAAGTTGTATTCTAGGGGATCTTAAATTCTAGGGATTCTCATCGAAACAGTCTGACTTGGTTATTAGAGTCACCTCCAGTAGATTACTTTGGGATAAGAGAGGGAGGGATAAGTATTAGAGAAAAGTATTAAGGAAAAATCAACTTGGCTGTATGTTTACCAAGAATGGAGTTCAAATCATTAACAGTCCCTAATTCATGAATATAGCAATTAAATAAAAAAGATAATGGCAAGCTCTCTCAGATATTTTAAAAATGTGTTCTGAGGAATCACCTATATTCACTCTGGTAAAAGCTAGATAAAAGGCCTAAATTTTCTGCAATAGTCAATTTAAGTAAGAACAAATAGGTTTTCTAGATAGTGGCATTTTTCTTTTATGACATAGTAATGCAGATTTGCTTTGTAGTTAACTTTTGCGAAGAGCTCCTGCAGAGCAGCTTTTTTTCTACTTTGTATGCCTCCATGTTTTTCTCTGCTGCTGCTGCCCACAGAGTTCAACTGTTTATGGGATAGATGCAGGACTCAGTGTAATGAAGCAACAGCAGTGTCTTGAGGAAGAGGTTTCATTAGCAAATAAAACATTTGCTAATACAAAATTGGCTTCTAATTTTTAAAGCTGAAGAAATGTGCCACACTGGAAGGATAATCCACGTCACCTTGCTGTTAAAGTTGATCTCGGCCAGGCGTGGTGGCTCACATCTTTAATCCTAGCACTTTGGGAGGCCAAGGCGGGTGGATCACTTCAGGTCAGGAGTTCGAAACCAGCTTGGCCACTGTGGTGAAACCACATCTCTACTAAAAATACAAAAAAAAAAAAAAAAAATTAGCTGGG
>NW_012107030.1:3845405-3863271 GCF_000951045.1 Mandrillus leucophaeus
CGGCCAGGCGTGGTGGCTCACATCTTTAATCCTAGCACTTTGGGAGGCCAAGGCGGGTGGATCACTTCAGGTCAGGAGTTCGAAACCAGCTTGGCTAATACGGTGAAACCCCGTCTCTACTAAAAAAAAAAAAAAAAAAAAAAAAAATTAGCTGGGCATGGCGGTGCGTGCGTGTAATCCCAGTTACTCGGGAGGCTGAGGCAGGAGAATCGCTTGAACCTGGGAGGTAGAGGTTGCAGTGAGCTGAGATCGTGCCACTGCACTCTAGCCTGGGTGACAGACCGAGACTCCATCTCAAAAAAAAAAAAAAAGATGATCTCTTAGACTTAGATTTAATATACTGCAATATGTTGTCCCAGAAGCGAAAGACCTTTACAATTGTCCGGAAGTAGAATTTAAGCCACTAAAGGTCTGTGAGCAAGTCAATCAGTGATCACTCATGGGTAGCATTGGACCGGCAGCTAGGGCGTCTAGATTAGGGTCCTCATTGTGCCCATAGAGTGTAAACTTTTAGGAGGATACCCGTTAGTGTCACGTGAATGGATTAGCTGACTACCAAGAGGCATTTATCAACTTCTTGAGTTGACCATATATCCAAGGTCAATACCTGAGCGTTAGGCTTCCATCACCAAATTTGTGAGACAGAGTGATTCCCTTATCTCAGGAAAAGACTCAAACATTCCTAAGAGTGACTTTTAAATCAGAAAGTAAACCAATTGTGTATTTTAGTGAGAAATATAATTTAGTAGATTATGGCAACCTTTCACATTCCCTATTTGGAAGGGGAGCTACATGAATAATCTAAAATAACTTGATAGGAATGAAATTAGAGCTGTTAAATTTTTTTTTTTTCCTCTTAAAGGTAGATTCCAAGTTAGGGAATTTTATTTGTATGCATATACCACACCTTATTGCAGTCAAGATAAATGGATGCTTATAAGGGGGAAGTGTTAGAATGGTGTCAGTCTTGTACCCATTTTACATTAGAGTTAACCCTAGCCCTGAGTGCTCACGTGTGTGGGCGCCCTCCTGACTTGGGGATGTGATCTGCCAACATTTGCCTCGGTTTTGTTACCCACTCTCTATGGGTGCACACTTCTGTGCTTTGCTCTGTCCCAGCAGTTATTCTGTCCTTGAGTTAACAGTTCCTAAAAAATGACATATTCCATGGTAAAATTGAAGTCTATATAAATGGAGTGATATGTGAAATTCTTTTTCTCACCGTTACGTCTGTGAGATTTATTCATGTGTTCTATGGAGTTGTTCTTTTTTGAGCATTTTTGTTTATTTTATGAACACAGCACTATCCTATTGATGAGTATGTGAATTCTCCCCAGTTTGGAGCTATTAGAAATAGTGCTGTCGTGATTATTTTTGTGTGACAATGTATATAAAAGTAAAATTCCGGTATTTTCCTTGTTATTGGTAATAAAATATTCCATTGACCACAGTAGTTGTCTTTGTGAATATTTAATTGGTTGTGGTTGTGTTTTTTAGAGTTTCCTTTTTGCATACCTGTGGGGCTTTTCACTGTAGGTTAGTGTGCATAGCGTGGGGCAAGAGACCCAGCATAGTTGTACCTTGGGCTTCATTTTTGGTAAATTTAGAGGAGATTGAGGCTTGGTGATTTTTTAAATCGTTTTCCAGATTTCCAATGCTATCATTTATACTAAGTTCAGAATTTTAGTTGGAAAATTTCCTTTGGCAGTTACATCTTTTGTTTTGCTTACTGTAGGTCAGATTTAATGTACTACAATATGTTGTCCCAGAAGTGAAAGACCTTTACAATTGGCTTGAAGTGGAATTTAACCCGTTAAAACTCTGTGAGCGAGTCACAAAGGTAAGCCTTTGTATTTTAGTTTTGGTTGTTACCACACAGTTGGCCTTATTGCAGTTTTGGGTTGTATTGATACTTGTTAAGAGAGAAGTTTTGTCCTATGTGTTGGAATTCAGGGCACATTTCATTATCTTTTTTCTTTATTTCAAGAGGAAAGATATTTCTGATGTGCTAAACAAACATTTGGAGGTTAATTAGCAGCATGACTAATTTAGCCATTGCTGCCAGTCACCTTCAAACAAGTATCAGTAGCTTCATGATACATTTTGTATTTCTTTGCATTGGATGATGTTTTTGTATATTAAAAAAACTGAAAGAGATTTAGATGTTTTAGTATCTATTATGTAGAAAGTATGCTTCTCTTTCAACTTAATGAATTTTATAGGTTCTAAATTGGGTTAGGGAACAACCTGAAAAGGAGCCGGAATTGCAACAGTATGTGCCACAACTGCAGAACAACACCATCCTCCGCCTTCTACAGCAGGTAAAAGTAAAGTGCTTTGTGGAAGAACTGGAATTTCCTTGATAGTATGTGCTCATCATGAAACGAAAAACTGGAAAAATCTAGAACTGCCTAGGAAGTGAGAACCTCCCCATGTTCTGCCCCTGCCAAAAATTAGTCTATTTATTAATTTGAAAATCAGAGTTATTATATTCACGTATTTTGTAATGCACTTTTTTTTTTTTGGTCAAACACTGTCTTTGGGCATTTTTCCTTGTTAGTAATGTACGGGCTACCTTATTCCATTTAAGGTACCGTGGTGTATTTATTCAGACTCTCTTGATGAAAACCTATATTATTAGATTTTTTTTTTTCTTGTTAGAAGTCTTGTAGCATTGATCATCTTTCATACATGTATCTTTGCACACTTCTATTACTTTCCGTGGCATAAGAAGTGGAATTAGTCATAGTGTTTATGGATTTAAAGCTTTAATAGATATTCAGAAGCCTGGATTAATAGATCCTCCCACTGTGAGTGAATAAGACAGCCTTTTCATTTATTTTAGTCCAGGGGCTTAAGTAAGTGCTCCCATTTTGTTTTCCATTTGTTTCATTTGGGAAGGAGGGCCTTTTATTATATTTTCATCTCAGTATTTGTGCACATGTCATTGACCTGCTTTCTTCTGTATATGTGAGCAGTGTTATTTCTTATGTGCTATACAAATAATTGAAGGCTAATTAGCAGTATAACTATAAAAAGTAATGCTGCCAGTTCTCCTTCAGACAAAAATTCTATAAGAAGTGTTTAAATATATTCGGTAAGTAGCAGGTTTTTAGGCTTTTTTGTTTTATGACAACTAGGATTTGAAAAGATTATAGGTTTGAGAATAGTATGGTAATGGTTCTCAAAGCATGGGGTTTAGAGTTGATAGTCTGGGATTAGCATTCTGGCTTTGACAATGTACTGCTAACATAAATTCTCTGGCATAATTTCTACTTCCCATGACTGTCATGAGATTGCACATAAAAAGTGCTGAATAAATAGTGACTCGTGTTATTAACCCTATGTTTTCTATGCAGGTGTCACAGATTTATCAGAGCATTGAGTTTTCTCGTTTGACGTCTCTGGTTCCTTTCGTTGATGCTTTCCAACTGGAACGGGCCATAGTAGACGCAGCCAGGCATTGCGACTTGCAGGTAGGTATGTGCTGTAAGGAGATAGGGGAAGGCCCTTGAGGACTAGAAAAACACGTATCTTTTGTTTCTCGGCTTTTGGTACAGTGATACCATTTTAAAGTTTACTGAGTGAACTTTTCCAGCTTTTGTATATGACGTTCTTCTGTTACTTTTTGACTTCATGCTTACTTATGGATTTAACCATTGATAATTTAATTTTTAAGGTTCGTATTGATCACACTTCTCGGACCCTGAGTTTTGGATCTGATTTGAATTATGCTACTCGAGAAGATGCTCCGATTGGTCCTCATTTGCAAAGCATGCCTTCAGAGCAGATAAGAAATCAGCTGACAGCCATGTCCTCAGTACTTGCAAAAGCACTTGAAGTCATTAAACCAGCTCATATACTGGTATGCATCTTCCCGGGGAAATAAATCCCAGAAGTTTTGAGGGACTCTTTGGCCATGTCTTTCACAAAGAGGTTTGAGACAATATCTGAGAGAAGGGATTTATGATATATTTCCTATAGAATTGTACTTGGTAGTTTTGTTATTTGATCAAATACACAAATCATTGAGCTTTCTTCCGTCGAATAAAATACTTCTCTGTGTAGGTAATGTAAAAGTGTGGATTATGTTACAGAAACAGCAGAGTAGACATAGGATTCCTCAAATAGTGAAGTACAGTGAGTGGATTTTTCCCTCCTGCTTCTTTCTTTCTTTCTTTCTTTTTTTTTTTTTTGTTGTTGTTTGAGATGGAGTCTCACTCTGTCACCCATGCTGGGGTGCAGTGACACCATCTCGGCTCACTGCAGTGTCCACCTCCTGAGTTCAAGCAATTCTTGTGCCTCAGCCTCCTGTGTAGCTGGGACTACAGGCACGTACCACGTGCCCAGCTAATGTTTTGTATTCTTAGTAGAGATGGGGTTTCACCATGTTGGCCATGCTGGTCTCAAAACTCCTGGCCTCAAGTGATCCACCCACCTTGGCCTCCCAAAAGTGCTGGGATTACAGGCGTGAGCCACTACCTGTAACAAGTTATTTCTTGTTTGTGAGCTCTGTTAATGAACACCTAAGGTAGGTTTGGTGCAGTGAAAAGTTGTCTTAGCTAGGAGAGCTTCTTTAGCTGCGTCATTGCTATTAAAAGACTGAGTAGGAGCAACACCATAGCATTTGATACTGAAAACAAACAGCTTGAATAGTGTCATCTTCCATTATCAAATGCAGATACATAGAAAATGCATCAGGATTATTTTGTAATTTCTTTAATGTCTAATACCAGAGGATGTTAGTTTTGGTCATTTAAAAAATTCATTTGGTTTTGAAGCAAGAGAAAGAAGAACAGCATCAGTTGGCTGTTACTGCATACCTTAAAAATTCACGAAAAGAGCACCAGCGAATCCTGGCTCGCCGCCAGACAATTGAGGAAAGAAAAGAGCGCCTTGAGAGTCTGAATATTCAGCGTGAGAAAGAAGAATTGGAACAGAGGGAAGCTGAACTCCAGAAAGTACGGAAGGCTGAGGAAGAGAGGCTGCGCCAGGAAGCGAAGGAGAGAGAGAAGGAGCGTATCTTACAGGAACATGAACAAATCAAAAAGAAAACTGTTCGAGAGCGTTTGGAGCAGATCAAGAAAACAGAACTGGGTGCCAAAGCATTCAAAGATATTGACATTGAAGTATGTAGCATTTCAGTCATTAAAAAGCTAGTTTTATCCAGGTATTTTGTACTCTTAGAACCATAGTCCTGTACCATTTGTTGGCTTGTTGAGTTATTTCACACATTTTGGTACAGCTGGTCATGACTAAATCTGTGAGTAAGCATATGTTTATTGCTCTGGGAAGTTTTGTGTTTGTTTTTTTGAGACGGAGTCTCTTGTCGCCCAGGCTGGAGTACAGTGATGTGATCTCGGCTCACTGCAACTTCAAGTAATTCTGCTGCCTCAATCTCCCAAGTAGCTGGCATTGCAGGCACCTGCCACCACACCCAGCTAATTTTTTGTATTTTTAGTAGAGACAGCTTTTCACCACGATGGCCAAGCTGGTCTCGAACTCCTGACCTCAGGTGACCTGCCTGCCTCAGCCTCCCAAAGGGCTGGGATTACAGGAGTGAGTCACCGCACCCGGCCTGCTCTGTGCAGTTTTAACTACTATATATTAATCACAGAACAGGTTGCATATCCCTTACCTACAATGCTTGAGAGCAGATACCTTTCAGATTTTGGATTTTTTTGGATTTTGGAATATTTGCATGTATATATAATGAGATATTTTGGGGATTGGAGTAAAGTCTAAACACGAAATTAATTTGTTTTATAAGACTTTTTTTTGCTAACACAGTGAAACCCCGTCTCTACTAAAAAATACAAAAAAAACTAGCCCGGCGAGGTGGCGGGCGTCTGTAGTCCCAGCTACTTGGGAGGCTGAGGCAGGAGAATGGCCTGAACCCGGGAGGCGGAGCTTGCAGTGAGCTGAGATCCGGCCACTGCACTCCAGCCAGGGGGACAGAGTGAGACTCCGTCTCAAAAAAAAAAAAAAAAAAAAAAAAAACTTTTTTTTTTTTTTTTTTTTTTTTCTGTGTGGGAGACAGTCTCACTCTGTTGCCCAGGTTGGAGTACAGTGGTATGATACTGGCTCACTGCAACTTCTGCCTCCCAGGTTCAAGCAATTCTCTAGCCTCTGCCTCCCAAGTAGCCAGGATTATAGGGGTGTGCCACCACGCCTGGCTAGATCTTGTGTTTTTTGTAGAGATGGGGTTTCACCATGTTGGCCTGGCTGGTCTTCAGCTCCTGACCTCAAGTGATCTACCTGCCTCAGCCTCCCAAATTGCTGGGATTACAGGTGCGACGCACCACACAAGGCCTGTTTCATAGACATCTTATACACGTAGCCTGAAAGTAATTTTATACACTATTTTACATAATTTTGTGCGTGAAACAAAGTTTTAATGCATTTTTACTGACCTGTCACCTGGGTCAGTTGTGGAATTTTACACTTGTGGCACCATGTTGGTGGTCAGAAAGCTTTAAAATTTGTAGCATTTCAGATTCTGGGTTTTCTGATTAGGTTTGCTTACCCTGTTTAGTAGAATGTGGGTAGATGTAGGTTGGAGGAGTGAGAAAAAGATGTATGGATAATTTTTTCCTTGTGGTCAAGTGGAAATAAGGCTATTGTATGATGTTTTTACATTTCCTAAATTATCATCCATTGTAACAATGAAAGCAATTTAGGATTTTATTCTAGAAAGCAGTGAGTTATGTTAGGCATTGCTTGTTTATCCTTGTTAACAATTGTGCATTTGTATTACCTTTTAGGACCTTGAGGAATTGGATCCAGATTTTATCATGGCTAAACAGGTTGAACAACTGGAGAAAGAAAAGAAAGAACTTCAGGAACGCCTAAAGAATCAAGAAAAGAAGGTAAATGAAAGGATTGGTAAACCTTTAACATACCAAGTTAAGAGATTTTTAAAAACTACATGTGTTATCGTGTCATTCAGATTGACTATTTTGAAAGAGCCAAACGTTTGGAAGAAATTCCTTTGATAAAGAGCGCTTACGAGGAACAGAGAATTAAAGACATGGATCTGTGGGAGCAACAAGAGGAAGAAAGAGTAAGTTTTTAATTTAATTGTAATATTTTTAGATTGTAATTAAATCCTCTGCCAGTGATGGAACCAAGCATTCAGAATTGCTTTATTTTGTATTCTTCTGCTAGAAATGGTGCTCTAATGGCTGCCTATGAACAGATTGGTAGAAAGATGGAACATTTCACGATAGAGATTACAAACGAAACTTGGAAAACAAAGGACAACTGAAAAGCCCATTTTACAAAAAACTGCTTTATGTACACTTTAAATGGGTAAATTGTATGGCATGTTTATACAACTCATAGTTTTCAGTTTACTTGCAGAATTGTGCAGCCATCTCCACAATCTAATTTTAAAACATATCTCAAAAAGAAGTTCTAAACCATTAGCAATAGTCATCCCTATTCTTTCCTACCACCCCAGCCCTAGGCAACTGCTAAACTACTCCTTTAGATTTGCTGCTTCTGGACATTTTATATAAATGGAATTGTGTACTATGTGGTCTTTTGTGACTAAACAGGTCATTCCATAGTTTTGTTAATTTATAGTGTATATTATATTTACTTGATACAAAAGCAGGGTTTACAAATGCTTATGGCACCAAATATGTAGTAAAAGTGAGTGAACAGGTCTGGTTTAAAAAAGTAACCATAAGCAGGAGACAAACATTGGTGTAGAATGTAATAGAATGCAGCCTTTTCTTGGTTTTATCTGAATGTTGTCACCTGGAGATTAATGGACCTAGGATTGCCAGCTCTTCCCATTTTTTCAGGAGAAGTTGGAATTTTTGTGATAATTCTCTTAACATGTAAATATTAAAAACTAATTAGAAAAGTGCTGCAGACCAAATTGGGTTGATTTGGAGCCTTCCGTTTTTTCACATAGGGCAGAAAGGAAATAGCCATATATCATCTTGCATTGATTAAAATGCCTTTAAAAATTAAACCATGGTGTTTGGTGTTACCATGTCATATTTATTATTTTATTTTATTATATATAGGCAAACCTCGTTTTATTGTGCTTCACTTTATTGTGCTTTTGTGTTGTTACCCAGGCAGGTCTCACAGTCCTGGGCTCAAGCGAATCTCCTGGCTGGGCCTCCCAAAGTGCTGTGATTATGGGTGTGAGCCACCATGCCTCCTCCAGCCCCCCCATATTACTATTTTTATTCTTATTTTTTCTTTTACACATTAAAAGTTTGTGGTAACCTTGTATTGAGCAAGTCTGTTGACACCATTTTTCCAACAGCATGTGTTCATTTCATGTCTCTGTCACATTTTGGTAATTCTCAAAGTATTTCATACTTTTTCATTATTATATTTGTTATAGTGATCAGTGATCTTTGATGTTACTGTTGTAATTATTTTGGGGTGCCACGAACCACACTCATATAAGGCGGCGAACTTAATCTGTAAATGTTGTGTCTCTTCTAACTGTTCTACTGACTGGCCATTCCCTGACTCTCTCTCCCTGTCCTTGAGCCTTCCTATTATTCCCTGAGACATATTTTTATTTTTTTATATATATATTTATTTATTTATTTATTCGAGACAGAGTTTCATTCTGTTGCCCAGGCTGGAGTGCAGTGGTGCAGTCTTGGCGCACTGCAACCTCTGCCCCCCAGGATCAAGTGATTCTCCGTCCTCAACATCCCAAGTGTGTTTTCAGTGGAGACGGGGTCACCATGTTGGCTGGGCTGGTCTTGAGCTCCTGACCTGAAGTGTTCCGCCCGCCTCAGCCTCCCAAAGTGCTGGGATTATAGGCGTGAGCCACTATATGCTTGGCTCCTGAGACATAATATTGAAATTAGGCTAATTAACAATCCCACAATGGCTTTTAAGTGTTCGAGTGAATAGAAGAGTTGCCTGTCTCTCACTTTAAATCAAATGCTAGAAATGATTAAGCTTAGTGAGGAAGGCATGTTGAAAGCTAGGCCACTTGAACTAATCAAGTTGTGAATGCAAAGGAAAAGTTTTTGACATTAAAAATGCTACTCCAGTGAACACATAAACAGTGAGAAAGTGAAACAGCCTTTATTGCTGATATGGAAAAAGTTTCATTGGTCTGGATCAAACTAGCCACAACATTCCCTTCAGCCAAGCCTAATCCAGAGCAAGGCTCTAACGCTCAACAGTTAATACTACAAAGGCTGAGAGTGGTTAGAAAGCTGCAAAAGGCGGGGCCCGGTGGCTCACGTCTGTAATCTCAGGACTTTGGGAGGTCAAGGTGGGCGGATCACTTGAGGTTAGGAGTTTGAGACCAGCCTGGCCAACATGGTAAGACCCCATCTCAATTAAAAATACAAACATTAGCCGGGCGTGGTGGTGGACACCTGTAATCCCAGACACTCAGGAGGCTGAGGCAGGAGACTTGCATGAACCTGGGAGGCAGAGGTTTCAGTGAGCTGAGATTGCGCCACTACGCTCCAGCCTGGGCAACCGAGGGAGACTCTGTATCAATAAATGTATAAATATATATCTATATATATAAATAAATAAGGGAAGCTGCAGAAGGAAAGTATGAAGCTAGCAAAAGTTGGTTCATAAGGTTTAAGGAAAACTGTTTTTATAACATGAAAGTACAATGTGAAGCAGCAAGTGCTGATGGAGGAGCTATAGCAAGTTATTCAGAAAATTTCGCTGAGATAGTTGATGAAGATGGCTACACTGAACAAGAGATTTTCTTGCTGTTTTGAGAGACAGGATCTCGCTGTATCACCCAGGCTGGAGTGCAGTGGCGCGACCTCAGCTCCCTACAACGTCTACCCCCTGGACTCAAGTGCCAAGTTCAGCCTCCTGAGTAGCTGGGACCACAGGCGTGAACCACCATGCCAGCATTTTTTTTTTTTTTTTTTTGTATTTTTAGTGGAGATGGGGTTTCGCCAGGCTTCCCAGGCTGGTCTCAAACTCTGGAAGTCAAGCAGTTTGCCTGCCTCAGCCTCCCAAAGTGTTGGGATTACGGGGGTCAGCCATGGTGCCCAGCCAATAGATTTTCAGGGTAGATGAAACGACCTTCTGTTGGAAGAAGATGGCCAAACTAGGTCTTTCATATGTAGAGAGAAGGCAGTGCCGAGCTTCAGAGCATTGAAGGGTATGCTCACTGTTTAGGGGTTAATGCAGCTGCTAACTGGAAGTTGAGGCCAATTCTCATCATTCCAAAAATCCTAGGGTCCGTAAGAATTATGCTGCATCTATCCTTTCTGTGGTCTGTGCATGAAAGAACAAAGTCTGAATGACAGCATATCTGTTAATAGCATGGTTTGCTGAATATTTTAAGCCCCCTGTTGAGACCTACTGCTCAAAAAAAGAAAGTTTTCAGAATATTGCTGCTCATTGACAATGCATCTGATCATATGACAGCTCTGATGGGGATGTATAAAAGAGATTAATGTTTGTATTCATGCCTGTTAACACAGTATGCATTCTGCACCCCATAGATCTAGGAATAACTTTTGTCTTTTGAGTCTTATTATTTAAGAAATATATTTCATAAGACTGTAGCTGCCATAGTGATTCCTTTGATGGATCTGGGCAAAGTACATTGCAAACCTGCTGGAAGGAATTCTTCATTCCAGATGCCATTAAGACCATTTGTGATTTGTGGGAGGAGGTCAAAATATCAACATTAGCAAGAGTTTGGAAGAAGTTGATTCCAAGCCTCATGGATGACTTGGAGGGGTACATGAGTAGTGTGGAGAAAATAATTGCAGATGTGGTGAAAACAGCAAGAGAAGTAGAGTTAGATGTATACGCTGGGTGGGGTAGCTCACACCTCTAATCCCAGTTCTTTGGGAGACTGAGGTAGGCAGATTGCATGAGTCCAGGAGTTGGAGACCAGCCTGGGCAACATGGTGAAAACTTGTCTCTACAAAAACATAGGAAAATTAGCCAGGTGTGGTGGAGTGTGCCTGCAGTTCTAGCTGCTTGGGAGGCTGAGGTGGGAGGATGTGGAGGTTGCAGTGAACTGAGATGGTGCCATTGCACTCCAGTGCTTGGGTGACAGAGACAGACCCTGTCTCAAAAAAAAAAAAAAAAAACCCACAAAAAACAAAGACTATAACCTGAAGATGTGACTGAATTGCTGCAATCTCTTGATAAAGCTTAACTGGGTGAGGAGTTGCTTCTTATGGATGAGCAAAGTAAGTGGTTTCTTGAAATCTCCTGGTGAAAATGCTATGAACATTGTTGACCTGACAACAAAGGATTTAGAATATTCCATAAGTGTAGTTGATAAAGCAGCAACAGGGTTTGAGAGGATTGGATCAAATTGAAATTCTACTCTTAAGTTAAAAACTGTCATTTATCTAGCCACATGCTAGATAAATCTTTTGTAAGAGGTTGCAATTGGTGTGGCAAACTTCATTGTTACCTATTTTAAGAAATTACCATAGTCACCTCATCCTTTAGTACCCGCCACTCTGATCAGTCAATAGTTGTCAACATTGGGGCAAGACTCCACTAGCAAAAAGATGATGACTCATTGAAGGCTCAGGTGATCACTAGCATTTTTTAGGAATAAAGTATTTTTTGTTTTCTTTGAGAACAGGAGTCTCACCATATTGTCCAGGCTGATCTTGCACTGCTGGGCTCAAGTGATTCTCTTGCCTCAGCGTACTACTGCATCCCACTTACAGTATTTTAAAATTAAAGTTTGTACATTGGTGTTTTAGACATGCTGTTGTATACTTTGATAGATTGTAAACTTTTATATGCGTCGGATAACCAAAAAATCTGTGTTACTTGCTTTATTGCAATATTTTCTTTATTGTGGTGGTCTAGAACCAAACCTGCAGTGCCTCCAAGGTGTGTCCGTATATCATACTTTTTCCTTTATAAAGTTCCTGGTGTCATGGGGCTAAATAAAAACTGTCTCTCCTAAATGCCTCAGGATTACTTTGTCTACCTCTTGCCCCTAGTTGTCTTCTGGGGACCTGTTGACATGGATGGTAGTTAATGCTTTTTTTATGGCATGATAGAAGGGGCAATGAAGCAGCTTCTAATTTTTCAAGAGTATTTGTCAGTAATTTGGGGTTGATGAGTAAAAAAAAGTGATGCTTTGAAATTTCACTGTATTTTGTACTTGCAGATTACTACAATGCAGCTAGAACGTGAAAAGGCTCTTGAACATAAGAATCGAATGTCACGAATGCTTGAAGACAGAGATTTATTTGTAATGCGACTCAAAGCTGCACGGCAGTCTGTTTATGAGGTGAGCTTGCTGATTTTTAGGAAATGTTGATTCGTGAGCTTTCTAGTATTGGCTGAAGTGTTCTCCCTTAACAAATTGGTATATTCTGTCTTGAATTACTATGTATAACGGTCATTCAAATAATAGTAGAACTTTTTGGATAATATTTTGTAAGCAAAACAGTCACCTAAAGAAATTGTTCTAAAGGTGAAAGTTGAACGCACAGTTTAATACAAGTTTTGTGTACTGTTTTTGTTAGAAATAAAAAAACTAGATCAAAATGTCCCAGGCTTAGGTTCTAATTTGATCATTGAATTTATTTTGTATAAAGATAAACCCACTGGATGTAGATAATATCAACAATTTAAATTTTTTAAAATTCGGCCTGCTAACAAGTTAGTGGTCATTTGGAAGTTACTTGAGAGTCTTTTGTAAACCTAATAGCTTTCTGCTAGTTTGTTGCTCTTGACGAAATGTGTCCTTTTTGGGTTGGGGGTTACCTTGACTGCAGGAAAAACTTAAACAGTTTGAAGAGCGATTAGCAGAAGAAAGGCATAATCGATTGGAAGAACGGAAAAGGCAACGTAAAGAAGAACGCAGAATAACATATTATAGAGAAAAAGAAGAGGAGGAGCAAAGAAGGGCAGAAGAACAAATGCTAAAAGGTACACAGGTTGAAAAGGATTGGAGGGGTGCTAATGCAAGGTTGGTGTTAGATCTAGTTTTTAGTCATCTTATGTAGAAAATACAGGAATCAAGGTAATTGGCCTTTTAGCACTGTAATTAACTGGATCTCAGAACCCAGTTTGCTGTATGTGAAGTTGTTACATCATCTACCAACATTTCCCCACACATTTGATGTTCTTTTAAAAATTAATACTTTTTGTTTTTTATCACCATGTTCTGTGTATTAACATTTATTGAGGAATACATTCCAGATGATGGCTGTTAAATGATGCTGTATCTGGAATCCCAGATTGCTCAGGAATTCTAGTATCTTATTACAAAACTATAGTTGAGGGGTGTAGTACTTGTTTTATTGACTGTGTTCTGTCATGTAGCTGATTACAAACTATTTTTAAATTCTTTTACTTGTACATTATGCTACCTGTTTAATACCAGAAAAGTAGAACTAGCATTAGGGGGAAGATATGGCTGGGAGGCACACTTAGTAACCTAATCAATGGTCTAGAGCGGGAAGAGAGAGAGCGCGCTGAACGAGCAAAACGCGAGGAAGAGCTACGAGAGTATCAGGAGCGGGTGAAGAAATTAGAAGAAGTGGAAAGGAAAAAACGCCAAAGGGAGTTGGAAATTGAAGAACGAGAACGTCGTAGAGAGGAAGAGAGAAGACTTGGCGATAGTTCACTCTCTAGAAAGGTGAGTATAGGGTTTATTGATTTTATTTTGTTTTAATGTTATTTTTTTTTTTTTTTTTTGGTTGAGACACAGTCTTGCTCTGTCACCCAGGTTGCCCAGACTGGAGTGCAGTGGTGCAGTCTCAGCCTCCGGATTCAAGTGATTCTTGTGTCTCAGCCTCCTGAGTAGCTGAGATTACAGGCGCATGCCACTATACCTGGCTGATTTTTGTAATTGTGATGTATTTTTATTACTCAGTTCTCTTCCATGATACTGATGTAAATGTATTTAAATCAGTTATTTTCACATCTCTCTCTCTCTCTCTCTCTGTTTTTTTTTTTTTCTGAGACAGAGTCTCACTTCATTGCCGAGGCTGGAGTGCAGTGGTATGATCTCTCTGTCGGCTCCCTGCAACCTCTGCCTCCCAGGTTCAAGCCATTCTCCTGCGTCAGCCTTCCGAGTAGTTGGAATTATAGGCACCCAACACTATGCCTGGCTAATTTTTGTATTTTTAGTAGAAAACACAAAATTTTCTACTAAAATTAGAAACATGGTTTCACCATGTTGGCCAGGTTGGTCTTGAATTCCTGACCTCAAACGATCTGCTTGCCTCGGCTTCCCAAAGTGCTGGGATTGCAGGTGCGAGCCACCGCACCCACCCCATGTTCACCTCTCTTTTTAATGTGGTAGTTTTCTCTTCCCAAAGAACAGAAGTCACCTAAGGGGGACAGAATTATACTTGTCTTAGCAAAGATGGAATTTTATAGGGTTAAGCATACTTTTGCGTGTGCGTGTCATGAAAGTTTTGTCCATGGCACTGCTGAGTTTGCTACAGAAGAGGGACTGTTGCTGAGTTCCTTGAAAGACGACATCGTCTGACTGGGCGTGGTGGCTCATGCCTGTAATCCCAGCACTTTGGCAGGCCGAGGCATGCGGATTGCGAGGTCAGGAGTTCTAGACCAGTCTGACCAACATGGTGATACCCTGTTTCTACTAAAAATACAAAAATTAGCCAGGCGCGGTGGCGGCTCGTGTAATCCCAGCTACTCAGGAGGCTGAGGCAGGAGAATTGCTTGAACCCAGGAGGCGGAGGTTGCAGTGAGCCAAGATCGCACCACTGCACTCGAGCCTGGGTGACAGAGCAAGACTGTCTCGGGGATAAAAAAAGACGTCATCGTGAATTTAGAGGATGATGAGTTCTGTAGCTCCTTGGGAGGTAAAGACGTGTTTGGTGGCCAGCAGTACTTGTTGGTCTACTTACTAGTCTCCCTCATCATCTTCCTCCAGCTTCAGACCTTCCTCTACGTTGTGGCCTGCTTGATTTTTCATAATACAGCATGTGTGATCACTGTGCCTGCTGTTGGGTTTCAGACCTTTCATTGGTTGATACTCATTACTGAGAGCCAAAGGTTTTAAAACACGCCTTAGCAGTCTTTTGTGTTGCTGCCGTTTTCATCAGTTTCGTCTGACACTATTTTCTTCTTAGTCACCTGTGCTCCAACCATTGGAGAGCAAGTTTTCTGCTTTATTCTGTGTCTGTGGCATCTGTCTGCACGCTCTTCCTTTTGCTTGGGAGGTGCCCTGTTTGCCCCTTAAAGTATTGCTTGCTTACCTTTCACTCAAAAAGCTCAAGGATGTCTCGCATGCCTTTTCTCTGCTCCTCTGTTTTTGCCACACCTGTATCAAATGCTTATCTGTATGCCTAGACTTGATACTAGTTATTTATGTGTCTTCAGTTTAGGTTATTCTTACTGCTAATTTGTAATTTTAATTCCTTGGTATTCAGTAAATGTGGTCTGTATGATTTACAAGTTTTTGGAATTTAATAATACATTTTTCTTTGTGTTCTAAAACCATGGTCAGGTTTTTATGAATGTTTTTTTCTGTTGGGCACAAAGTTCTGTGTATGCATGAAATCAGCTGTTTTGTTGTTTAAATCTGCTGCATCTTGTTAGTTTATGGAAATGTCTCCTTAGGAATGTGAGGAAGCTTACCTTCTGAGATTATCCTTTTAGTTAGCATTTGCAAATGTGTTTGTCCACCCTTTTGTACATTTTCAGCCTCTTGTTTCTGTTTTATGCCCCCTCTGCCCCCCACACACACCTTCCCTATTTTTGGGAGAGTATAGTTTAATTTACTTGCATTTAACATGGTAACTAGTGTATTTGGTTTTGTTCCTAACACTTGCTTTGGAGCTTTTTATTTGCTTCTATGTCCCTGGCACCCCTTCCTTTTTCTTTAAGCCAAACTTGAAGGACTTTTCTAGGTTTTTTTTTTTTGTTTTTTTTTGGGACAGAGTCTCTCTCTGTTGCCCAGGCTGGAGTGCAGTGGCGCTATCTCGACTCACTGCAACCTCCGCCTCCCAGTTTCAAGCAATTCTCCTGCCTCAGCCTCCCGAGTAGCTGGGATTACAGGCGCGTGCCACCATGCCTGGCTAATGTTTGCATTTTTAGTAGAGATGAATTTCACCATGTTGGCCAGGGTGGTCTCAAATTCCTGACCTCAGGTGATCCACCCACCTCAACCTCCCAAAGTGCTGCGATTACAGGCGTGAGCCACTCTGCCCAGCCACCATTAATTTTTTCCTAAGTTTTTAAAAAAACTTCCAAAGTATAAAATACAACTTTCCTTTGCCTTTCAGAACAAAACAAAATCATGAGCATACCTTGACTTATATTTTATTGCAGTGAACTGGGTATTTTTGTTTCTAGATCATTACATATTATCTTTCCTCTTAGTATTCACTTAAAATTTTATATCCATATTAGCAAACATTATTTAGTCTCAGGTATGTTTACACTGCATCATGTTTTCCCTTTGTGAGTACTTTTTGATTCTTAATCAGTTGTTTTCAGAATGTCTTTGCGTATGCCTCAAGTTTTTTCTCTCACGGTTGAACAATGGATGGTTCATTATTTGGCCAGTTCAAAATCATCTTTTCAGAAATAATAGAGATCTTTGCTTCTCTTTGTAGTACACAGTGTTACAGTGGGGAGGATTTTTGATACTAGTTTTCGTCTTATTCTGTAGATACTGTTTCATTCCTTGGGAACGTAATTTTTCTCCGTACTTGCAGTAAAGGAAGTTAAAACTGTCGCTAAGACTGTGTTTAGACACCTGAGTGTTTGGTCATCTTTGTTTCTTTTTGGTCTTTTGGCCTTTTGGTCTAAGGATTCAGTTTCCTTAGAGCAGACAAAAATCTCCTAATTTAAGGAAACTTTTCTCCTTTTTCTGTGTTCTTGCTCTTTCAAAGTCCTCTTTATATCTTTAATGTTTCTTTTACTCTCTTCATCTGTTGTTTGTACCAGGTTCTCTGAGATCCTGGTTCAATTTGTTTGCTCATCAGCTGGGACCATTCTGCTCTTGGATCTGCTGGGCCGGGCACATTGGTTCACGCCTATAATCTCAGCACTTTGGGAGACCGAGGCAGGTGGGCGGATCACTTGAGCCTGGGAGTTCGAGACCAGTCTGGCAACATAGTGAGACCCTGTCTCCACAAAAAATACAAAAATGAGCTGGCCATGGTGGTGCATGCCCAACTACTTGGGAGACTGAGGTGGAAGTATGGCTTGAGGCCAGGAGGCAGAGTTATTTCTTTTTGCTTGTTTAATGGCTATAACAGCCATCCTTCAAAAGTCTTTGGCGGTTGAAATAGTTGTACTATATCCTCTAAAACCTTGCTTTCTTTGTTGAGTATAAATTGGCAAGGCAGGCATCGGGGGTGGAAGAAACTTGGCCTTCTGGCTGTGTGTGTTCCCTCGATTATGGTGCCCATAAATTCCTTTGACTGTTACGTTTCTATTTGTCTCTTAAAGTGTTTACTTGGGAAAGTCTCTTAGAACAACTCCCACCTTAAGAGACAGCCCAGAATCATTAGCTGTGATGACCTGGGACTAACTTTTTTTCTGGCCATTCTTGTCTTTCACTGCTTCTCATCTCTAGTTGTTATTTTAGACTTTCATTGCCAAGACATTTTTTCAAAAATTCAAATAGAGGGGCAGACGTGGTGGCTCACGCCTATAATCTCAGCACTTTGGGAAGCCCAGGCAGGTGGATGAGTTGAGGTCAGGAGTTCGAGACCAGCATGGCCAACATGTTGAAATTCCACCTCTACTAAAAACACAAAAATTAACTGAGCATGGTGGCAGGCGCTTGTAGTCCTAGCTACCTGACAGGCTACGGCTCAAGAATCGCTTGAACGTGGGAGGCAGAGGCTGCAGTTAGCTGAGATCATGCCACTGCACTCCAACCTGGGCAACGGAGTGAGATTCCATCTCAAAAAAA
>NW_012107030.1:3863401-3878847 GCF_000951045.1 Mandrillus leucophaeus
ACAGAGCTTCACGCTCTGGTGCAGGCTGGAGTACAGTGGTGCGATGTTGGGTAACTGCAAGTTTTGCCTCCCGGGTTCAAGCAATTTTCCTGCCTTGCTTCCCAAGTAGCTGGGATTACAGGCGCCCGCCACCATGCCCAGCTAATTATTTTATATTTCTAGTAGAGATAGGGTTTCACCATGTTGGCCAGGCTGGTCTCGAACTCCTGGCCTCAAATGATCCACGCACCCCAGCCTCCTAAAGTGCTGGGATTATAGGCATGAGCTACCGCTCCTGGCCAGCTTTTAAATATTTATTTTAGTCTTCCCACCCTATCATCAGATCTCTTAAAATATCTTCCAGAGTTCTCACTTGTCTGATAATGGCTTTAGGTTACATTTGTATGACCAGCCACAATGTATCAGAGGATATTTATGATTAAAATTGTGCATGCATCGTCCCCTGCAAAGGCTGTACCAGATTTACTTTTCACAATTCTTAATGTCATCAAGGTACTTTTTTTTGTTTGTTTGTTCGTTTGTTTTGTGTTTTTTTTTGAGATGGAGTCTCTGTTGCCCAGGCTGGAGTGCAGTGGCGCGATTTTGGCTCACTGCAAGCTCCCCCTCTCGGGTTCATGCCATTCTCCTGCCTCAGCGTCCCAAGTAGCTGGGGCTACAGGCGCCTGCCACCACGCCCGGCTCATTTTTTATATTTTTTTAGTAGAGATGGGGTTTCACCATATTAGCCAGGATGGTCTCAATCTCCTGACCTTGTGATCCGCCCGCCTTGGCCTCCCAAAGTGCTGGGATTACAGGCGTGAGCCACTGCGCCTGGCCCATGCCCGGCTGATGTTTTGTATTTTTAGTAGAGTTAGGGTTTCACCCTGTTAGCCAGGATGGTCTTGATCTCCTTACCTCGTGATCCACCTGCCTCGGCCTCCCAAAGTGCTGGGATTACAGGTGTGAGCCCCTGCATCTGACCCATCAGAGTACTTTGAATAGAGAAGTACTTTTAATTTAACCACCCCCATTAGACATTAAATAAAATGTCTCCACCTTTCTTTGCTTAGTAGGCACTGTGATGTCCATTTCAGGGTATGGGGCTTTTTTCACATTCCTCAAAGGGGATTTCTAGTTGAAGGAAATCTGTAGAGGTGTGTGTTCCCAGGTTGCTTTCCAGCGGTGTTTGTAAGGTCACCCACAATATATGAGACTACTAGTTTCCCTGTAGCATCAGTCTGATCTCAGATTAAAAAATAAATAAAATTTTAAAACTTGCTTATTTAAGGGCTTCATATTGTTATAAGTACAAAAAATATTTGAATGGTAATACCAGTAGTTGTAATAGTAAATAGTTACCAATATAATGCCTCTTTTTCACTTTGTCAATGGAGGACTCTCGTTGGGGAGATAGAGATTCAGAAGGCACCTGGAGAAAAGGACCTGAAGCAGATTCTGAGTGGAGAAGAGGCCCGCCAGAGAAGTAAGTAGAGTTGAGGAAAATAATGCTGCTCCAGTTCCTCAGTTCCTGTTAATATCTTTTTTCTTTTCTTTTATTTTTGAAACGGAGTCTCGCTCTGTTGCCCAGGCTGGAGTGCAGTGGTGCAGTCTCGGCTCACTGCAAGCTCTGCCTCCCGGGTTCATGCCATTCTCCTGCCTCAGCCTCCCAAGTAGCTGGGACTACAGGTGCCTGCCACCACGCCCGGCTAATTCTTTGTATTTTTAGTAGAGACGGGGTTTCATCATGTTAGCCAGGATGGCCTCGATCTCCTGACCTCGTGATCCGCCTGCCTCGGCCTCCCAGGGTGCTGGGATTACAGGCATGGGCCACCTTGCCCCGCCTCTTGTTAATATTTTATTGGTGATTTTAAAATTTGGTTCATTTTGTAGAGGCAGGGAAAGGAGAGCCATGAAGAATTGTGTGCATGTCTGATTGTGTGTGGGTTTGGTTTTTGTTTTTTTGGGTCTGCTGCCCGGGCTGGGGTGCAGTGGCACGATCTCGGCTCCCTGCATCCTCTGCCTCCTGTGTTCAAGTGCCTCAGCCTCTCGAATAGCTGGGATTACAGGTGTGTGCCACCATACCTGGCTACTTTTTGTATTTTTTAGTAGAGATGGGGTTTTGCCATGTTGCCTAAGCTGGCTTTGACCTCGACCTCAAGTGATCTGCCTGTCTCAGCCTCCCAGATTGCTGGGATTACAGGCTTGAGCCACTGCACTTGGCTTGTTTCTTTGTTGTTGTTGTTGTTTTGAGATGGTGTCTCACTCTGGAGTGCATTGGCGCAATCTCGGCTCACTAAAGCCTCAACCTCCCTGGGCTTAGGTGATCGATCCTCCTGCCTCAGCCTCCTGAGTAGCTGGGACCACAGGTGTGCTCCACCATGCCTGGTTAATTTTGTTTGTTTCTTTGTTTTTGAGACAGAATCTTGCTCTGTCACCCAGGCTGGACTGCAGTAGCGGGATCTCGGCTCACTGCCTCTGCCTCCTGGGTTCAAGCAATTCTTGTGCCTCCCAAGTAGCTGGGATTACAGACATGCACCACCACGCCTGGCTAATTTTTGCATTTTTAGTAGACCCGAGGTTTCACCATGTTGGCTAGGCTGGTCTTGAACTCCTGACCTCAAGTAATCTGCCTGCCTCGGCCTCCCAAAGTGCTGGGATTATAGGCGTGAGCCACCACGGCTGGTCAATTTTTATTTTTTTATAGGGATGGGGTTTTGCCATGTTGCCCAGGCTAGTCTCATGCTCCCGGGCTCAAGCAATCCTCCCGCCTTGGCCTTCCAAAGTGCTGGGATTACAGGTGGGAGCGACTGCGCCAAGCCACTTGTCTTACAATTAAGTAGAGATGGGGTTTTGCCATGTTGGCCAGGCTGGTCTTGAACTCCTGACCTCAGGTGATCTGCCTGCCTCTGCCTCCCAAAGTCCTGGGATTAAAGGCCACTGCACCCGGCCCATACTGAAGTTTTAAAAAAGCACGTCAAAAAAAAAAAAAAAATCCCCAAAGGATCGTGTGCTTTTTTATTTTATGTATTTTTAATTGTTCTTGTTGCTGTGTAGGGAGTGGAGACGTGGAGAAGGGCGAGATGAGGACAGGTCTCATAGAAGAGATGAAGAGCGGCCCCGGCGTCTGGGGGATGATGAAGATAGAGAGTCCTCTCTTAGACCAGATGATGATCGGGTTCCCCGGCGTGGCATGGATGATGACAGAGGCCCTAGACGTGGTCCTGAGGAAGATCGGTTCTCTCGCCGTGGGGCAGACGATGACCGGCCTTCTTGGCGTAACACAGATGATGACAGGCCTCCCAGACGAATTGCTGATGAAGACAGGGGAAGCTGGCGTCACGCGGATGATGACAGACCACCTAGACGAGGACTGGATGAGGACAGAGGAAGCTGGCGAACAGCTGATGAGGACAGAGTACCAAGACGTGGGATGGATGACGACCGGGGGCCGAGGCGAGGCGGCGCTGATGATGAGCGATCATCCTGGCGTAATGCTGACGACGACCGGGGTCCCAGGCGAGGGCTGGATGACGACCGGGGTCCCAGGCGAGGGCTGGATGACGACCGGGGTCCCAGGCGAGGGCTGGATGACGACCGGGGTCCCAGGCGAGGGTTGGATGATGACCGGGGTCCCAGGCGAGGCATGGATGATGACCGGGGTCCCAGGCGAGGGCTGGATGATGATCGAGGACCTTGGAGAAATGCCGATGAAGATAGAATTCCCAGGCGTGGTGCAGAGGATGACAGGGGCCCTTGGAGAAACATGGATGATGATCGGCTTTCAAGACGTGCTGATGATGATCGCTTTCCCAGACGGGGTGATGACTCAAGACCTGGTCCTTGGAGACCATTAGTCAAGCCAGGTAAAAGTCTATTTCCTAGAATATGCTTAAGTGTTCACCTGTAAAAGTGAAGTTCTGATAGATAAATGTCAGGGCTATATTGTTATTTTCCAGATAAACTGGTCTTTTATCTTCAGTATCATTTGCAGTGATTTACCTGTCAAAAGTTTGTCTTCAGAATACTACCATCCAAAACATAAATAACCCAACCCCTCTTTCTTCTTTTGTGATGTGCTGTTTATTTTCCTTCTGCTTCGTTGACTGCTTCTTTCAAGGCTCTTCCTGTACTCATCCCGTCAGTATTGGTGTGTTTTTCAGGTTTTATTGGGAACTAGCCTCCTTTTAAAAATAAATAATTGAAACCAAAATGTACTTTATATATTTATTTCTGCCAAATGAGAGATATGCACGGAGGAACTCGTTTTACTTTACTTTTTTTGAGACAGGGTCTTGCTCTGTTGCACAGGTTGGTGTGCAGTGGTGCAATCATGGCTCATTGCAACCTTGACCTCCCTGACTCTAGGGAGCCTCCCGCCTCAGCCTTCTGAGTGGCTAGGACTACAGGCGCATGCCACCACACCCTGCTAACATTTTATTTTTTTGGAGGGACAGGGTTTTGCCATGTTGCCCAGGCTGGTCTCAAACTCCTGGACTCAATTATCCTTTTGCCTCTCCCTCGCAAAGTGAAGTGCTAGGATTACAGGTGTGAGGCACTGCGCCCAGCCTCGTTTTCTTTCTTAGTCCTGGGCCTGCTTGTTGTTTAACACTTTATTATTTGTGAGCAGTTGTATACATGTCTGTGACACACATCTATTACCATTTTCTTTCTTTCTTTCTTTCTTTTTTTTTTTTTTGAGATGTCTTCCAGACTGGACTGCAGTTGTGTGATCTCAGCTCACTGCAACCTCTGCCTCCTGGGTTCAAGCAATTCTCCTGCTTCAGCTTCCCAAGTAGCTGGGACTACAGACACGTGCCACCATACATGGCTAATTTTTTTTTTTTTTTTTTTTTTTTTTTTTTTGAGATGGAGTCTCACTCTGTCACCCAGGCTGGAGTGCAGTGGCGTGATCTCGGCTCACTGCAAGGTCCACCTCCCAGGTTCATGCTATTTTCCTGCCTCAGCCTCCTGAGTAGCTGGGATTACAGGCACCCGTCACCACGCCTGGCTAATTTTCTGTATTTTTAGTAGAGACGGGGTTTCACCTTGGTAGCCAGGTTGCTCTTGAACTCCTGACCTCAAGTGATCCACCCATCTTGGCCTCCCAGAGTGCTGGGATTACAGCGTGAGCCACTGCCCCGGCCAATTTTCTCTAGGTAATTTCTGCGTACTGCACACAGGTGACAGCTGCTTACTGCATATAGCGCATTTCCACTTGGTAGTCTTACTGAATGTCAAACACAGCCTATCCAAAACTGGACTCATCACCATCACATACAGAGGTTGTAGTGATCTGAGATCACGCCACTGCACTCCATCCTGGGAGACAGAGTGAGATGCCGCCTCAAAAAGAGAAAAACAAATGCTGTTTAGTGGCCCCAAGCACACGGTGGCTAAGGAGAAAATACATGTATTAGATAAGCTTTGTTCGTGAATGAGTTACAATGCTGTTGACCATGAATTCATGAACACCCATCCCTCTGATTCTCTTCAGGGGCATCACTGTCCATCTAACTGTCTGAGTCTGAGCTACGAATCTGGGAGTTGTTTTGTCTCTGTTTCATCTTTTGTGTTAAATGTTTATTTAGTTCAGTTCGGCCTTTTTAATGTTCCTGAAATCCACCCTCTTCTCCATTCCCATTGCTTGTACTTGGTCCTGGCTCAGCATCGTTTTCCTCACCCCCTAACTGGTTTTTGCTTCCTCTCTTACTCCCAGTTTTAATTTTGGGTGTGGGGGAAATAACTAGAGCAGTTGTTCTAAGTGCACATCTAAGTGAGCTGCTTCCTTGCTTTCCCCAGTTGTTTCTGTTGCCTACTTCATCTCTTTTAGTCTCACTTCATTCCACTGTTCAGCTGTTACCTTGTGTAAGCCATTTAATTTTTCTTTGCCTCATGTTAAATGGGGTAGCAGTGTAGCAGATTCTTACTGATTTGCTAATTATATTTTATAAAGTTGCCATGAATATTGAACTCCTGTTCCTAGGGGAAATACAAGGTTAGGTTCTTGTGAGCTTGTAGTCATGATATTTTTGTCAACTAGTCAATACATAAAATGTCTTTTATGTGTTTGTGTTTAAAGACCCCGTATTTCTGATATGTTGTTGACTCATTACCATTGAATTCATGGTCAGCAGCATTGTAACTCATTCATGAACAAAGCTTATCTAATACATGTATTTTCTCCTTAGCCACCTTGTGCTTGGGGCCACTAAACAGCATTTGTTTCTTCTTTTTTTGAGGCGGGGTCTCACTCTGTCTCCCAGGATGGAGTGCAGTGGTGTGATCTCAGATCACCGCAACCTCTGCCTCCTGGGCTCAAGAGCTCCTACCACATCAGCTTCCTGAGTAGCTGACTATAGGTGCACACCACCAAGCCCAGCTAATTTTTGTATTTTTTGTAGAGATGTGGTTTTGCCATGTTGCCCAGGCTGGTCTTGAACTCCTGGGCTCCAGGGATCCACCCTCCTCGGCCTCCCAAATTCCTGACATTACAGGCATGAGCCACCACGCCTGGCCACTAGACAGCATTTTAGCACTACGCTTGGAAGCCATTTTAAACAGTGAGGTCACCAACAAATTTGTATCTCCATGTAATCTATGTGAAATGTTCCTAGATTCATATATTCCATGGATAAGTGTGAGCCACTCTACAGGGTTAAAGGATTTATTCATGATTATTGACTAGATAATGGTGGGTGGTAAATGGTGGAGGATAGGAATGTAAAAGGAAAGATTCTTTTTTGAATATGAAGGCCTTGAAAATGTTGCAAGGTATCAATACCTTAAAATTGGGACTCAGAGAAAACTCTTGAAGTTTTCTGCTTAAATGAGTGATCTGTTTAACATCACAACAGATACTATACTGAAATCTGCGTGCAATAGGAAAAATTATGAAATTTTTAGTGATATTTTTGTTTTATGGAGCACTCAGGCCAGATCATTTAAGGTTTTTTTTTTTTTTTTTTTTTTTTCTTCCAGTCTCACTCTGTCACCCAGGCTGGAGTGCAGTGGCACTATCTTGGCTTACTGCGACCTCTGCCTCCCAGGTTCAAGCGATTCTCGTGTCTCAGCCTCCCAAGTCAAGTAGCTAGGAGTACAGGCGCACCACCACACCTGGCTAATTGTATTTGTAGTAGAGACAGGGTTATTAACATGTTGGCCAGGCTGGTCTCGAATTCCTGACCTTAAGTGATCTACCTGGCCTGGCCTCCCAAAGTGCTGGAATTACAGGTGTGAGCCCCACCGTGCCCGGCCCATTTTTAAGTTTCTTATGTAAGTTTAAAATACTGTTAATGATGTCTGTGCAGTGATATACATAGCTTTAGTGTTTTTTAAATCAGTATCTTAAAGTAGCATTTAGAATGATGATGAGTTAATGCCAATGTCTATTCATGATTGCCAATCTGTTTCTTCTTTTAAAAATATTTTAAAAATGTTTTGCTTTTTCAAAAAAATAGGTGGATGGAGAGAGAAAGAAAAAGCCAGAGAGGAGAGCTGGGGTCCACCTCGAGAATCAAGGCCATCAGAAGAACGTGAATGGGACAGAGAAAAAGAAAGGGACAGAGATAATCAAGATCGAGAGGAGAATGACAAGGAACCTGAGAGAGAAAGGGACAGAGAGAGAGATGTGGATCGAGAGGAGCGCTTCAGAAGACCTAGGTGTGATGTTCTAATTAAATTATTTGTAGAGGCCGGGCTCGGTGGCTCATGCCTATAATCACAGCACTTTGGAAGGCCAAGGTGGGCGGGTCACCTGAGTTCAGGAGTTCGAGAGCAGCCTGGCCAACATGGTGAAACCCTGTCTCTACTAAAAATACAAAAATTAGCTAGATTTGGTGGTGGTGCGCCTGTAATCTCAGGTACTCAGGAGGCCGAGGCTGGAGAATCATTTGAACCCAGGAGGCAGAGGTTGCAGTGAGCAGAGATCGTGCCATTGTACTCCAGCCTGGGCGACAAGAGCGAAATCCATCTCAAAAAAAAAAAAAAAAAAAAAAATTTTTTTTATAGATTATCTAATCAAACATTCCCTCTTAAAGTAAGAAATGGAGGCTCAAACTTCGTGGCTGTCTATAGGCTGTATGACTGTTGGGCAGTGGAACCAGTCCAGCTGTCTTTGTCAGTCCATTGCTTTTCCACCTGTGGTTTAGGGCAGTCAGTTTTTTTGCCCTTAAATTATCAAAAGCCCTTCGATTTTATTGGTAGTAGAAGTTCTAGCTTGCTCCCTCTGCCAAAGTGTCCTTGCACTGATAAATGTAGACCAGCAGTGTTCAATGCAGTTTTCTGCAAGGAAGAAAATGTCTGTGTCTGTGTTGGCCAGTATGGTAGTCAGCAGTCACAGTTGGCTGCCAAACACTTAGAATATATGTTTGGTGCTCCTAAGGAAATATCTCCATTTTACTTTAAATTTAAGTAACCACATATGGGTAGTGGCTACTGAGTGGGATGGCACAGATCTGAGTGTTCTCGTTTGTTCTCCACGCCCCAGGTATCAGGTAAGGTCAGGTTATGAGTTTAAACTGTCCTGTTACATTTGTAAAGTCTAAGCCCCAGCTTGGATTGGATGTACTTATAATTATCCCATTTGGTCTAACAGTAGTAAGAACCTGACTTGTCATTATAAATGGCTACAGGGATGAAGGTGGCTGGAGAAGAGGACCAGCTGAGGAATCTTCAAGCTGGAGAGACTCAAGTCGTCGGGATGATAGAGATAGGGATGACCGTCGCCGTGAGAGGGATGACCGGCGTGATCTAAGAGAAAGACGAGATCTAAGAGACGATAGGGACCGAAGAGGACCTCCGCTCAGATCAGAACGTGAAGAAGGTATAGATGTTACATACAACTGAAGTATTGGAGAACCGTCATTTCTTGGGGGGGATTTGGGTTATTTAATTATATCGTAAACTTGTATGAATGCCAACAATAAGAGAGCTGATGTTTATTCCATTTAGAATTCAGGATTTTCATACAGTTAATGGTCGTGTTGTGAAGTGCACTTATCTCTAAATTCAAAGTACAGTAGTAGACTAAATTGGATAGTAGGCAATATATATAAAGTTTACTTAATAAAAATGAAAAAAATTGTTATTTAAAAGCAACTTCTTGAGAAATTAAGCACAAAGTAGAAACATTTTCTCTGAAATTGTAACAGAAGTTTCTTTCTTAAAATATATGTATTTTTCATTTTTAAAATACTAATTTTTCTCTTGGTTTTTAAAAATTTATTTTCCGTATGTCTTGACATCCTGTTAGTGAGAGAATTTTTCTTTTTTTTTTCTTTTTTTTTTGAGACGGAGTCTTGCTCTGTCGCCCAGGCTGGAGTGCTCAGCTCACTGCAAGCTCCGCCTCCCGGGTCTACGCCATTCTCCTGCCTCAGCCTCCCGAGTAGCTGGGACTACAGGCGCCCGCCACCTCGCCCGGCTAGTTTTTTGTATTTTTTTGGTAGAGACGGGGTTTCACCGTGTTAGCCAGGATGGTCTCGATCTCCTGACCTCGTGATCCGCCCGTCTCGGCCTCCCAAAGTGCTGGGATTACAGGCTTGAGCCACCGCGCCCGGCCGAGAGAATTTTTCTATCATAGCCATAACTTTAAAAACTCCTGTATTTTATGTGGTTAATTTGCTGTTAAAATTCTTCAAGAGCCAAAAATCCTTTCAGTTATAACATTTTCATTCAGCCAGATTTTTGCTACCTTGTCTTACGGGTTTATACCAGCTGCACCCCTTCCCAGGCCAGGGTTTGCTGCCTGTTTTCAAATTTCGAGTTTTATCTGTACATCTGTATGTTAAAGATTGTGAGAAATTGTACGAGCTTTAATTATGATTTCTGTATTGTCAGTCTTTAGTACAGGAATTTTGAGTAATTTGAGGCATTTCTTCTGCTTGTTAATTTGTGCCAATAGAATATAGTACTAACTTAATTTTTTTTTTTTTAAAAATTAAACTTTCTAGTAAGTTCTTGGAGACGTGCTGATGACAGGAAAGATGACCGGGCAGAAGAGCGGGACCCTCCTCGTCGAGTTCCTCCCCCAGCTCTTTCAAGAGACCGAGAAAGAGACCGAGACCGAGAAAGAGAAGGTGAAAAAGAGAAGGCCTCATGGAGAGCTGAAAAAGATAGGGAGTCTCTTCGTCGTACTAAAAATGAGACTGATGAAGATGGATGGACCACAGTACGACGTTAAGTCTCAAGATAATGGATTTAAACTGGTGTCTTAAATAGGTTTGATCACATTCAAGGATTATTATACTTGTGCTTCAACCAATCTAAATTGGATTCTTTAATGTTGTTTCACCATAACACAAAAAGCATGAACTTGTATTAATCCTATATAATAGATTGATCATGCACCATATCCACAGGAGGTTGGAAAAACCATGCCATTTTCTGGAATTTAAGGGTGTTGCATTATTTCATCAATCATTTGTTGACAAAAAAGAAAAACTAAAAAATAAATTTAAAATGTGAACTTTCAGGTATTGAGTAACACCTTTATCTTGGTATAGAACTGATATATTTTTTTTTATTTTGAAATATCTGATATTAATTTGGAATGAAGTAAGGTTCTGTTAAAGAAAATATATTTGAAGACCCTTTAAAGCAGTGAATCTGAAACAATTTTCACACTTTTACGTGGTTATGTACCTATTTTAGGTATTTTGAGGTATTTACCATAAACTAAATTTAGAAAGTTTTTAGATTCACTTGAAGTAAACATTATAAACATTGGATACGGTGGGGTTTTCTTTAGATTTTACTTGAGAGAAGGTGGGTACAAAGCAATTTGCAGTTGTTGTAATGACAAGAAGAATACTGCGCAAGTGTGAATCCAAACAGTATAGCTTTTAAATTTTAAAGCATTTGGTAAACTATCGCTGAGTTTTTTTCTGTTGCCAATAGTAAACTGCTTTTCCATTAATGGAGAATTCATGCCTTTCAAGCATTTTAAATATGACAATATTTATAAATGTATGGTTTGGAGGAATCGTTTAAATTCTTTCCTAATTTTCTTTCTCTTCAAGATAGATTCTTTCAACAAGTAATTTGTAGTAATGACTGTGTTGACTTCAATTTTGGAGTGTAGTAGCTATGTTAAAGATTAACTATTTGGTCTCATTGAAGCCAACACAGAACTTGCTGCTGTGTTTTTTCTTCAGTGATAAATAAAATACTTACAGAATTTGTTTTAGTGTTGATTTGTGGTTATAGTATTTTGTTTATGGTAAGTTTGCATCTTCAGTTGAGTTTTTTTACTTGAATTTTTATCAGTGCCATTAAATGTCTGTGTTTAGTATCAATGAATATGAACCTAAATATAACAAAGAAAGCATATGTGGCTAGGATGTCTCCCCTAAAATGTCTTCCTTTGTTAATGCAGAAATTCCTTAGTTTCCTTGTAAAGCTGTCCTCTGAGTTTGTGTGTGCATGTGCGTGTTTGAAGTACCACCTTGGGTTTTCACCTGAAATTAGAAAAATCATAGTTAATTTGAGAAAATGTTACAAATTCATCATGGCTGTAGGCACTTCTTATTTCTGTTACTGAGTAGTGGTGAGAATTCCTATTGGTACAGCTGGAGGGCCAGAAGAGGGAGTATTGATGCTTTTTAACTTAACCAGATACAGCCTTTTTTGTTTGATGTTACCAATGACAGAAATCATTTTAAACACCTTTCTTAGTATCTGGTATTTCAAATATGTAGAAGTCTTTAAAGGTCTTTTGTGGGGAGGAGGACTTTTCTTTCATAACAAGAGAATTTCAGATCAGTGATTATCAGTGGGGCAGTAACCTGCTAAGAGTTTGCTTCCTGGAGAGTAGATCTGTATGTGTGACATCACAGGTAAGCCCCAACGATTTATTTAATCAGATTTGTTCAGATGAGTTACTGTTGGTCACATTAGGGTTAGGTTTTAAGGCTAGTCAGGAAACCCATTCTTTCTGCTCAGTTTCCCGTACTGTTCTCCCAAGTTCTTTGTCCTGGGAGCAGAACCCAAGTGCAAGAGGAGGGCAGAAGAGTCTGATGCTGTTACCTTGCGATCCTGCTCTTGGTTTCCACTGTCCAGGCTGTACAACTCTGTCTACTCCCACTAGTATTTACCAACAGGTGTTAAAGGAAAGCTGAACAAGCAGCCTACTCGCTGATCTGCTAGGTGGTCTTCCATGTTCCTGGTGGCTTCTGCAGTTTCATTGAGAGTAACATTGCTGTTAATACAGATAGATCCGATAGTAGAGACATCATCGGTCCAAAAAAGACTCTGCATCTCATTAGTTGTCCATAGTGGCTACCAGGAGGTGGTTGGCATCTATAATGTGTGGGACGTTTTTATGTCAAGAAATGCCTATTTTTTTTTTTAAACCAAAGACACTGACCATAGATTGATTTATAATTTTATAAGTCTAATTGAAATACATGGGGTACTGTGAAAGGACTGTTGCTTGAGTGGCTACGATTAGAAAATCAGGACTAACAAACTTTTCTTTGTCTGGAAGCATATATATTTGTGATAAAATTTTAATATGTATAATTTTGGTTTAATAAATCTATGACAAAAGTTGTTCTCATCAAAGCTAATAATTCTGCAACTTCCAAAAAGGACTTTGTAGGAAAATTAAAATACAAAGAAAAAAGCCACTAGAAATTTAAGTCTGTACAGAAAAGAACAGGTTAAGACAATCTGTACCTCTACAGTTGGAGAAGCCCTTTTGACTATTCCCTGTATTGTTTTGTGTACTTGGCCAAGTATGCAGCATGTTCTTATGAAGATAATTTTGTCATAATTACTTTGTATATTTCTTAAACTTTGAAAAATGGGGTTTCTCTAAATGTAATTTTGCAAAATGTTGAAAGTTTCATAGAGTTCCAAGGATTTTTAAATGATGTTTGCTTGCATATGCTTTTCATAAGAGAACCCTGGAAAATTAACTATAGTAATATTCTGTGTTTTAACTCCCAGTATTGTCAGCTGGAAAACAGGCAAATTTGGCACAGGAGCTGAACATGGGGTACTTTTTTTTTTGGAGACAGTCGCTCTGTTGCCCAGGCTGTAGTGCAATGGCGCGATCTGGGCTCACTGCAACCTCCGCCTCCTGGGTTCAAGCAATTCTCCTGCCTCAGCCTACCAAGTAGCTGGGATTACAGGCGCCCACCACCACACCTGGCTAATTTTTGTATTTTTAGTAGAGAGAGGGCTTCGCCATGTTGGCCAGGCTGGTCTCCTGACATTGTGATCCACCTGCCTCGCCTCCCGAAGTGCTGGGATTACAGGCATGAGCCACCACGCCCAGCCTGAAAATGGGGTACTTTAAAAACAGAGGAATAGTGGCTGCCTGACTAGTTGACGAGAGGGTCTTCTGGATACCTTTTCCAATACTCTTTTGCCCTCAGGAAGCTCCAGCTCAGTATGTTCCTAGTTCTGGTAGAATAGTAGCGGTGTCAGACTATCAAATTAACATTAGACACATCTCATCACAGTGACTCCCATATATTCAGGCTATGTCAAAGCCTCCAAGACCTTTGGAAACCGTCTGTAATTTGACTCTAGAAATACACAGGAGCTAAATTGATCTTGCCACCTGGTTAGCCCTTTTGGCCTAGAGAATGCACTGATCTGTTTATGGTGGTCCTTTTGAAAAGGCAGAACAGCAGCAGTGGGAGAGGTAAGAGGATTCATGTTGGCCTTAGAAACTTCAGCCAGAAAGCGAAGCTCATTTAAACGGGTGTATTTTCTAGCAAAAGAAAGGAGAACAAGTAATTACAGGGTTTCATTAAGGTACTTAATTTAGGCCCAATCAGATCAGCAGTTCTCTGGTCTGGGGTTAAGACTAGCAGCGTTGGATTATTTTTCTTTCCCGGCTAAGAAACAGTGTTTTCCCCCACCCCCAAGTTCTTGATATGCTGCACCTTTTCTTTGACCAGAAAGACAGCTATTGGGTATTTACTTCACCCTCTAACACACCTTCAAATGAAGGTTCCTGATTGAGCCAATTTGCTGTGGAGGAAGTTAGCTGTTATTATGAAAGCAGTCTAACTTATAGTAGCCTAGCTAAATCCTACTGGGAGCCTTATACACGTAGACTAAATCTCTTGCTGGAATCTTCAGATAGTGATGCATTTGTGTATTTCAGATGAGTTCATCTTAATTCACTTCTATTTTTTGCCTTCTATTGTCTTGATTGGCAGGTAGCTGCATTCCATAGTGCGGCATTCAGTATGGTGGATTTAAAAGTGAGGGTGGGAGGGTAAAGTAGGGGTTAGGAACTTTTGCCCATCAGGTTTAGTCTTGCTTATGGGGAACTGGTGGGGTTCCAGAAATGGACGTGGGTCTTCCAGTAGGAGTGGGAACATGAAAGACCCCCAACAATTCCTTTAATTAGTGCTTATTCTAGTTTGAGCACTGCCTATATTAAAGTCAGACGCAGCCCACGGTGGAACCTTGTTGAATACGAGTTAATACACGAATAACTGAGAGCTAGAGATCCATCTTCTGTTTAAGAGGCAACAGCTGGAATGGGCTTTCCTCCACTAGGAACCCTGAAATTGAGCAATCTAGGGTGAATACTGCTGTCTTCCCTTCTTCCCTTTGATCTTAATACCAAACGTTTTTAGAGAACTGGAAGTGAGTGCGTCGAGAAAAGGCCAAGTAGAAAAGCTACAGGTGAGATTGATGAATTCATACTGTTACTGTATAAATACACAGTTTTTTTAAACAGCACCATTTCCAAGTTATACACAATATGATTATGACTTGGCACAACTTTTAAAGGTGGAAAAGGATAGTTGCTAGTTCAGTAATAAAATATCTGGTACATAAAAGGATAAGGAGCTGTATTCTACCTGCTACAGATTGTGCATTTTACACCTCCATCTAGGACAGAAACAAGCCACAAGGAGGGAATACCCGCCCAAATTAATACTGGAAAGTTTACAAAACCTTCACTTCTCATAAGGGTGATGCTACCAGCGGCTTGCTTCACCTGGAATTAGAGTAACTGATTTTTTAAGGACAACTAAGAATATTACTCGCTTCAAACAATAAAATAGTCATTTTGCCGACATTTCATAAAATCGCCAGTTTTAAGCTCAGTTCAGAGGCTTTTAAAAAAATATTCTAGACCTAGTAAAGTGCCTCCATTCATAAAATGAAACATCCAAGATTAGATTGAGACAATTTCATACTGATGCGCATCTAAAATAGGTCCACGTATACAGTAAATAAACAGCGCCTCTAAGTTGCCGTATTTCAGTTAGTGGAATACACACCCAGCCTTCGCCGTTCTGGATGTGCAAACTAGAAACTGAAGACATGGGGATTTCACCGTCTAGTCCCAATTGCTCGGCACGGAAGTACTCCACACGGTCGGCTGCTTTTGAAAAACCACCAGGACGACGTCCCAAAGTCGAGCCGACCGCTGAGCCGCACGCCTCCCCACGGCGGGGGCAAGATGGTGCGCAGACGTAGTGGTGCGAAGGGCGGCG
>NW_012107030.1:3879977-3897098 GCF_000951045.1 Mandrillus leucophaeus
TGGGCCGTGGCGCTCATTGGCTGCAGACCAGAGCCCCCCGGCGCCTCGGGCGCCGCTCCGGACGCTGATTGGTGGGGACTGGGGAGGGGGCGTGCTCTTCACGCAGCTGGTAGATGAGGAGAAAGTAGGGGAGAGAAGGGCCGGGGAGGGACTGCTGCTGGGGTCCTCCTTCGTTCGCGCGCCAGGCCTGGCCTTGGAGCAGGTGACCAGGCCTGGGTCTCCTCGGCCTGGTGGTGAGGCCCACCGAGGACAGGGGTCAGGGTGGCCACAGGTTTACGCCTCCACCTCCCGGCCTTTAATGGCCCCAGGTTCGCATCCTGAGAATCCCCGTTATCCACCCTCTTCTCACCAACATCAGCATGAAAAGCTGGACGCGATGGGAGGATGCAGCTCTCCCATCACAGCCGCCCAGCCAGCCAGTGGCTGCCGTTTGCACCGCGCGTTGGAGCGCTTTCCCATGAGCGAAATCCGCACACACCGTGAGGTTCGGGGAGGCTGTGGTTCCTGCCGCGGTAAGAGCGGAGGGACGCAGGACTTTCCCGCTCCTCGCAGCAGCCTTCCTCCCAACAGGTGCTCAGGGACCTCAGCCGATGGGTGGCCGATACCCGGTGACTTAGGTCGGGGTTGGGACTGGGCCGGAAAACCTCATGGCTGGAGAGCCTAGGACAGTGACTGGGATGTGTGTGTGTGTGTACCTCCTCGACCCAGAGGCCTGAGTCAAAATGTGGGTTATATGTGCAGTTTGAAAAACAACGTGTGTTCAATGTTATATTTTGTCTTCCTTCCTCCCTGCCTCCCTCCCTCCCTTCCTTCCTTCTTTCCTTCCTTCCCTCTTTCCTTCCTTCCCTCTTTCCCTCCTTCCTTTTTTTTTTCTTTCCTCATCCCGGGTTCAAGCAATTCTTTTGCCTCAGGCTCCCGAGTAGCTGGGAATACAGATGCCCGCCACCACGCCCGGCTAATTTTTTTTATTTTAGTAGAGACGGGGTTTCACTATGTTGGCCAGGCTTGTCTTGAACTCCTGACCTCGTGATCCGCCCACCTTGGCCTCCCAAAGTGCTGGGATTACAGGCGTGAGCCCCCGCATCCGGCCTCTTTCTTTATTTCTCTCTCTTTTATCTTCTTGCTTTTTTTTCTTTTAATTTTTTATTTTCTTGAGACAGGGTCTCACTATGTTGCCTAGACTGGCCTTGAACACCTGGCCTCAAGCGATCTTCCTGCCTTGGCCTCCCAAAGTGCTGGGGTTACAGACATGAGCCACCACACCTGCCTCGACGTTATAATTAAATACTTTGAAATGAATAAAACATGTTGTGGAAAAGCCACGGAGAATAAGAGCCAGAAGATGAGTTTTGATTAGGAAGATGGCAGGTGGTCTTACCCTTTCCAACTTTTTAAAAAATTGAAAGTAGGAAAAGCTTTAGATACTGAGAGCTCTTCTAGGACGAAACCTAGAACTGGGATCAGGAAAATGCCTCCCCTGGCAGGTGGGCCCTGGCAGCGTGGGCTTCATGGGGCAGGTGGGGCTTTCCTTCCCCACTCTGGACCATGCAGTGGCTGTGGAAACAATGAGCCCTCACTAGGCCTGAAGACACACTCACAGGTCTTGGCTGTGCCCAGCAGGTTTAGAATGGCTCAGCAGGAGATGCCCAGAACCTAGTGCTGGCATTGGTTAATATTAGAATGAATGAGTGAGGGAATCAGAATGTCAGCATGGGGAGGGATCTTTGGGATCATTCTATTTGATCATTTCTTGCTTTTTTTTTTTTTTCTTCTTTTTTAATAGACGGGGTCTTGCTATGTTGCCCAGGCTGGTCTTGAACTCCTGGCCTCAAGTGATCCTCCTGTCTTGGCCTCACAAAGTGCTGGGATTACAAATGTGAGCCACCACACCCAGTTCTATCCAGTCCTTACAGATGAAGAAAATGAGACCTAGAGAAGAGTAGGTTTCCTTTTTTTTTTTGAGACAGAGTCTCACTCTGTCACTCAGACTGGAGTGCAATGGCACGATTGGGTTCAAGCTATTCTCCTGCCTCAGCCTCCTGAGTAGCCAGGATTACAGGCATGTGCCACCATGCCCAGCTAATTTTTGTATTTTTAGTAGAGATGGGGTTTCACCGTATTGGCTGGTCTCAAACTCCTGACCTCAGGTGATTTGCCCACCTTGGCCTTCCAAAGTGCTGGGATTACAGGCATGAGCCACTGCACCCAGGCAAGTAGGACTTCTTTAAGGCCGCAGTGACTATGTGACAAAACTAAGACTCTGGTCCTGTTACTCCTGGCTGGGTGGCCTTCTCACTACACCCTGGACCCGCAAGGGACTCAGACAATGAGTCTGTGCATGCATCAGCAGAACTCTAAGGCAGAACACAGGGGAAGCTGGAAAGAAGTGAAGTGAGGTGGGGCGATATGGCCTTGGCTGGGGCCCCTGCCCTCAAAGAGCAATCCAGGGCTCTGGCTGGCAGGCACGGAAAAGGACTTGAAGCAGTGAAGTGAGGCCTGTTGTTCTGGCTGCCTCTCTGGGTTAGGGGTTAAAGATCCATGTTTCGGCCTCTTCCTCCTAGCCCCTGATGGTTGATGTAAGTCATGAAACCAGGCAGTAATATTCAGCACTTGCCAACCCAGCTCCTTTTCCAAGTTTGTGTTGGCATGCAAGGTAGAAAGTCATTCCTTTATTTCCTCCCCCTCTCCACCAAAAATAAATAAAAGAGCCTCCATGCCGCAGGGCTCCTGCAGAAGCCTGGCAGGTTTGCTGACCCTGAACTTGGAGCTTTTACCACGAGAACGCCAGCCCCCCAGAGTGGTATGAAGATGATTATTCTATGAATGGAAAATTCCACTTGGTTCACACAGCCCTGCAGCCTGCATCCTTTCAAGATATGCAGACTTTTCAAGCTCTGAAGATGGGGAGCCACAGTTCTGAGAATAACTTTGGCAGGAAAAGTTTAAAACTGCCAGCTGCTGTGTCTGATCCCCCTTGGTCAGGCCAGAGAGGTGACGGCACAGAAGCAGAGGCCTTCTTTCCTCCCCACATGGTTTTCAGCCCTTGTGGTTGTATGGGGAGAATAAAAACTTTTCAGAGATAACAATAGGAACAAACACCTTGGCTGGGACCTGCAGCCTGGGTGTATGGGAAGTGGAGCTGGGATGGAGATGCCCCAGAAGGAGGTGGAGGAGTGAGTGTGTCTTGGAGTCCACCACATGCTGTTTCCCCAGGCTGCTCCCCTTGACTGCTATACGAGGTAAGTAGACATTTGACCCAGAAGGGAAGTCGGGAAGTGGAGGCCAAGTGCATGAAGGCTTTTGTCCTGGAGCACACGCTGGGCCTCGGTACCCTGGGAGCCTTTGCTTTCAGTGACATAGAAAGGCTAGTGTGGGCACCTGGCCCAGCTCTGGGTGAAATAAACAGTGACTTTAGTCACCCAGCGCAGGCCTCAGCCTGGCTGTGACTAGCTCTTTGAGGTGCTGGCACCGACTCCAGAGATGTTCTTAGCACCTCTGAAGAAGTCTCATTGCCTTTTGCTCACTTTCCAGGAGTCTGGAATGAAACAGATGGAAATAGCCAGTCTGTGAACATTTCTTCAGGTCTCTGGCAGAGGCGAGAAGACAGGTGGGCATGGGCCACACCTCAGAAGTTAGAGGGTGCTGCTTGGTTTCTTCTGGAGTGGGGTCTGCCTGGCACAGGCTGAGGGCTCTGGCAGGGCCGGGGTGGGTGGTGGGGAGGGTGCCTGGGTTCTGTGCTCCCACCTCTCCTCATGGCGCCCAGCCTGGGCCATTTCCTTTGCTGGCAGCAGAACTGAACCCTGTGAGGCAGCTCACAGACCTCAGGCTCCTGAGGCTCTTCAGAAACATGAGGTCAGCCTTGGGGAATGAGGCAGCTTGGCCAGGGTCCAGGCGGCTACAGAGATGCTGTTTGTCAGGCTCTGGGTTCCCGCTGACCCCCTGCCAGGCCTTTGCCAGGGACAGGAGGTGCTTTGGCTCCTTCAGCTGTGGGCCTGGAGGTGGGTGAGGCGCATTTGGGCACAAGGGGCCCTCTCCTGGCAGACTTTGTCCACATCATGGCTCTGACAAGCTCAGAGAGTCCTCGGATGGGCGGCCTGCCCTTGGGGGGCTTGGGCTTAGGGTCTGCTGTTGTGGAGAAGCCATATGGTGAAGTGGGGAGAGCTTACTGGGCCTTGGGGCTGGGTTTGCACCCTGGCCCTGGTACGAAGTCACGTGCAGTGGACCGCTCTGGGCCTGGGCTGCTGCTTTGGGTCAGTGAAGGGCTCTTGTCAAGTAAAATGGCAGCCACTCCCCCTCCTTGCTGACTTAACTTTGTTCTGATTCCATCTCTCAGCCTCAGGGCATAACTGTGACAGGTTTAAGCCACGCAGAAATATCCCATTTCCCCTAGTCACCACTGGGTAAGGGGAGGGCTGGTCACCCATTCCGGCCCTGGAGATCTCAGCGGACGTCTGCTGTCTGCTGGGAGGATAGTGGGAAGGGTCTTGCTCCCTTACATAAAAAGGGGGAAGAAATCAAGAACCAGGGCCCTCACCTTCTTCAGCTCAGGCTGTAGAGCTGAGGTGATAAGGCTTAAGGACACAAAGCTGGCACAAGGTGATGGCTTACTGGAAAAGTTAAAACAACAAACCTTAGTGATATTTTTGTTGATGACTTGGTGACTTGTTACATGAGATAATTAAACATATTTATTGTTTCAGCCACTTCCAGTCAGGTATCCTTTTATTTATTTATTTATTTCTTTATTTGAAACAGTGTCTCGCTCTGTCACCCAGGCTAGAGTGCAGTGATCTTGGCTCACTGCAGCCTCCACCTCCCAAGTTCAAGCGATTCTGGTGCCTCAGCCTCCCGAGTGGCTGGGATTGCAGGCATGCACCACCACGCCCAGCTAATTTTTGTATTTTTAGTAGAGACAGAGTTTCATCATGTTAGCCAGGCTGGTCTTGAACTCCTAACCTCAGGTGATCCACCTGCCTTGGCCTCCCAAAGTGCTGGGATTATAGACGTGAGCCATCACACCCCGTCCACGTATCCTTTTATACTTGCAGTTGACTTCATTCTTAAGCTTGTCCAACCTGTGGCCTGCTGGCCATATGTGGCCCAGGATAGCTTTAAATACGGCCCAACACAAATTTGTAAACTTTCTTAAAACATTATGAGATTATGCACAGACCTTGTTTTATTAAGCCCTTCGGCTGTCATTAGTGTATTTTACGTGTGGTCCAAGACAGTTCTTCCAGTGTGGCCCATGGAAGTCAAAAGATTGGACACCCCTGTTCTAAATGAAACATGTAATACCGTGTCTGGAATTGGTGGGTTCTTGATTTCGCTGACTTCAAGAATGAAGCCGCAGACCCTCATGGTGAGTGTTACAGTTCTTAAAGATGGTGTGTCCGGCGTTTGTTCCTTCAGATGTTCAGATGTGTCCGCAGTTTCTTCCTTCTGGTGGGTTTGTGGTCTCACTGACTTCAGGAGTGAATCTGCAGACCTTCACGGTGAGTGTTACAGCTCATAAAGGTGGTGTGGACCCAAAGAGTGAGCAGCAGCAAAATTTATTATAAAGAGCAAAAGAGCAAAGCTTCCACAGTCTGGAAGGGGACCCAAGTGGGTTGCCACTGCTGGCTAGGGGAGCCTGCTTTTATTCCTGTATCTGACCCCACACACATCCTGCTGATTGGTCCATATTACAGAGAGCTGATTGGTCCATTTTGACAGAGTGCTGATTGGTGCATTTACAATCCTTTAGCTAGACACAAAAGTTCTCCAAGTCCCCGCTCAACTAGGGAGCCCACCTAGTGGATCTCACCCCCAGGCCGCTAGCTGCCTGCTAGTCCTCTTGCTTCACGCCAGCACTCCTCAGCCCTCGGGCGGTTGATGGGGCCTGGCCTTGCAGAGCAGGGGGCCCCGCCTGGGAGGCTCCAGCCCCACGGGAGCCCACGGTGGTGATGGGGCTCAGGCATGGCTGCAGGTCCTAAGCCCTGCCCCGCGGGGAGGCGGCTGAGGTCCCGTGACAATTCAAGCGCAGTACGGTGGGGCCAGCAGTGCTTGGGGACCCGCCCCACCCTCCTTAACTGCTGGCCTGGGTGATAAGCTCCTCACTGCCAGGGGCGGCCGCGGCGCCAGGCCAGCCACTCCCGAGTGTGGGGCAGGTGGAGCTGGCGCCCACCCAGAACTCCCCGCTGGCCTGCGAGGGTTGCCCAGCAGCCCCAGTTCCCGCCAGCGCTTCTCCCTCCACACCTCCCCTCAAGCAGAGGGAGCCGGCTCCCGCCTCCGCCAGCCCAGAGAGGTGCTCCCACAGTGCAGTGGCGGGCTGAAGGGCTCCTCAAGTGTGACTAAAGTGGACGCGAAGGGTGAGGAGGCGCAGAGAGCGAGCAAGGGCTACTAGTACGTTGTCACCTCTCAATACTATGAAAAAAATACATTTGGTTATTCCGTCGAAAAGGTAGGCTACCATATTCTGGCCAGGTGGAGGTGACGACCATGTCATAATTCTGTGTGTGGACAGGGCTGGAAGGGGATGTGGAGAATGGGATATGGGTGCTGTGGTGTGGTCTCACACCCCCTACCTTGGGCTAAACTCTCCCAGCTGGTAATAATACCACCACCATCAGCACCAGGTGCTTGACATGCACCATCCCACGTGCCCCCCACCCCACACCCTGCCCTGCGAGGCAGGTGCTCTGGTGACGTTCTGTTGGAGATGGGGGCCAGGCTCAGCGTGGAGTCCAAGGCTGAGAAGCTCAGAAACAGCGGGGCTGAGGTTTGTACCCGTGTTTCTGTCACTCCCTGAAGTCGGGTTTGTGTCTCCTTGGATGCACCGGGTCATTCCTGGGGCTTCTGGGGTCCAGATGTGGGGGAGGCTGCCAGCAACACACAGCGGCAGGGGCAGGAGAGGACACATTCCAGTCCATGTCAGCAATGTCCCCTGAACAAAACCAACCCCATTTAAAAGCAGTCTGGGTGTTTCTATTTATCCAGTAGTGGGTACTTTGGTAAAGTGAGTAATCCTTTCTCCCTCCAGCACTTGCCCTCCTCCCTGCCATGTGGATTTCTTTTAGAAATCTGGAGTGTCCCAATTTTGTTTAAAGCAGGAGCTGCCTGGAGGCTGACAGGCGGAAGGGCAGATGTCCCTGGGCTGATGATGCTGATAATAGCAATAACAGTAGCTCACAGGTGCTGAGCCCTTACCGTGCACTAAGCATTCACTCATATCATTTCTGAAATCCTCCCAGCAGGCCTACAATGATAAGCATTTCACAAAAGGGAAAATGAGGTTTTGGGAGGCTAAAAGCATGCCCAGCAGCTCATAGCTAGCTGGTGGGTGGCATTTCTTCAAGGCCCGCACTGTTAACCCTCACACCTCCTTGATCATCCCCCGGCCTGTGGATACTCATGCATTTGGAATTCACTACGTGGCCTCCCCACCTCCTCCTGTGCTTCCCTAAATGGGGCCATCAGCCTTCTCTCACCTGTTGTTAATCCCTGCTGTCTGCAGGGGGAGGGGAGTAGAAAGCTGACAGGAAGGAGTTATACATAAAATGGTAAACGAGATTGTTCTCCAACAGGTCTGAGGGCTCTAGGCAGAGGGAGGGGAAGCGGGGATATGAGGGCCGTGGAAGGGATGGGACCAGACTGCCAAGCAGGGAATGCTATGTATGGTTCTGCAGGTTGTGTACTGCACAACCGCTTCCCATCTAAGGGGGCACCTTTACTTCATAGGCATAGTAACTCTGATCGTTTTCTGGCCGACCTCGAGTAAAGTATCTTCTAACGAAATCAGCATATTATGACACTTTAATGACAGATGGAAAACGATATCTTGTAGAAGAAGTGTCTTTTCCTAATTTGCTCAAAACCCAAAGCTTTGGCTCTGGCCGAGGTGTGAAATGCTAAGCTTCTTGAAGGCGGGCCTCAAGTCTGACATTAGTGCCTGTTTTCCTTGTTTCCCCATTCTGGAGCTTCAGGTGGAGAGTCTCCTGAATTGAACTGATCAGGTGCTGGGCACAGTTCTGCCCTGGTGGTTACTGGTGGATCAGCTGCCCCGTGGGACTAACATTTAACTTTATTTTTGAGTTCTGTCTTACTGTGTCGCCCAGGCTGGAGTGCAGTGGCACGAGCTTGGCTCACTGCAACCTCTGCCTCCTGGGTTCAAGTGATTCTTCTGTCTCAGCTTCCTGAGTAGCTGGGACTACAGGCATGCAACAGCACACCTGGCTAATTTTCATATTTTTAGTAGAGATGGGGTTTTGCTATGTTGCTCAGGTTGGTCTCGAACTCTTGGGCTCAAGCAGCCCGCCAGCCTCACCCTCCCAAAGTACTGGGATTACAGGCATGAGCCACCTCGCCCGGCCGGGACTAACATTTTAAAGATTGCTCAAGTCGGCCGGGTGCGGTGGCTCACACCTGTAATCCCAGCACTTTAGGAGGCCGAGGTGGGCAGATTACGAGGTCAGGAGATAGAGACCATCCTGGCTAACACGGCTAACACAGTGAAACCCCGTCTCTACTAAAGAATACAAAAAATTAGCCGGGCGTGGTGGCGAGCGCCTGTAGTCCCAGGTACTCAGGAGGCTGAGGCAGGAGAATAGCGTGAACCCAGGAGGCGGAGGTTGCAGTGAGCCAAGATTGCGCCACTGCACTCTAGCCTGGGTGACAGAGCAAGACTCCATCTCAAAAAACAAACAAACAAAAAGATTGCTCAAGTCATTTTAGCCATCTTCTGGTCTTACCTGATTTGCACTGACCCTCTCCCAGCTCTCCTGAGTTCTCCAGGGATTTTGTGTGCTGGGAGCTGCTTCTCCACAGTTGTGCCTGTCTTTAGGCTTCTACGGCTTAGTGACCAGAAGGCAGGTGGGCCCCAGGGAGCGGATGGAGGATCCAAGCTCTGTGTAAATCGAGTAGCCTCGAGCAAAATCAGTTCTCTTCTCTGGATCTTAGTTTTAAATTTCAGTTTAAAATAATCGGGTTGGCCTAAGTGATTTCTTGGCCCTTTCCATCTCTAAAGTTCATTTCTTTACCATCAAGTTCTGGGGATAAGTGGCAGATAAGACTGACATACTTCTGACCTCATGGAGCTTACACTCGAATTGGGCAGACAGACAAGTAAACAGGCGATGACACTTGGTGGGGGCAGGTTCGATGACACTTGGTGGGGGCAGGTTCGCTTCCTGTTGTGGTTGTAACAAATTACCACCCATGTAGTGGCTGAAAACACACTGATTTTCTCAGCGCTCTGGCTGTGGGAAGTCTGCAGTGGGTCTCACTGGGCTGAATTCCTTCTGGAGGCTCTGGTGGGAGGAACCTGTTTCCTTACCTTTCCCAGTGTCCGGAGGCTGCCTGCCATTCCTGTGGCTCGTGGCCCCTCCCTTCTCAAAAGCCAGGGATAGCAGGTAGCTGAGTCTTTTCCACGTGGCACCTCTCTGTTCTTTCTCCCGCCTCCCTCCTCCATCTTCCAGGACCCTGGTGGTCCCATTGGGTTCACTGGGATAATGCTGAATGTGCAGAATGATCTCCCAATTCTAACTTTTTTTTTTTTTTTTTGAGACAGAGTCTCGCTCCATCACCCAGGCTGGAGTGCAGTGACTCGTTCTCGGCTCAGTGCAACCTCTGGCTCCCAGATTCAAGCGATTCTCCTGCCTCAGCCTTCCGAGTAGCTGGAATTACAGGTGCATGCCACCGTGCCCAGCTAATTTTTGTATTTTTAGTAGAGACAGGGTTTTGCCATGTTGGCCAGGCTGGTCTCAAACTCCTAGCCTCAAGTGATCCACCTGCCTTGGCCTCCCAAAGTGGTGGGATTACATGTGTGAACCACTGTGCCAGCCCCCTATTCTAGCATCATTTAATTATCAACCTTAATTCCACCTGGAACCTCAGTTCTCCTTGGCCATGTTGGGTAACAGATCCACAGGTTGTGGAATTAAGATGCCTTTTGGGGTCATTATTCAGCTTACCATGGGGAAAGTACAGAGGGCTGTGAACTCCCTGGCAAGAGCACCCCACCCACACATGGGTGTGTCATGGCTCCCAAGACCTTGGCATAGCCAGAGTGCAGCTGGGCTGGGGAGGTCAGGTTTCCTCTGTCAGTCAGGACCTGACACAGTACAGGGGAAGCTGTGAGGTGAGGGAGTGCTACACAAAGTGTGTGTGTGTGTGTGTGTGTGTGCATGTGTGTGGCCCTCAGGCAGATGGAAAGTGATTGCAGAGGAAGGGTCTGAGTTGCAAAGAGGATTAGTGAGCAAAGAAAGGCGTACTTGTGTGGGAGACTCAACATACTTAAAATATTAGGTTGGTGCAAAAGTAATTGCAGTTTTAACTTTTTTAATGGCAAAACCCGCAATTACTTTTGCACTAACCTAATAATGATGTTATTTAATTTGTCATTAAAACAACAACAAAAAAGAGGCAAGTACAACAAAAATACCCAGCAATAATAGAACAAGCACCAGGAATGAGAGACTGGAGTGAAGTGCTCTAAAATCCTTATATTGTTCAAGGAGAGGGGAAAGATACTAACTTTAATATTTTATAACCTATGGGAAATTTCAAGAATTACAAAAGTAAAGATCATAGCATAATGAATCTTAACCCAGTTTGCCCTTTATAACCGGCTACTCTTATTTTTATCTCCGCACCTATTTTTTTTTTAACCCTATCTCCCATACCATGGATTATTTTGGAGAAAATCTTGACTATCAATATTAATTAAATTTAGATTTTGAGAGGTTGAGCATGTATGTTAACATTTTTAGGGAACCAATTTGGAAAAAAAGAGAAAGGAAATAGAGGGTGTAACTTTCTTTTCTTTTCTTTTTTTTTAGACAAGGTCTTGCTCTGTCACCCCAGCTGGAGTGCAGTGGTATGATCACAGCTCACTGCAGCCTCAACCTCCCCAGCTCAGGTGACTCTCCCACCTCAGCTTCTCGAGTAGCTGGGACTAGAGGTACACAACACCATGCCCGGCTAACTTTTGTATGTTCTGTAGAGACAGGGTTTCCCCATGTTACCCAGGCTGGTCTTGAACTCCTGGGCTCAAGTGATCCATCCTCCTTGGCTTCCCAAAATGCTGGGTTTATAACTTTCAAAATAATAGATGTAAAGAAATGGAATGAAGAAAGAATAATAATTACAAAAGAAAGCATGACAGAGGGAAAAATAATCATAGAAATGGTAGAACAAATTGGAAATACACAATAAGGTGGTTGAAGTACATCCAAACATATAGTTACTGTAATAAATACAAATGGACTAAATGTTTTTATTAAAACACAAAGATTTCAGACTGGATTTAAAAATCTGCTATATGTCCTCCTTAAGAAACTATAATAAAACATAAGGATACAGAAAGGTGAAAGGTAGAAGGATGCAAGAAGTCATGGGAGGAGACACCACCAACGAACAGCTGATGTTGCTGTGCCAACAGCCAACAAAATGGAACCTATGGCCAACACCCTTATTGGCTATGTAATGTGAAAGGTTCAATTTACCAGGAGGATATAACGGTTCCAAGGTAATATATACTTAATAATTTAACTTCAAAGTATATATATAAAAAACTGATAGAATTACAAGGAGAAATAGACAAATCTACATTAGTGGGAGATGTGACAACTCTTTCATAGGTAGACAATATTATTAAGGATATAGAAGATATTTAGTAATATTGAATAATGATATGTATACAATTACATATACATATAAATATACAAACACTGCCTTAAATAACTGCAGAATTTACATTCTTTTCAAGCACTCAGAACATTTATAAAAGTTGACTGGGGCTGGTGGTGCATGCCTGAAATACTAGCTATGTGGGAGGATCGCTAGATCCCAGGAGTCTGAGACCAGCTTGTGCAACCTAGTGAGACCCCTCTTTTTTTTTTGAGACAGAGTTTCACTCTTGGTTGCCCAGACGAGTACAGTGGCGTGGCACAATCTCGGCTCACTGCAACCTCTGCCTCCCAGGTTCAAGCGATTCTCCTGCCTCAGCCTCCCAAGAAGCTGGGATTACAGGCATTCGCCACCATGCCCAGCTAATTTTGTATTTTTAGTAGAGACGGGGTTTCGCCATGTTGGCCATGGCTGGTTGACCCTTGACCACAGGTGATCTGCCTGCCTCGGCCTCCCAAAGTGCTGGGATTACAGGCGCGAGCTACCGCATCCGGCAACCCCCATCTCTTAAAAAAAAAAAAAGTTGATGGGATTCTGTGCCATCAATCAGGTATTAACAAATTTCATAGGATTGGTGTCACATAAGATTCTCTGGTCACAAGTACATTTCATTAGGAATCAACAATGGAAGAAACCAGGAAAGGATACAATACAGAGAAGTGAAGGAATTAGTGAAATAGAAAAGAAAAGATATGATCAATGATTGACAAAGCCCAAAAGTTGATTTTTTAATCTTTTTTTTGTAGAGGCAAGGTCTCACCATGTTGCCCAGGCTGGTCTCAAGCTATCCATCTGCCTCGGCCTCCCAAAGTGCGGGGATTATGGGCATGAACCACGGTGCCCAGCCTAAAAAAGTTGATTCTTATAAAAGGCTAATAACATTAACAAATATTTAGCAAGATTTATCAAGAATAAAGGCATGACAAACAATTCCGTGACTATAGATACTTCATCAGTTTTAAGATGTGGCCGGGCGTGGTGGCTCATGCCTGTAATCCCAGCACTTTGGGAGGCCGAGTCAGGTGAATTAGTTGAGGCCAGGAGTTCGGGACCAGCCTGGCCAACATGGCGAAGTGCCATCTCTACTAAAAATACAAAAATTAACTGGGTGTGGTGGCAGGCACCTGTAATCCCAGCTACCCGGGAGGCTGAGACAGGAGAATGGCATGAACCCAGGAGGCAGAGACTGCAGTGAGCTGAGATCCCACCACTGCACTCCAGCCTGGGTGACAGAGTGAGACTCTGTCTCAAAAAAAAAAAAAAAAAAAAAAAAAAAAAAAAAAAAAAAAAAATTAAAAATGTATATGAAATGGGCATACTGCTGGAAAAGTAAAACAATAATTTAAAAACCTCAGTAATCCTATAACCAGTTAATAAATTTAATCGGAGTTAAAAATTTCCCCACAAAGCAAGCACTAGATCCAGATGACTTTGAAGATAAATTCTGCTTTTAAAAAAACAAATAATTCTAATTCTACACCAAACTTTTATAGGAAAAAGAGCATTTTCTGATTCATTTTATGAGGCTAGTATAACCTGTTATAAAGCACAAGAAGCATAAAAAAAGAAAATTACAAACCAAGCTCACTCATGAACCATATGTGTAAAAATCTATTAAAGCAAATTAGTAATTACAAAATTTATAATTAATCAGGTCTAAGATGAATTTGCATCTGGAATGGAATGTTGGTTTAACATTAGAAGTCAATTAATGTAAGGCCGAGCTCAGTAGCTCACGCCTGCAATCCTAGTATTTTGGGAGGCCGAGGTGGGTGGATCACTTGAACTCAGGAGTTCAAGACCACCCTGTGCAACATAATGAAGCGCCATCTCTACTAAAAATATAAAAATTAGCCAGATGTGGTGGTGCAGGCCTGCAGTCCCATAGTCTCAGCTGCCTGGTACAAAAATCACTTGCACCTGGGAGAGGGAGGTTGCAGTGACCTGAGATCATGCCATTGCACTCTAGCCTGGGTGACACAGCGAGACTCTGTCTTGAAAAAGACAAAAGTCAGTATAATTCACCACATTCATATATTAAAGAAAAATATGATTACCTTGATAGATACAGAAAATGCATTTGATACAATTCGATGTACAGTTATGATTAAGACTCTTGGAAAACTAGAAAAAGAAGGGGATTTCTTTAATTGATACAGCATGTCTACAAACCTTGTAGCAAGTATATTTAACACATCTAATCATCGTGTTCCTGGAGGTCTCACGGGTCCTAGCTACTGTAGTATGGCAAGAAGAAATAATTAACATTAAGCGAATCAGGAAGGAATAAACGAAACTGTGTAAGATCATACGTGTTTTCTATGTAAAAAACTAAGAACTACAATCAAGTGCTAAAATGAATAAGAGAGTGTAGTGAGTTTGCTGGATACAAAATCAATACATAAAAATTAATTGCATTTCAATATACCAAAACAAACAGAAAATGTGATTACAATGTTATTTATAATGGCATTAAGAAAGCTCCCTAGAGTGTTTTATCCAATTCTGCCCACTCCTTCTCCTGCTCTCCTGTGGTGGGTTTAATTTTATCTTTTCCCCGGGTCCAGCTTTCTTTTCTCTCTTGAGACAGGGTCTCACTCTATTACCCAGGCTGGAGTGCAGTGGTGCCATCTCGGCTGACTGCATCAGCTTCCCAAGTAGCTGGGACTACAGGTTTGAGCCACCAATGCCAAGCTAAGTTTTGTATTTTTTGTAGAGACAGGGTTTTGCCATGTTTCCCAGGCTAGTTTGAACTCCTGAGGTCAAAGTGGTCCTCTTGCCTTGGCCCCCCAAAACACTGGGATTACATGCGTGAGCCACCGTGCCTGGCCCCTGGGCCTAGCTTTCTACTTTCTGGGGATTCGCCCTCCCTACCACTCCCCAAGTTTGCTTGTGGTATTATAGTGATAACTATAGTCCTGGACTGGTTTTTCTCTTCTTTTATCCTGCTCTGGAATGTAGATCATGTATGTTTAATAATTCACATTCTCTATCCTTCCTCAAAATGTGGGATAACACAATGACTGTGGCCCTCGTTGGAAATTAAACTTGTTTATGCAAAAAACAAAAACCCAAAAAACCAAAAAAAAACTCAACAAAAAACCCCAAAACCAAAAACCAAAAAACAAAAAATAAAAAACCAAACAACTCCCCGTAAAGAAAACACCTGACCCATCTGACTTTTCAGACAAGTTCTAGTCAAGGAATAAATATATGTATATATTTTTTTGAGATGGAGTTTTGCTCTTATTGCCCAGGCTGGAGTGCAGTGGCACGATCTCGGCTTACTGCAACCTCCACCTCCCGGGTTCAAGAGCTTCTCCTGCCTCAGCCTCCTGAGTAACTGGGATTACAGGCATGAGCCACCATGCCCCAGCTAATTTTTTTGTATTTTTAGTAGAGATGGGGTTTCTCCATGTTAGTCAGGCTGGTCTCCAACTCCCGACCTCAGGTGATCTGCCCGCCTTGGCCTCCCGAAGTGCTGGGATTACAGGCATAAGCCACTGTGCCTAGCCGTTTGTTTTGGGTTTTTTTTTTTTTTTTTTTTTTGAGATGGAGTTTCACTCTGTAGCCCAGGCTGGAGTGCAGTGGCATGATCTCAGCTCACTGCAACCTCCGCCTCCTGGGTTCAAGCGATTCTCCTGCCTCAGCCTCCCACATAGCGCACCACCACACCTGGCTGATTTTTGTATTTTTAGTGGAGATGGGGTTTCACCCTGTTGGCCAGGCTGGTCTGCAACTCCTGACCTCAGGTGATCCCCCCATCTCGGCATTCTGAAGGGCTGGGATTACAGGTGTGAGCTACTGTGCCCGGCCAGGAATAAATAATTCTAATCTAATAAACTATGTACAAGACCTTTATGGAGGCAATTATAAACCTTCATTTAAAGAGATTAAAGAAAACTAAACTGGGGATATGCCATGTTTGTGTATTAGAAAACTCACTTTTATAAGGTTGTCAGTTGTCCCAAATTCACCTATTTAGAGTGAATGTAATTCAAATCAAAATCCTCACTTTTTGTGTATTTATATGTGTGTGTCAAACTTGACAAGCCAATTCTAAAGTTTATATGGAAAAACAAAGACCAAGAAAGTCAACACACACTTGAAGGAAAAGAACTAGATGGGCAGGGAAGAGATGGGGCTTGCCATGCCAGAGATAAAAATTATTCTAAAGCTTTAATAATTCAGATGCTATTGACCACCCGTAGATTGGCTGACTATGGACCAGCATTAAAAGTGCAAAATCAGACCCACGCATATAAAGAAACTTGTTCTGTGGTGGGAACTTGATCTATGCTGGACTTTATAATAGACAGTGTTTGGATAATTGAGAATCCTTATGGAAAAAACAAATCAGACTTCTACATCACATTTTAGATAAGAATCAATTTCAGGTAGATTAAAGACTTAGCTGTGAAAGTTAAAACTCTAGCTTTTAGAAGACAATATGGGACAATTTCTATGATTTCAAGGCAAAGAAGTATTTCTTAAACAAGACAAACACACAAAATAACCCACTGACTATAAAGAGAAGAATTAATAAATGTTACTTAATTAAAATGAACTTCTGTTTCTTAGAAGACACCACACAGTTAGTAAAAAGACAAGTCAGGGCCAGGCATGGTGGCCCACTTCTGTAATCCCAGCACTTTGGGAGGCCAAGGTGGGCAGATCACTTGAGGCCAGGAGTTTGTGACCAGCCTGGCCAGCATGGTGAAACCCTGTCTCTACTACGAATACAAAAATTAGCTGGGTGTGGTGGTGCATACCTGTAGTCCCAGCTACTTGGGAGGCTGAAGCACAAAAATCGCTTGAACCTGGGAGATGGAGGTTGCAGTGAGCCGAGATCAGGCCACTGCACTCCAGCCTGGGTGACAGAGTAAGACTCTATCTCAAAAAAAAAAAAAAAAGTCAAAGTGAGAGGGGCTGTTTGTAATACATGTAATTGACTAAGGTCTTAGTGCCCAGAAGATATAAAATAACTAAAAATTGATATGAGATGTACACGCAAATAGAAAAATTGGTGAAATGTGTGAAAAGGCACTTATAGCAGAAGAAATGTAAATGGATAATAAAAGAATAAACTAGATTATAATCAGGGGAATTCATATTATAACTAAATGAGATACTACTTTATACCATCAGATTGGCAAAATCGAATATTCTGTCAATATCAGACATTGACAAGAATGTGCTGTAACTGGAACTCATACATTACTAGAGAGAATTAAATTGGTATAATCAATGTGGAAAACAACTTGGAAATATTTAGAAAAGTTGAAGGCAAAAATAATTTATGGCCTAGCAGTCAGCCAGACAGATGCTCCTGAGCACCAGGAAACACGATTAAGAATGTTTACATACTACCTACCAAACTAAAGTGGTTGTAGTAAAAGAAACTGGAAAAATCAAGTGAGGACATGAAGAAACTGGAACTTTTTTTTTTTTTTT
>NW_012107030.1:3897318-3904588 GCF_000951045.1 Mandrillus leucophaeus
AAAGTCTCGCTCTGTCGCCCAGGCTGGAGTGCGGTGGTGTGATCTCTGCTCACTGCAACCTCTGCCTCCCAGGCAGAGCAAATCTCCTTCCTCAGTCTCCTGAGTAGCTGGGGATTACAGGTGCCTGCCGTCACGCCCAGCTAAATTTTTTATTTTTTGTAGAGATGGGGTTTCACGATGTTGGACAGGCTGGTCTCCAACTCCTGACCTTGTGGTCTACCTGCCTCGGCCTCCCAAAGTGTTGGGATTACAGGCGTGAGCCACCACACCCGCTGGAAAGGCACGTCTTATTATGGTTGGGCAGGCAAAGCAAGAATAAGAGCCAAGCAAAAAGGGAAAGCCCTTACAAAACCATCAGATCTTGTGAGACTTATTCACTACCACGAGAACCGTATGGGGGAAACTGCCCCTGTGATTCAATTATCTCCCACCAGGTCCCTCTCACAACACCTAGGAATTATGGGAACTACAAGCTGAGATTTGGGTGGGGACACAGTCAAACCATATCAACTACTCAGAATTAAAAGGAACAGACTATAGATACTGAAGGTTAAAAACATTATGCTCCGTGCAAGAAATCAAACACAGAATACTACATATTATCTGATTACACTTGTAGAAAACGCAGCACTGTAGAGACCGAGAGCGTATCGTTGGCTGCCTGGGCTATGGATGGGTGGATAGGGAGGATTGCCTGCAAATAGGCATGAGGAAACTTCTGGGGGTGATGGAATGTTCTATAACTAGGTGGTGGTAATGGCTACCCAACTATATAATTTTTTTTTTGTTTTTTTTCAGACAGGGTCTGGCTCTGTCACCCAGGCTAGAGTGCAGTGGCATGATCTTGGCTCACTGCAACCTCTGCCTCCCTGGCTCAAGTCATCCTTCCACCTCAGACTCCCAAGTAGCTGGGACTACAGGTGCACTACCACGCATGACTAATTTTTGTATTTTTTGTAGAGATGGGGTTTCACCACGTTGTCCAGGCTGGTCTTGAACTTCTGAGCTCAAGCAGTCCACCGGCCTCAGCCTCCCAAAGTGCTGGTATTACGGGTGTGAGCCACTGTGCCCAGCCACAACTGTATATCGTCCATTTATAATGGGTACATTTTATAGTAATATAAATTATACCTCAATAAAGTTGTTAAAAATGTTCACAGTAACATTATTCCTAATTGCCCCAAACTGGAAACAGCTCAAATGTTCATCAGCAGTAGAATGCATAAATACACTGTGGTATGTCTATTCAATAGAACCCATGAGCAGTATTAATAAGCAAGTAATAAGCAGTCCTCCCACCTCAGCCTCCTGAGTAGCTGGGACCACAGGTGCACACCACCACGCCTGGCTAATTTTTTTTGTATTTTTGTGGAGATGGCGTTTTACCACATTGCCCAGGCTGGGCTCAAACTCCTGGGCTCAACCAGTCCACCAGCCTCCACCGCCCAAAGTGCTGGGACTACAGGCATGAGCCATCATGCCCGGCCAAATCCCTTAATTATTATCACAGATATTGCTGATGACACTTCAGAGCTGACTGGGCTCTGCAGTTGGGAACTACTGAGAATCGCTGCTCCAGGCTCGAATCCATCACCCTCGGTGATGACTGGGCTTCTCCATCCAGGCAGACACTAGTCACCACTTAGGATGGGTTTGAGGAGTTTCATCCTTCCTTTTGGTGTCAGTGGGAGATTAGTAGGGAAGTGGAGCTCAGGGACCCCCAGCGAGGACCCTTGCATCTTTATGAGGCCGAGCATGGTGTGGTGGGAGGAGCGAGTCCAGGAAAACCCTCAGGATGTGCTGATGATAAGCACTGGGGAATCTCACTGTGAAAGCAGAAACACTGAACGTGGCTTGGCCTGTGGAGAGGAGATGCTGTTTGGCGTCCTTCTGAGATCTGCTCACCCTTTACGCCTGACGGCCTTGCTGGACCACAGCATGGATGCTTGTGAGTTACTGTGTGTCCCATTTAGGCTCACTTTTGCCTGAACTTGTATATTTCCTGGGGTGGTAATTTGACCTTTTCATCTGTTGACAACCTTAAAAAGTTGCAGGAACTTTGCCCTCATGATGGGCATCTCATGATCATAATGAAGTTATAAATTAAAGTCAAAATTAAGAAGTTAAACTCCACACATACACACAACCTAGTAGGAAATACATGTAAATGTTTACCTCATCTCTCTGAATTAGGAGGGCCTTTCAAAGCATTTGGATGATGGCTGATATCCCAAAGGGAAAAGGATCTGACAATATGAAAAAAGGAAAAAAGGTGGGTGGGTATGGTGGCTCACGCCTGTAATCCCAGCACTTTGAGAGGCTGAAGCGAGGGGATTGCTTGAGTCATGAGTTTGAGACCAGCCTGGGCAACATAGTAAAACCCTGTGTCTACTAAAAATACAAAAAACAAAAAACCCAAAACCACCACCAACAAAATAACCCAACAAAACCTAAAAAAAAAGGTATAAAACATTAACAACAAAATGCTAAAAAGCAACAATAACTATTTATGGCAAACATTTTTCCCTAACAAATATGCATGGCAAATATTTTCCAAAATATATTTGTCTTATATACAAGAACACAGGGTTACTAGCTTCAATGTTGATATTGCTATATACGTAAAACACAAACTGATTAGAAAATTATTAACACAAAAGTAGAAAAGTGGGCAAAAAATGTGAACAAATGATCATAGATAAAAATGATTTGTAAACGTATAAGAACAAGGTTAACTACTGTAACAACCAAAGAAAGGCAAATTAAAACAAGATACTCTTTTTACCTATCAAATGATTTTTTAAAATCGATCAGATTTTGAAGAATTCGATGAAGTGGATACTTTCCTGTACTTACGTTTTTGGAGAGCTATTTAGCATTATCTATTAAGAACCTCAAATGTTCATTTCCTATTGGATCAACGATTCGACTTCTAGGAATCTGTTCTAAGGAGATAACCCAGAATGCAGTCAGAAATTCCAGTAAAAATAGTTATTGCAGGGTGGTTTCAGTACAGAATTGAAAACAACTTCATGCCCACATAAGAAGTTAAATGATGCTACAAACACATGATAAACTATCACATGGTTAATGAAAGTTAGGCTTTCTATTAATTTTTTTTTTTTTTTTTTGAGATGGAGTCTCACTCTGTTGCCCAGCCTGGAGTGCAGTGGCACGATGTTGGCTCACTGCAATCTTCGCCTCCCAGATTCAAGCAGTTCTTTGGCTCAGCCTCCTGAGTAGCTGGGATTACAGGTGTCTGCCACCACGCTTGGCTAATTTTTGTATTTTTAGTAGAGACGGGGTTTCACCATCTTTGCCAGGCTGGTCTTGAACTCCTGACCTCATGATCCACCCGCCTTGGCCTCCCAAAGTGCTAGGATTACAGGCATGAGCCACTGTGCCCGGCCTCTATTAATTTTTAATGACAGAGGTGAATGCTCATGATATACATCTGTAACTATGGTATAATTCCAAAACATTATTGTTATTATTTTAGAGACAGGGTCTTGCTCTTGTTGCCCAGACTGGAGCACAGTGGTGTGATCATAGCTCACTGCAGCCTTAAACTCCTGGGCTCAAGTGATCCTTCTGCTTTGGCCTCCCAAAGGGCTTTGGGAGGCCAAAGCACGAGGATCACATTGAGCTACTGTGCCTGGCCTAATTCCAAAATATTAACAATGGTTCTCCCTGGGCGGTGGGGTTATAGAAGATCCCTGCTCTTCCTCCCCAACCCTTCTAGTATAGTGGTCAAGAGCTAGGCCTTGGGCTCAAACCCAACTCCATCTTCAAAGCCAGTGGAGGCTGATTGAGGTCTTTTTCACTCTTCATCTCTAACACAGACCCTCCTGCCTCCTCACTTGCTTATAAGGACCCTTGTGATTACACTGGGCTTTCCTGGATAATCCAGGATCATCTCCCTATTTTAAGATCAGCTGGCTAGCAACCTTAATCTAGCTTTAATTCCCCTTTACCATGTAAGGTAACGTACTCACAGGTTTAGGTGGCCGTTATTCTGCTTATCACACTAGCTGGGTGACCTGGGGGAAGTCATTTCCCCGAACCTGTTTCTTCGTCTGTGACATGGTCTCTCAACCCCAGCACCACTGGCGTTTTGGGCTGGATAATTCTTGGTTGTGGGACTGGGGTGTGCCCTGTAGGATGTTTAGCAGCATCCCCAGCCTTTCTCCATTAGATACCAGTAGTAACTGCCCTGTCCCCCACAATGCGGCAACCAAACACATCTTCAGATTTACCGCATGTCCCTTGGAGGCAAAGTCACCCCTGTTTAAGAACGGATCTACAAAGTAGCTATAGTTCTCCACTCCTGGTGTAGTTGTACAGATGATCAGACAAGATGGTATTTGGAAAAGGTCTAACATAGAGACAGTGCATGGCAAGGTGCCCCCAAATGACATCTACCTATATTTCACTTTTCTGAATGCACATTACTGTTATAGTCATTGAAACCAAAGTTATGGCCGGGCACAGTGGCTCATGCCTGTAATCCCAGCACGTTGGGAGGCAGAGGCAGGTGGATCACTTGAGGTCAGGAGTTTAAGACCAGCCTGGCCAACGTGGTGAAACCCCGTCTCTACTAAAAATACAAAAATTAGCCAGGCATGGTGGCACACGCCTGTAGTCCCATCTACTCGGGAGGCTGAGGCAGGAGAATTGCTTGAACCTGGTGGGTGGAGGTTGCAGTAAGCTGAGATCATACCACTGCACTCCAGCCTGGGTGACAGAGTGAGACTCTATTTCGAAAAAGAAAACACCCCCAAAATTAAAGTTGTTGAAAATCAACTCTTAGTAGTTGGGTGGTAGACTTGAAGAGTGAATACCGTCAAAGACAGCCTGGTATGGTGGTACTTGCCTGTAGTCCTAGCTACTTGGAGGCTGAGGCAGGAGGATCACTTAAGCCTTGGAGTTTGAGGTCACCCTGAGCAACATAATGAGACCTTGTGTCTCTAAAAAAGAAAAGAAAAAAAATGTCCTCAAAGGCAAAGGGTGCCTTTTCATTGAGAACACTAAAAATAAATTTTAGTTATTCAAATAGTGGATTAATTCCTATTATAAAAAATTCAAACATTATAGACAAGGATAATATTTTCCTTTATCTCCTTGAATCCCACTCTCTGTCATTACCTCCCGGAGGTGACCCTGGAGTGTTAGTGTCACGAAGGCAGAGACTTCACTTGTACTTTTTCATCACTTTATCTCCAGAGGCGAGAGTAGTGCCAGGCACACAGTAAAATGAATGAGTTTAGTGAGTATACTTCAGTTCTTAAAAAAAAAATTGCTATATAAATCTCAGCAATTGTTATTATAAACCAGTTCCATATGGTCTGGATATAATAGCCATATTTACTATGCCATATGGTCAAGTTACTTAACCTCACAAAAGCTTAAATGGGTAACAATACTACTGCATGGCGTGGTTGTGAGGAATTCCAGGCTCTTTGCCATGCATTTATACATGAACACACACGCATGCATACACACACACACACACACACACACACTTTTTAATTTAGTATATCTGTGATTCCATATATTCTGCAGTATGGTTAGTTTGGTTTTATCATTTACTATGTCCTAGAATATTTCCAAGTCAGTATATTTACTGCCACCTCATTCTTTTTACTGCTCTGAGGATGAATCATGGTTTACTTAAGAGATGATGTCAAACTCCCCGGCCTCTCCTCCTAGGATCTGGCAGGAGCCCAGTGAACGAATCTCTCTTGCTAAATCTCTGTCTGGTTGAGTAAGGTGCTCTGCAGGCTGGAGGAGCCTGTTGATATTTTAGTTTTCATCAACTGTGCAAATCTGTGAGTCTTTTTGGTTTGAGTGTGTCAGTCTTGTCTGGAAATCTACACTGGGACTATTTTTAGCCTGTTAGACTAGGGGATCTGCCGCTCTGTGGTCCAGTTGGCCATCTGCAGGCGCGGTCTCCAGCAGACGAACACAAGCTCTTTAAGATGTGCCTGGGCTTGGGGGGACCTGTCGCGCAGGCTTTTGTGGAACCTTCAATTCCTGGATTGTAAAGCAGGGCTACAGGTCTCCTGGGATGAGCTCCAGCCAAGAGGTAAGGGACTGGAGGGGGATTCTCGGGTCCTTTTCCAATTCTGCTCTGACTGTCTCTATGGTGATGCATGGACATTTGCAGTCTAGCCTCAGCTCCACAGAAACTGCAAACATTCACACCTCTGTGCCTTTGCACAAGCCACTTCCTCTGCCAGGAATACCCTTCACTTATTTTTTTGAGATGGAGTCTCACTCTGTCGCCCAAGCTGGAGTGCAGTGGTGCGATCTCAGCTCACTGCAACCTCGCTTCCCAGGTTCAAGCGATTCTCGTGCCTCAGCCTCCCGAGTAGCTGAGATTACAGGCGCCCTTCCTCCTTTTTGGCCTTCGAGGCTCAGCTCAAATATCCCCTCTTCAGGAACGCTTCCTCCTTTCCCATGCAGCAGAGCTGGTCACTTTGTCCTCCAAGACCCCAGGTACTTTGTACTTGCTACCTCCTGGTCACAAGGCAGGACAGACCGCTGCCAACTGTCTGTTCCCTTCACTGGTGGGGGCTTCTGGAAAGAGGGACCCTCAGTGCCCTCCTGGTGCCTGGTACATCATGGGACTTTGCGAATACCTGTTGGGTGAGAAGCTTAGTGACTGCAGAATAATGCAATGAGTGCCACTGGAGAAGCAGCTGAGATCATATGATCAGGAAACAAGGCTGTTTTCAAGGGGCCGCGCCTAGCTGGCTGTGCCCAGGGTGCGTCTCATCATCCTCAAAGTGGTCTTTACAGGCTGGAAAGAGAAACCCAGTGTCAGAGACGTGAATTCAACTCAGCTGAAGTGTCTCTCAAATTTCTAGAAAAAGATTAATGGAAGATGCTAATTATTAGGCTGGCGCAGAAGTAATTGCAGTTTTTGCCATTACTTTTCTTGGCAAAAACCGCAATGACTTGTGCACCAACCTAATATTTCAGTGATAGTAATTATGTGTGTATCTAAAAGACAAAGCATCTTGAAGCACTTTCTGTGCTGAAAGTCATGTTGGATGAACAGAATAATGGTCCCCTTTCTAGGAATCTGACCCTCAGAAGCCCAGCCATCTAGGAAGAGGCTGAGAAGTTGGGAGTGACTAAAAGGCTTTGGGTAACTCTCTCGTGTTCTACTGAGTATTTTTGCTATACGGAAGAGTCAGTTCCTTTCCAGGAACCCGTTAAATCTTTACATACATTTGTAACATTTTCTTTTTTTTTTTTTTTTTTT
>NW_012107030.1:3905713-3916306 GCF_000951045.1 Mandrillus leucophaeus
AAGTAGCTGGGATTACAGATGTGCGCCACCACACCCAGCTAATTTTTGTATTTTTAATAGAGACGGGGTTTCACCATGTTGGCCAGGCTGGTCTCAAACTCCTGACCTCAAGTGATCCACCTGCCTCGGCCTCCCAAAGTGCTGGGGTTACAGGCGTGAGCCACCACACCTGGCCTAGCAAGACCCTATTTCAAAAACAGCAAACAAAAAACCCATAAGTAACCTACCTAGCAGTGTGCTAAGAGCTCTCCACTGGCTCCTTATTTAAATTCCAATAACCCAGGGAGGAAGGTATCATGAGTGATCCCATTTTGTAGATGTGGAGGCTGAAGCTAAGAGAGGGTATGCAACACAGCAAAGGTCACACAGCCAGTAAGAGCTGGATGGGAATTCGAACCCAGGCTAGCAGATTCCAAAGCTGGTGCCCTTCACCCATCAGCTCTCTTGACTGCTAAGGTTTTCCTCTCTTGTTTCCGCAGACTGTAGCCTGGTGGGTGTGTCTGCAGCTTGGTGGGTGTCTCCAGCTGTCCTTTAACTTCTCCATTTCCCTCAGTTCCCTGGGAAGGTTCAGGGTGGTGGGCTTGCCTTTCAGGATGCCTTTCATCATCAGGGCCCCTGTGTCCACTGCTGTGACATTTGGTGATGAACAGCTCCCCTTCTGGAGCCAAAGAGCATTCATTGTCTGGCCACAAGAAAAGCCCGCCCCATGCCCCCTGACGACCTGAAGATGAATCCTGACTGCCTGGACGTGCCTAGGCGGGTGTACCCATGGCCTGTGGTTGAACCAGCCACACCTTGTCTCTTGGCCAGAGGCAATGTCCAGGTTTATCTCTCTGTGTAGTGACTGGACCTAGCTGGAGGGCGGGAGGTGATAGCTCCTGGGAAGTGGGGTCCAGGGTCCTGGCCAGGCAGTCACAGTGGCTGCTCTGCAGGCTGCCCTGAGGCTGAAGGCTGTGAGTCCTGGGATCTGCTGGGGAAGTCCAAGGCATGTTGCACCAGCTGCCCCTAGCTGCTGCCTGCAGCTGGAGGCCACAGGCCCCCCATGTTGAAAAAGTGTCACTTTCAAAGGGAGGTCATCATGCAGCGGCATCGTGGCTGGAAAGTACCAGAGTGAGTGAGAGCCAGGGTCCTTGTTTCTGATCCACCGGTGACCTGCTACACAGAAATGGCAAGTTATTTCTCTCCTCTGGATGTCAGATTCCTCACCCTTAAATAAGAGGGCACACAGTGGCATGGAACCACACTGACACCAGGACACAGTCTGATCCCCACCTCCACTTTCTGTTGTTTTTGTTAAATGAAACAGTTGTTATGTATCTTTGCTTCTATATGTTTTATGTAAAAAATATGGAGATACACAAGAAAACATACGTAAAAGTGTAGAAGGATATACATGAAATTGCCAACAGTGATCTTCTCCAGGTGGTAGAATTATGGGTAGCTTTTTTGCATAGTTATATGTTTACTTTTTTTTTTTTTTTTTTGAGGTGCAGTTTCACTCTGTCACCCAGGCTGGAGTGCCGTAGTACAGTCTCAGCTCACTGCAAGCTCTCCACCTCCCAGGTTCAAGTGATTCTCCTGCCCGAGCCTCCAAAGTAGCTAGGATTACAGGCGCCCGCCACCACACCCAGCTAATTTTTGTATTTTTAGTAGACATGGGGTTTCACCATGTTGCTCAGGCTGGTCTCGAACTCCTGACCTCAGGTGATCCTCCTGCCTTGACCTCCCAAAGTGCTGGGATTAGAGGCATGAGCCACCACGCCGGCCTGTTTATTTATTTTATTTTTTTAAAATACAAAAAATTTGAAAGCAGGATGTTGGGTTCTAAATCCTGGGCTCTGTCTTATCCTTGCTGCTGCCTTCACCCTGAAAGCCTGACAATGATTGCCTCCCTTGCCTCTAGAGACTGCAGCCAGCTCATCTCAGGCACTGGGCTCTCTTGCCAGAATGGTCTCAGTAGCTGCACCTGCCAGTTTGGCCGCTGTCTTCCTAATGATTGTAGCATTGCACACCTGAGTGTGCTTTCAGCTAGGATTTGGTCGTGCCAATCTCCATTTTTAAATAGCCTAACTAGAAGTCAGTTTGCTATCTGCTTCCTCATCTGTCATCGCTGCACCCTGCCCCACCCCCAGAATCAAGTGTCAGACAGCCAAGGAGGGGTGAGAGGCGGAGCAGACGAGGCCCGGGGGAGTGGGGCTCTGTGGCTTGCTCTGCTTGCTTCTCCCTCTCCAGCCATTCTCTGGGATCACTCCTGTCCCACGCCTGTTTGCTCTGCCTCCTCACTAGTAGATTGCATTCAGTCATCAAGGCCAGGTCACGTGCCATTTCAGGCCTTCAGTGATTGAAGCAGCCTTCGTGCGCTCCTCTGGCTTTCTCTGCACAACACCTCCCTCATGCCCCAGGCTCCTGGTAGGGTTGTTAGTCACAGCTCTGCTCCTACCACAGGTGAGCAGATGACACAGACTGATCAGTTTGAAGATCCTGTCTCTGGGGTCACAAAGATTGGTTCAGGCATGGGCATGTGACAAGTCAGACCCTTCCCTGGGAATGACGTTATGACAGAAACAGATGATCATTTTGCTGTCACTACTCAACGTAGGATATGATGAGTCTGTGACTGCAGTGGTCATCTTTCCCCCACAGGAAGAGCATCTCCCTGCAGAAGTAAACCATGTACAGAGCCCTAATGACATCATTGCTTCAGCCCCTGGATCCAGCCAGGCCTGAAGCAGGATTTCCAATGAGGTGAGCCAGTAAGTCTCCTGGACTTCCCAATGAGGTGAGCCAGTAAGTCTCCTGTTTGAGCTGATTTGATTTGGGATTCTATTCCTTGAGTCTGAAGAAGACTTGAGTGGGAGAACCTCCCTGACTCCCCACAGTCCTCTTCTGCTCGAGTTAGTAACTCATGCATCTACTTCTCTGTGACACTGTTGCTCCTTGCTGCTGCCTTCCTCAGCAGGACTCCCTGCCCCTCTTCGAGCCCACAGCTCTGACGCCATAGGTGGTAGTTAGTGAAGGGTAACTGAGTGAACCAGAGGAGATGTGTGTGGATATAGCCACCTTGAGACCCTTTCTGCAGCTGCTGACACTTCTGCTCAAGGACAGGCTGGGTCTTAACTTACCTGCAAGGAGACTTTTTTTAAAAAAAAACACAAAACAAAACAGGCTGGGTGTGGTGGCTCACACCTGTAATCCCAGTCCTTTGGGAGGCCAAGGCAGGCGGGTCACCTGAGGTCAGGAGACCAGCCTGGCCAACATGGTGAAAACCTGTCTCTACTAAAAATACAGAAATCAGCTGGGCATCGAGGTGCAGCCCTGTAATCCCAGCTACTTGTGAGGCTGAGGCAGGAGAATTGCTTGAATCCAGGAGGTGGAGATTGCACCACTGCACTCCAGCCTGAGCGACAGAGCGAGACTGTCTCAAAAACAAACAAACAACGCTACCCCCCCAAACCAAACACACACACACACACGTCTAGCACTACTGGCCAGCATTCCTACTTTAGGAATGAGGCTGGGCTTGAGCAGTGCTTTGGAGATCGGCTTCTGACCTGCCGCGGCTGAGAGCACAGACAAAGCTGATTCTCGATGAATGAGAAAGCCCCGAGCCATAGCATTGACACCTGTTGGCATTCAGGGCATGTCTTGGCCTCCTGGAGGGCAGCCAGGAGCCGGCCAGGAGGTCCGAAGCAGGCCCGCTGGTGGAAATGGGGCAGTGTCATGGACAGGTTTGTTTGGAAAGGAATCTTGACCACGCACAACTTCAGCTCCCGAGGAAAAGTTCAGATCTATTTAGTGTGATGCAATCCCGGGACACAGGCACTGATTTCAGTGTAGCTGCAAGATAAAAGTTATGATTTTGTTTGTTTGTTTTTTTTAGACGGAGTCTCACTCTGTCGCCAGGCTGGAGTGCAGTGGCGTAATCTCGGCTCACTGCAACCTCTGCCTCCTGGATTCAAGCGATTTTACTGCCTCAGCCTCCCAAGTAGTTGGGACTACAGGTGCTCGCCACCACGCCCAGCTAATATTTGTATTTTTAGTAGAGATGGAGTTTCACAATGTTGGCCAGGCTGGTCTTGAACTCCTGACCTTGTGATCCACCCGCCTTGGCCTCCCAAAGTGCTGGGATTACAGGTGTGAGCCGCCATGCCCGGCCATGATGGGTTTTTTAAAGAAAATGGAATCAAATGATCAATATATTTCGAGGTCTGCAACTTGTAGAAAGCTTGGCGGACAGTTAAAGAAATGTTTCTATAATAAATTAGAAAGTGTTTGCTTTTTTCCTCTAGTTAATCTCTCATGATAAATTTGATCACAGTAGGGTGGGATTAAAAAAATAATTCTTCCCTGAAACATTACATCTGCTGGTCTCAAATTGCCAGAAAAGTACCTTAATGAATATGAAATTGATGAAGGTAAAATGTTAATGCTACAATTTGCTTATATTTTATTTGGATTTGTGGAAATCACCCTCTCTTCCTTACATTGGCCTCCAAGTAAATACCATGATTATGAATTAGGTGTTCACTAAGCCCACATGTGCTGGTTTTTAGCAGAAGTGTGGCCGGTAGGGAAAGCAAATCCGTATCTAAAGATTCTATTCCAATTAGAAAAGTTTTGCCCCTCCCATGATTGAAATGATACAATGTCATCAACTTGCCACTGGATCAATGAGAAAGCCCTAAGCCATAGCATTGACACCTGTTGGCAAGCTGGTTCCCCTGGGGAATGGTGACATATCTGTAGCCAGGTGGCCTTAAGGAGTGGAAGAACATGTTATACATGAGCCCATGTAGAGCCTTTATCCATGATGCCGTGGCCACTTAGCTTCGTGTCGGTTCAGAGCCAGTGTTTAGTAATCCCTCAAAAGTCTAGTTATTTCCTCTTCTCCAATGCGTAGTAACCTGACTGATGGTTGCAGGTCTCGTTGGGAAGGCTGTATTGGAATGTAGCTGAGCTCTTTCTCAAGGGGACAGGGTAGATTGTATTATCTAAACATGGCTGCATTAAATGTAGCCCATCTCACATGCTCTAGTTGTGTGTGATGTTGAGACTCCTCCATTGAGATGTGGGGTCTACATCTCTTTATTGAAATATGAGCTGTCAGTTCTAAAAAACAGAACTTAGAAGAAGTGATGCTGTTTGGAATCTGAAACTAGGCACTAAAAGGTAATTTAGATTTAGTTTTCATCTGTTCTCTCTCTCTCTCTCTTTCTCTCTTTCTCTCTTTCTCTCTCTCCCTCCCTCTCCCTCTCCCTCTCCCTCTCTCCCTTCACCATTGTGCCTTGGAATCCTGAGCCAACATATAAGAAGTCTGGCTATGCTGACGCTGCCATCCTGGACAGACCACAAGTGAGGGCCACATAAACACACAGAGAGGTAGTAGAGGGGTCCCAGCTGTTCTAGTCCCCAGCTCTTTGAGTCCTTTAAGCTTCAAACCCCAGACATCTGGATAAGCCTTCAGAGGATTCCAGCCCCCAGCCTGAGTTGTTCCAGTTGAGGCCAAGTAGCACAGAGATGACTTGTTCCCATGAAGCCCTGCCCCAAATGCGGATTTATAAGCAGAAAAAATGGTGGTGTTTTTAGCCACTGAATTCTGATGTAGTTTGTTACATTGCATTTTTTATAGAGGCTTGGGCCCGTGGACTAGCTCAAGTCTGGGAATGGTTGATGTCGGTTCAGAGCCAGTGTTCGATAATTTCTAAAAAGTCTAGTTATTTCCTCTTCTCCAATGCACAGTAACCTGGCCAATGGCTGCAGGTCATGTTGGGAAAGGTATATTGGAATGTAGCTGAGTTCTTTCTCAAGGGGCAGGGTAGATTGTATTATCCAAACATGGCTGCATTAAATGGAATCCATTTCACATGCTCTAGTTATGATGTGATATTGAGACTCCTTCATCAAGACTCTTTGACTTTGACTACTGGGCTAATTCAAGTCAAACTTCTGATCTACAACTTGTCTGTTTATATGAACCTAGTGAGTAGTGGGTTGCCCATTTCTTTCAGTTCTAAGGGAAACCATGATCTTTCAGCCTATAACATAGATGTAGTCTTGTCAAACCATTAACACTTTGGTTCTGTTGTTCATTACGGAAATCATGCCAGCCTGGCCTCTGGTGGTTCTGTGCCATCCCTGGGCTTCTGCTTCTCTGGGATTTCATTTTTCCTGTTGAATTCAGGGAACCCAGTTTGACACAATTGTCATTCCTGGTCTACTGAAAATGACCACGTGGAGATCTTCAAGGGTGTGGTGTAACCCCACCAAAGTATTTCTCAAAGCCTGGGTGAAGGGAGTGGCCTCTGGATGCTTCCAGGGGACATAGTTGGAGGGCAGGTGAGAAGTTTCACACAGTAAACACACTCCAGTATTCCAATACCCTGAGCCTTTGGATATAGTTCTCTAGGGTACAACAAGGAAGTTTTATCACCTCAAACTCATTTGATATAGACACATTTGAGTCTATGATTTAAGATCCAAGAATCAAGCCAATAAGAACTGGAAGCCTTCTGTCTATGACACCTTTCAGTATAGAGTCTGAGTTAAGGTGTGTGATAGAGAACTTCCTACGCCGAGATATTAATGTAAAATATAGGCCCTCTGGGGCCCTTTGTAGAAGCAAATGTAAGACTGTCAACAGTAATTCTTTCACAATTCAGGGCCCATGGGACTGCTGAAGATGAGCTCAGAGTCCAGAATCACAAGGGACATGAAGAATCACCAGGAGGAAGAGATCAGACGTAGGACAAGGATTCTAAGAACCTGGGGCCATTTGAATTTACTAAAGAGAGAGAGAGAAGAAAAATGGAAAAGAAACAATGAGGGAAAAAAGGGTACCATAATAAAAGAAAAAACAGATTTGTAAAATAACCAAATTTAATTTAATTTCTAGAAAAACAGTCATTGAAATGAAGCCGTTCATCCTTCTGTAAGAGATAGCTTAAAACAAGGAAATGAAGACACTCAGTAGATAGGTTAAATAGCAGGTTAGTGATGAGATTCTCCCAAATGCAATCCATAATGATAAAAAGGAGAATATAAAAGAGAGGTTAAGAGATATGGAAGATATGATGAGAAAGTCCAACATGCATCTAATAGGTATTCCAGGAAGCATAGCATGGGAGAAGTCATATTTTAATTATTTTTTGAGACAGAGTCTTCATCTGTTGCCCAGGCTGGAGTGCAGTGGTGTGATCTCAGCTCACTGCAACCTCTGCCTCCTGGGTTCAAGTGATTCTCCTGCCTCAGCCTCCCAAGTAGCTGGGATTAACAGGCATGCGCCATCACACCCAGCTAATTTTTGTATTTTTAGTAGAGATGGGGTTTCACCGTGTTGGCCAGGCTGGTCTTGAACTCCTGAGGTCAAATGATCTGCTCACCTCAGCCTCTCAAAGTGCTGGGATTACAGGCATGAGCCACTGTGCCAGGCAGAGAAGTAATATTTAAAGAGATCATGGCTGAGAGTTTTCTAGAATTGATGAAAGATATGAATCTTCATATTGAAAGTGGAGAAAAGAGAGTGTTTTACCTCTGAAAGTAAAAACAAGTAAATCTACACTTATATACAAGGAGTAAAATTACAGAAAACCAAAAACAACGACAAATCTTAAAAGCAACCAGACATAAATGAATTACCTACAAAATAACAATGATCTGGCTCACAGCATGCTTAGTAACAATAGAGGCCAGAAGACAATGGAACTATATAATAAACGTGCCGCTGCAAATAATTGTTAATCAAAAGTTCTGTAGCTAGCTACGAGTGAGGGTGAAAAAAAAGACATGTTCTGACAAAGTCCAAGAGACTGTAGCACTCACAGATCCTTGCTGAAAGTATCACTAAAGGATGCATTCCATTAAGATATAATTTAAGCCTAGAAGGAAAAAAATAGGACGTAAGAAGTAACTGTGAGACAATAATTTGGTAATTAAATCTAAATAAGCATGGAGTATATAAAAAACAGTGGTTAAATAGCAGCCCATTTTGGGAATTCAAAAGTACTAGACCACAACAACTTGGAAAACGGTGGTGGAAATTTGAGGAAAGATCCTAAAGTCTTTGTGTCATTGACGTGACACTGTGTAACTTGGAATCTTGTTACATATTTATTAAAATGATAGAAACTAGCTAAAGTCATTTAAGTATTTGAAGTCAGTAGAAAAAGAATCTTTTAAATAACCCCGAATTCAGGACAAACAACTATTGTTGAAAAAAAACCCAAAATACCCAATAACAAACCATAATAAACCAAATAGAAATCAGAAAGGAGAAAAAAGAAGCAAAGAAAAAGCAAAGTAAAAAGAAAAAAAAATAGGATGCTGGAAGGAAATCTGAAGTCTTCAGTTATCACAATACATGTAAGTGGATAGTGCTTACTGTTTAAAGAACAGAAATTCTCAGACTGGATTAAAAAACCTATCAGTGCACACCTGTGGTCCCAGTTACTTGGGAGGCTGAGGCAGGAGAATCCCTTGAGCTCAGGAAATCAAGGCTGCGGTGAGATGTGATCATGCTACTCCCCTCCAGTCTTGGCGACAGTGAGACCCTGTCTCAAAAAACAAAACCAACAAACACCCCCAAACACCAAACCAGCCCTACCAACACTAACAACACCACCCCCACCACCAAGTCGAATCTGGCTTTGTGCTATTAACAGTGGCACACCTGTAAGACAAGGGCACTGAAAGTTTGAAAGAAACGGAAAGTGTATATCCAACAACTTCTGACCGAAAGAAAGCTAGTGTTGGCCGGGCGCAGTGGCTCACACTTGTAATCCCAGCACTTTGGGAGGCCGAGGCAGGTGGATCACAAGGCCAGGAGTTCAAGACCAGCCTGGCCAAGATGGTGAAAACCTTGTCTCTACTAAAAATACAAAAAAATTAGCTGGGCATGGTGACAGGTGCCTGTAATCCCAGTTACTTGGGAGGCTGAGGCAGAAAATTGCTTGAACCCAGGAGGCGGAGGTTGCAGTGAGCTGAGATCACACCACTGTGTTCCAGCCTGGGCAATAGAGCGAGACTCTGTCTCAAAAAAAAAAAAAAAAAAAAAAAGAAAGGAAAGCCAGTGTAGCAATATTATCATCAGACACAATGCATGAGAAAGAGACCTTACATCATGTAAAAGGAACAATTCACCAGGAAGATTCACCTGGATTTGGATCTCTCCCTGCATTTGTTTCAAATATTTATAGCAAATAGAAGAAGAAATGGGAAGATTTGCATTCTTAGTGGGAGATTTTAACATGCTCTTCTTGCAAATGAGACCTGTAATAAGGAAACAAATTAGCATAGATATAGAAGTTTTAAAAACCATCTTTATCAATCTCAGTCAGATACATACATAGAGAACCCTAGCCCTGTATTTGTCACTTAAATATATATATATATATAGTGGAGTATATGTGGAAATTTAAAAAAATTGATTATTTACTAGCTCAAAGCAAGTCTCAATAAATACCAAAGAACTACTATATACAGAACACAGTCTTAAACCACAATCCAATAAAACTACAAATCAATCAATAGCAAAAAGCCAAAAAGAAGGATGATTATGCTCAGTATTTCTCAACCACACTCACATCGTGGGCAAGGGCATGGGACCCAGACTGACAGTCACCACTGTGGGCAGATACCCTCTGTTATTCCTGGGATAAACCACCCCTTCCTGGGCAGGTGATGGAAAGTGTCCAAGGATGGAAAGTGTGTCGTAAGCATGACCCAGCTGGTGTCCTTGAGGCTGGTTCCGGTAGCAGCAGCACCTGGAGTGCTGGACAAAGTGGAGATGTCACTTCTCCACTTTGGCTTTTCTCTTTGGCTTTTCCCTTAACTCCCTGCATACTCCAGATTCCCTTCTGGATGGAAACCCATCTTCAGGCTAGAAGCAGCCTCCGCTCTGAGGGCTATGGGGACAGCCTGTTTTGACCTTTGCTTGTCTATGGCCTGCACCCCATTGGGCCTTTTAGGGTCAGTGCTGAGGGAGCATCTCACTCTGTGGTGGCTTTAGGGCAGCTTTGGGTTTGGCCATTTGGTTTGGTCCAATGCTGGACCCCCAGGCAGAGGAAGAGAGGCAGTGTGACATATGGAGAATGGTCTGAGATTCAAGCAACCTGAGTTCTGGTCTCAGCCCTTCCCTAAGATGCTCCATGGCCTCAAACAAGTCACCACTGCCCCATGCCCCAGTGCATACCCTTTACCAAGCTACTCATTACCTCAGAGGCAAGTTAGGACTCTGGGGGCCTTATCCAGGACTCTTGGTTACCAGGGACAGAAACCCATCTCAGACTGGCTCACACAAAAAGGGAATTGATTGGCTGATGAAACTGGGAAGCTCAAGAGTGGCACTGGCTTCAGTCTGGCAGGATCCAGAGCCTCAAACAAGCCCATTATTAGGACTTTGTCCCTGTCTCCATCTGCCAGCACTGCCGTCGTCTGCGCTAGCTTCTGCTGAGGCTCATACTCTCCACTCTCAGCAGGAATGGCATCTGCAGATCCAGGCTTTCATCCAATCAGGTTTGAGGCCCCAGTGCAGATCCAGGCTTCCATCCAATCAGCTTTGAGGCCCCAGTACAGATCCAGGCTTCCATCCAATCAGGT
>NW_012107030.1:3916376-3926939 GCF_000951045.1 Mandrillus leucophaeus
GCTTCCATCCAATCAGGTTTGAGGCCCCAGTGCAGATCCAGGCTTCCATCCCATCAGCTTTGGGGCCCCAGTGCAGATCCAGGCTTCCATCCAATTAGCTTTGGAGCCCCAGTACAGATCCAGGCTTCCATCCAATCAGCTTCGAGGCCCCAGTTCAGATCCAGGCTTCAATCCAATCAGCTTTGGAGCCCCAGTGGAAAGATAATGCCTCTTTTCTGACAGTTTCAGTAAATATCCCAGGGTTGAATTTCACTGGCCTGTCAGGTCATGTACCCATCCCTGAACCAATCACTGTGGCAGAGGATTGGAACCCTCTGACTGTCCAGAGCATGGTCGTGAGCTCATCCCAGGAGTGGAGGGAAGCGGTTTCCCAAGAAGTACAGGATATTAGAGAAGCAGCAGGCAGCAGCCTGGGGCAGGACAGGTGGTTCCTGGGCATCTGACCTGAATGCGGAATAAATTTGGATCCTAACTTGCTTACACTTGGAGGAGGCACATGAGTACACAATGAACTATAATACCAGGCAAATCATTTCAAAGCCTGTGATAGCAACTCACATAATATACTGTTGAAATGCAAAGGAAGCAATGATTAACTGCTACTGGGGGTTAGGGAGGGCTCCTCAGAGGAGGGGACATGTCTTCTGGCTTGCATCTCTCTCTTTATTTTCTGCCTGCACTCATGGGTGGCCAAGCCCTGTGGGTGACTCAGGGCTGAGCCTGGGAGCAGGACCTCAGCCTCCACTCCACCTGAGGAAAAATGTCAAGCATCGGCTGCAGCAGCTGTGAATCTGATTATTGGGAACTGAATGGCTTCTAAGGACTCCTGGAGGAGCCTGGCTTTGCACATCTAAATATGGAAATTTAATAACCATACTTGATATAACTCTTTATCTGCACCACTCCAGAGAGAAAATTAGTCTTGGTATTTGCAGTTTTACAGACATTAGGGGGCTGGTGCCAAAACATTGGTTCGTGAGTTTGAGGGTCTGAAGTGACAGAAGATGCTTCATTGTTTGGTTGATTGTTGATAGAATCACAGAACGTGAGAGTTGGGAGCCTTAGGTGGGATTTAGGTCAGGGATCTTCACATGGGGTCTATAGGCTCCTAAATTACAGGTAAAATTGTGCTTCCGTGTGTGTGTGTTCATGTTCCCTAGAAAGCGTGTTGATTGCTTTCATCAGATTCATAAAGGGATTTGTGACCACCAAAACACTAAGAACCCAGAGCTGGGGCCAAGCCCCTCAATTGGGGGTGGAGATAAATGGATCCCGAGGAGAAGGTATGCCCGAGAGCACCTCAGGTCATTGTCCAAAGTGGTGCCCAACCTCAGGTGTCCGGGAGGTCTTCCTTTGAGCTAGGGGTTCCCTGGCCTGACCGAGCATCAGAACCCCCTGGGGGACTAGCCAGCCACCACCTGATTTCCTGGGCTAGCTCCAGACCTGCTGAATCAGGAAATGGGTGAGCCCCAGGATCCTGTATGGCTAACAAGCTCCCTGAGTGGTTCTAATGCTGGTCACCAGAACTGGTGCTGGGACAAAGATCTGGGTCCATCATTCAAGAACATGTTCCAAATGAGTGCAGGATAAAGGAGCCCTCTTCGATAGGGATGGGTAAGTAGGTATTGTGAAAGGAAAATAAATCTCAGGACCCCAAATCACTAAGCCAAGGGAAAAATCAAGCTGAGAACAATGTTAGGCAAACCTGCCTCCCATGTATTCTTAAATAAGATGGCTATACAGATAAAAAGCTACATACCTCCCACATAATTTGCCTACAAAGAAATTCCTTGTGGCCTTAAGATCTTTACCCTAAACCAGTTCTGTTGAATTTCACCCTGGCAATGTAAACTGACAGCTTATCTTCACTGGTGTGGGACAGAGAGCCATCTCGCTTCTCACCTGAGACAAATGCATATCTGATTGCTTCCTCTGCTTATGTAAAATGCAGATTCCCTGAGCCAGACTAAACTGTATCCAATGAAAGGCTGATCAAGGACTCGAAAGAAGGCAACCTTTTGTCTCTTATCTACCTGTGACCTAGAAGCCCTCCCTCTTCGAGTTGTCCTGCCTTTCTGGACCAAACCAATGTACATCTTACACATATTAATTGATGTCTCATGTCTCCCTGCAATGTATAAAAGTCAGCTATATCCTGAACACCTTAGGCATGTGTCTTCAGAACCTCCTGAGGCTGTGTTGTGGGCACGTCCTTAACCTTGGCAAAATTAGCTTTTCAATATTGATTGAGATCTGTCTCCGATATTTTGGATTCACAGTATGTCCTTACAGTCGTTTCCGAGATTACTCTCAGGTTTGGTGAATTGCTAGAAGGACTCATAGGGCTCAACATACAGTCATACCCATGGCTAGGATTTCTCACAGCAAACCGACACAAAGAGAAATAGTAAATGGAAAAAATGCTTTGGACAAAACCTGGAGGAAACGAGGTGCAAGCTTCTAAGCGTCCTCTCCCAGCAGAGTCCACAGGATATGCTTAATTTCTCCAGCATCAGACTGAGGGAGCAGGTGTGAATGTTGTAAACTGGGGAAGCTTGTCTGTGCCTAGGAGTCCAGGGTTTTTATTAAGGGTCAATTTCATAGGCACTTTTTGCCTAGCATGTATCAAATTACCAGACCCTCAGAAGGAAAGCAGATGTCTAGCATAAACCACATTGTACAAACATTTTAACATTCCCTAATTGACAGATTGATTAGCCCATCTTAACAGTTAGCAAATAGGGAAAATGCTCCCCACATCCGAGTCCCCAGATGCCAGCCCAGGGACAGTCTTTCAAGCAGCCCTTTCTAAGGACAGAAGTCTCAGGCCTGCTGTGTGGACCTTTTCTGTACAGTGAGGATGCCAGCTCACTTGACCACAATCAGGCACTATGCCATGAGCACTCTGGAGGGACCACCAAAGGATGGCCAGGTGCATGGACATACCTGTGTCTGCTGCACACAGGGGTCCACAGCAACTATATGTTGTGCAGCTCCTGGAAATCTAGTGTTCCTGTGACATCCACCAAACTGGATTCTCGGCTTTTCGATGTCACCAGCCTCCCACTTAAAGTTCAAGGAGATGTGTGTGTTTGACCAATCCCAGATCATTTTTTTGCTTCTACAGTGGGGGTTGGGCTCTGTCTCCCAGCAAGGCTCATAGATGAGTGTATTAGTTTTCTAGGGATCTCCTAGCAAGGTACCCCAGACTGGGTGACTTAAACAACAGAAATCACTTTCCCCACAATTCTGGAGGCTAGAATTCCAAAATCACGGTGTGGGCAGGGTTGGTTTCTTTGGAGGCCTCTCTTCTTAGCTTGTAGGTTGCCGTCTTCCCTCCCTGTGTGTCTGTCTTAATCCTTCATCTCCTTCTTCTTTTTTTCCATTTAAAAAATTGTAGTGGAATACAAATAACAAATTTTAACATTTCAACCATTTTTAACGATACAATTGTATCAAGGTATTAATTTGGCATTATGACAAAAACTGCAATTACTTTTGCATCTACTATTACATACCTTCATAATGATGTGCAAATATCATTATCATCTACCACCAGAACTCTTCATGCTGTAAAACTGAAACTCTATACCCATTAAACACTAACTCTCTATTCTCCTTTCTCCAGCACTCTCTGAACCCTATGTTTTCTTCTAAGTATCTATAGTTTTAGGTCTTACATTTAGGTGTTTGATTTATTTTTGAGTTAATTTTTAGGTAAGGGTCCAATTTCATTCTTCTGCTTGTGGATATTCAGATTTCCCAGCACCATTTGTTAAATAAACTGTCATTTTGCCATGGAATAGTTTTGGCATCTTTGTCAAAAATCAATAAATCCAGCCGGTCAGCGTGGCCCATGCCTGTAATCCCGGAACTTTGGGAGGCTGAGGTGGGTGGATCACCTAAGGTCAGGAGTTTGAGACCAGCCTGGATAACATGAGAAAATCCTGTTTCTACTAAAAATACAAAAATTAGCCAGGCATGGTGGTGGGCTCCTGTAACCCCAGCTACTCAGGAGGCTGAGGCACGAGAATCGCTTGAACCCAGGAGACGGAGGTTGCAGTGAGCCGAGATCTCGCCACTGTACTCCAACCTAGGCGACAAGAGTGAAGCTCTGTTTCCAAAAAGAAAAAAAAATTAATAAACTCCATGTGAGGGTTTATTATTTCTGGGCTCTGCTTCATTGGTCTTTATGTTATCTTTATGCCAGTTCCACGCTGGTTTGATTACCATAGGTTTGTAGTAAGTTTTGAAATCAGGAAGTATGAGTTTTCCAGCTTTGCTGTTCTTTCTCAAGATGGTTTTGGCTATTCATGGTCCCTTGAGATTCCATGTGAATTTTAGGATGGGGTTTTCTATTTCTTTGAAAAACATCGTCGGGATTTTGTTAGGGATTGCATTGAATCTGTAGATTGCTTTGGATAGTACTGACATCTTAGTAGTAGTAAGTTTCCCAATCCATGAATGTGGGATGTGTTTCCATTTATTTATGTCTTCCTTATTTTATTTATTCACTTATTTTTTTGCTTTTTTGAGACACGGTCTCACTCTGTTGCCCAGCCTGGAGTGCAGTGGTGCAATCAGGACTCACTGCAGCCTCAACCTCCAGGGCTCAAGGAATCCTCCCACCTTAGCCTCCTGAGTAGCTGAGACTACAGGTGTGCGCCACCACATCTGTTGCATTTTTGTATATATATATGTATTTTTTTGTAAAGATGGGGTTTTGTGGGGAAAAGGAAGAGAGATCAGACTGTTACTGTGTCTGTATAGAAAGAAGTAGACATAAGAGACTCCATTTTGTTCTATATTTGAGATGCTGTTAATCTGTGACCCTACCCCGAACCTTGTCCTTGCAAGAGACATGTGCTGTGGTGACTCAAGGTTTAACGGATTTTGGGCTGTGCAGGGTGTGCTTTGTTAAACAAGTGCCTGAAGGCAGTATGCTTGTGAAAAGTTATCACCATTCTCTTAATCTCAAGTACCCAGGGACACATACACTGCCAAAGGTCGCAGGGACCTCTGCCTAGGAAAGCTAGGTGTTGTCCAAGGTTTCTCCCCGTGTGATAGTCTGAAATATGGCCTCGTGGGAAGGAAAGACCTGATCGTCTCCCAGCCTGACACCCGTGAAGGGTCTGTGCTGAGGAGGACTAGTATAAGAGGAAAGAAGGCCTCTTGGCAACTGCGATAGAGAAAAGCATCTGTCTCCTGCCCGTCCCTGGGCAGTGGAACATCTCAGTGTAAAACCTGATTGTATGTTCTGTTTACTGAGAAAGGAGAAAACCGCCTTAGGGCTGAAGGTGGGACGTGCTAGCACAATGCTGCTCTTTATGCACTAAAAAGGTTTATGGAGATGTTTGCATATGCATATCAAGGCACAGCACTTTTCCTTAAACTGATTCATGTCACAGAGATCTTTATTCATATGTCTTACTGCTGACCTTCTCCCTACGATGATCCTATTATCCTGCCACTTCCCTTTTTCTAAGATGGTAAAGATAATGATCAATAAATACTGAGGGAACTCAGAGACCGGTGCCCGGCGTGGGTCCTCTGTACGCAGAGTGCCGGTCCCCTGGGCCCACTTTTTCTTTCTCTATACTTTGTCTCTGTGTCTCATTTCTTTTCTCAAGTCTCTCCTTCCACCTAATGAGAAACGCCCACAGGTGTAGAGGGGCAGGCCACCCCTTCAGAGTTTCACTATGTTTCCCAGACTGGTCTTGAACGTCTGGGCTCAAGTGATCCTCTCACCTCAGCCTCCCAAAGTGTTGGGATTATAGACATGAGCCCCCATGCCCAGCCTATGTCTTCTTTATTTCAACAATGTTTTGTAGTTTTCTTTCTACAAATCTTTCACCCCCCTTGGTTAATTCCTAAGTTTTCTATCCATTTTGTTACTGCTGTAAATGGAATTGTTTTTGTAATTTCCATTTCAGATTGTGCATTGTTAGTGTTTAGAAATGCAACTAGTTTTTGTGTGTTGACTTTGTATCTTGCTACTTTGCTGAATTCATTTATTAGTTCCAACTATTTTTTTGGGGGGTGAAATACTTAGGGTTTTCTACATATCAAAATCATATCACCTGTTAACAGAGATAATTTTACTTCTTTTTTTTCCAATTGGATGTTTTTATTTCTTTTTCTTGGCAAATTTCTCTCACTAGAACTTCTACTGCTATGTTGAAATGGCAAAAATGGGCATCCTTGCCCTCTTTCTGATCTTATATAAAAAGCTTTTAGTTTTTTACCATTGAGTATGACATTTGTTGTGGGTTTTTCATAAATGAGTTTTATTATATTGAGTTTTGTTTTTTTTTTTAGACGGAGTCTCACTCTGTTGCCCCGGCTGGAGTGCAGTAGTGTACTCTTGGCTCACTGCAGCTTCTGCCTCCCAGGCTCAAACGATTCTCTGGCCTCAGCCTCCTAAGTAGCAAGGATTACAGGCATGTGCCACCATGCCTGGCTAATTTTGTATTTTTGGTAGATATGGGGTTTCACCATGTTGGCCAGGCTGGTTTTGAACCCCTGACCTCAGGTGATCTGCCCACCTCGGCCTCCCAAAGTGCTGGGATTATAGGCATGAGCCACTGCGCCTGGCCAACTGAGGTATTTTTTTTTTTTTGTATTCCTATTTTGTTGAGTGTGTGTGTGTGTTTTTTTGTTTGTTCGTTTGTTTGTTTTAAGTCATGAAAGGCTGTTGAATTTTGTTACATGTTTTTTTTTTCTGCATCAATTGGGATGATCATGTGATTTTTTCCCCCTTCATTCTGTTAATGTTGTATATCACAGTGGTCAGTTTTTGTATGTTGAACTATCCTTGTTTGAGGACTAAATCCCACTTGGTTATGGTGTATAAGGCTTTTAATAAGCTGCTGAATTTGGTTTGCTAGTATTTTTTGAGAATGTTTGCATCCATGTTCATAAAGGACATTGGTCTGTAGTTTTCTTTTCTTGTAGTGTCTTTATCTAGCTTTGGTATCAGGGTAATGCTGGCCTCATAGAATGAGTAAAGAAGTGTTCCCTCCTCTGCAATTTCTTGGAAAAGTTTGAGAAGGATTGTTGCCCTTCTTTAAATGTTTGATTGAATTTACCAGTGAAGCCATCAGGTCTACCAGGGCTTTTCTTTGTCAGGAGATTTTTTGATTACTGGTTCCCTCCCTCCCTCCCTCCCTGCCTCCCTTCCTCCCTTCCTTCCACAGTCTCACTGTGTAGCCTAGGCTGGAGTGCAGTGGTACGATTTCGGCTCATTGCAACCTCCTCTGCTTCTTGGGTTCAAAGCAATTCTCCCACTTCAGCCTCCCAAGTAGCTGGGACTATAGGCATGCAACACTATGCCTGGCTAATTTTTGTATTTTTTGGTAGAGATGAGGTTTTGCTATGTGGGCTGGGCTGGTCCTGAACTCCTGGTCTCCTGTAATCCATCTGCCTGGGCCTCCCAGAGTGTTGGATTAAAGGCATGAACTACCGTGCTCAGCCTAGATTTTCTATTTCTGAAAATAGAAATTTAGTATTGGTTTTTGTGTTTCTAAGAATTTGTCCATTTTCTCTAAATTATCTAATTTTGGGGTATACAATTGTTTGTAGTACCTGCTTATAACCTTTTCATTTCTGTAAAATTTGTGGTAATGTTTTCACTTTCATTTCCGATTTTAGTAATTTGAGTCTTCTTCTGTTTTTTCTTAGTCCATCTATCTAAAGGCTTGTCAATTTTGTTGATCTTTCCAAAGAGCCAAATTTTGTTTTATTGATTTTTGTTACTTAAGGATGGACTTCTGTCATTTTTCTATTAGTTTTTGATATGGCATAGCTTTTTTAATCTCTCATTTCCTGTATGATAGTTTTATTTTGTGTTTAATTTTTTTGTAGTGAAATGTTTAAATTCCTTTCTCATTTCTTTTTGTGCATTTATTTATTTATTTATTTTGAGACAGGGTCTCACTCTGTTGCCCAGGCTGGAGGGTAGTGGCATAATGGCTAACTGCAACCTTGACCTCCTGGGGTCAAGCAATCCTCCTACCTCAGCCTCCCAAGTGGCTGGGACCACAGGTGTGTGCCACCATGCCCAGCTAATCTTTGAACTTTTTTTTTTTTTTTTTAATAGAGACAGGGTTTTGCTATGTTGCCCAGGCTGGTCTCAAATTCCTGGGCTCCAGCAATCCTCCTGCCTCAGCCTCCGAAAGTGCTGGGATTACAGCTGTGAGCCATCACACCTGGCCTTGTGCATACTCTATAGCTATTTTCTTAGTAGTTACCGTGGGGTTTGATTACATTTAACATCCTAAAATTATAACATTCTAATTTGAATTTATACCTTATTAACTTCAATAACACACAAACTGTTCCTTCACAGTTCTAGCCCCACTCCTTTCAGTTGCTGATGTCACAAAACTACATCTTTATACATTGTGTATCTAAAAATATAAGCCAATGGCTGTTTTAAATCCATTAGTTTCTTAAATTATGTAGATAATAAAATGTAGGGCTACCAACCAAAGTTATAATAATACTAGCTTTTAGACTAATTTTAAAAAATGCAGTATTTACACAAAAATCACGTAAAAAACAGATGAAGTTACATATGATTGTTACAATAATATATCTTCTATAATTGCACATATATTTACCTTTATTGAGATCTTTATTTCTTCACATGGCTTCAAGCTACTGTCTAGTGTCCTTTCATTTCACCCTGCAGGATTCCCTTGAGCATTTCTTGCAAGGTAGGCCTAGTGATAACAAAACCACTAGTGGATGCTCTCTTAATTTTTATCTGAGAATGTCTTAATTTCTCTTCACTTAACATTTTTTTCACTTTAAATTACATTTATTTCTTTTGAGTTAACACATAATCATACATATTTACAGAATAGAGAGTAATATTTTGATATATGCATATGATGTGGAATGATCAAATAAGGGTAATTAGCACATCCATTACCTCAAACATTTATGATTTCTTTGTGTTGTGAACATTCAAAATCCTCTCTTGTATACAACAAATTATAGTTAACCATTTTCACCCTACAGTGCTGTAGAACATCAGAACTCATTCCTTCTATCTAGCTGTAATTTTGTATCCATTGACTAAAGTCTCCATATCCTTCCCTCCTCCTCCTCTTCCTAGCCTCTAATAACCACAATTTTTCTCTATTCACCCTTTCTCCTTAACTTGAGAAGGACAATTTTGCTGAATATAGAATTCTTGATTGACAGTTGTTTTTTTTTTTTCTTTCAGCACCTTGAATATATTGGCCCACTGCCTTCTGGCCTCCAAAGTTTCCTATGAGAAACATGCTGATAATCTTATTGAGAAGCTCCCCTATGTGACCAGCCACTTATCTCTTCCAAAATTCTTTCTTCTTCTTCTTCCTTTTTTTTTCTTTTTTTTTTTTTTGAGACAGGGTCTTACTTGGTTGCCCAGGCTGGAGTGCAGTGGCATGATCTCAGCTCACTGCAGCCTTGACCTCCCGAGCTCAAGCGATCCTCCCACCTCAGCCTTCCAAGTAACTGGGACTACAGGTGCACACCACCACAGCCAGCTAATTTTTGTATTTTTTGTAGTGACGAGGTATTGCTGTTTTGCCCAGGCTGCTCAAGCCATCTGCCTACCTTGACCTCCCAAAGTGCTGGGATTACAGGCATGTTCCACAATGCCCAGCTGAAAGTTTGATTGTAATGTGTCTCAGTGTGGGTCTCTTTGAGTTCATCTTACTTGGAGTTTATTGAGCTTCTTGGATGTTTATATTCATGTGTTCATAAAATTTGGGAAGTTTTCAGCCACTATTTCTTCAAATATTCTTTCTTCCTCTTTCTCTGTCTCTTCTTCTGATACTCCTACAATGTATATGTTGGTCCATTGTGTCCCAAAAGTCCCTTGGGCACTGTTCACTTTAATTTTTTTCTTTCTGTTCCTTAGACTCAATAATTTCCTCTGTCCTGTCTTCATGTTCATTGATTCTTTTTTCTATCTGCCCAAATAAGTCTTTGAGTATTTCTAGTAAATTGTACATTTCAGTTATGGTACTTTTCAGCTTTGAAATTTCTTTTTGGTTTCTTGTTTTCTATTTCTTTATTGATTTTTCCATTTTGTTTACAGATCATTTCTTATAACTTTTCTACATCTCCTCTAGTTTTTGAGCACCTGTAAGACAGTCATTTTAAAGTCTTTGTCTAGTAGATCTGCTACCAGGTCTTTTTCAGGGCAGTTTCTGTTGAGTCACATTTTTCCTTTGAATGGGTCACACTTTCCTATTTCGTTCTATGCTTTGTGATTTTCTTTTTGTTGTTGAAAACTGGACATTTGAATTTAATGATATAGTAACTCTGGAAATCAGATTCTCCCCCTCCCCTAGGGTTTGCTGTTTTTTATTTTGTCATTGTTGCTAGGTATTTACTGACTTATTTTCAGAATTACTGTAGGCTATCTCTGTGCCAAGGATCAGCCTGAGGTATAAACTTAAGATCTTCTCAGTTTTTTTTTTTTTTTTTTTTTTGAGATAGAGTCTCGCTGTGTTGCCCAGGCTGGAATACAGTGGCACGATCTCGGCTTATTGCAAGCTCTGCCTC
>NW_012107030.1:3926994-3931340 GCF_000951045.1 Mandrillus leucophaeus
GTGAGTTGTCTGAGAATTTGGATCAGGACAAGGCCTTGGTCATCTTTTTTTCTTTTCTTTTCTTTTCTTTTTTTTTTTTTGAGATAGAGTCTCGCTGTGTTGCCCAGGCTGGAATACAGTGGCACGATCTCGGCTTATTGCAAGCTCTGCCTCCCAGGTTCATGCCATTCTCCTGCCTCAGCCTCCCGAGTAGCTGGGACTACAGGTGGCTGCCACCACTCCTGGCTAATTTTTTGTATTTTTAGTAGAGATGGGGTTTCACCTTGTTAGCCAGGATGGTCTCGATCTCCTGACCTCATGATCTGCCTGCCTTAGCCTCCCAAAGTGCTGGGATTACAGGCGTGAGTCAGGTTTTTTTTTTCTGAACCTGTTTCTTTCCTTGGGCATACATGGTCAATTTCTAATTTTCCCTGTATATCCAGTTGCTTTTGAATGTCGTAGTCTTTAATGTATGGCTGCCAAAAGGAAAACAGAAGAAAATTGAAGGGAAGGGGTGAAGGACACTGGCCCTGTAAGTCTCCTGGAAGTCAATTCAGCGTGAGGGAGAGGGGCTTACAACAATGGGGGGAGGTGCAACAATGGCTCCCTGCCCCTTTGCACCGCTGTCATCAGAAGTGGCAATCAGCAATCAGAGCACAGATCCTGGGATTTGGAGGCCAGGGTCAATTTTTGCTTAACCTGGTTCCCACAAGCTATCTGCAGGTTGCTCCCCGAACAAATGTACAGCTGTCTGCCACAGAGCTGGGGTTGGCGGATGGTAGCTGCTGCTGTACTAAAGGCTGAGGTTGGTTGTAGTTAACCACAATGTACAGACCGAGCTTTGCCCTGGAAGTTACAAGCTTCTGACCACCTTGTATTTAAAATAGGCTCCTCCAGTAGGCTCCTTTCAAGTCCCAAGATAGTTATACAGGACGGATTCTGCCAGTGCAGTTATGGTCTAGGTGGGGGCAGCTTCCTTGTGCTCCCGGCACTGACATCTTCCTGGAAGCCTCCCTCGTTGTCTCTTTTTTTTTTTTTTTGATATAGTCTTGCTCTGTCGCCCAGGCTAGAGTGCAGCAACCTCCACCTCCTGGGTTCAAGTGATTCTCGTGTCTCAGCCTCCTGAGTAACTGGAGCTACAGGCGCATGCCACCATGGCTAGCTAATTTTTGTGTTTTCTGTAGAGATGTGGTTTCACATTGTTGGCCAGGCTGGTCTTGACCTCCTGACTTCAAGTGATCCACCCTCCTTGGCCTCCCGAAGTGCAGGGATTACAGGCATGAGCCACCGCGCCCAGTCTCATCTTCTATTCTTGTAAGAGCAGCAGTTATATTGGATTGGGGCCTACTGCAATTACCTCATTTAACTTTAATTATCTCTTTACAGCCCCTATCTCCAGATAAAGCCATATCCTGCAGTATTTTCGGGTAAGGCTTCAACATATGAAATTTGGGCAGATAGAGCGCTCTAGCCAGGGCATTTGGAGACCCAGGGACTACAGAGTCATATGACCTTCCAGGGCCTTCATTTCCTCATCTGCAAAATGGGAGAGGCATTCCCTGGTCTGCCTCCTTCACGGCATTGGGTATGGATGGGATAAAGGAAGCAGAGTGGCATTGCTAGGGCCTGACAGGTGTGAGAAGGTTCACACTTCTTCTGGGGAATCTTCTGCAAGAAGGCCAAGATTTTGGGCTGTGACTGCCCCAGGCAGGCTAATCCCATGGGGATCCTATACACTGACAACCCTTAGGTTCCTACGCAACATGTATTCAGAGGAGAGTCCCGATGCTGTGCACAGAATGAGTTGGTGGTGGTCGCACTCACACCCCCATCTCACCCACCCTAGACACAAACTGCCCTCTGTGCTTACCGGAGTTTATCCCTTCAAATGGCAAAAACGCACCTTTTGATTTTGAAGGGCAGAGGTTGCTGCCGTCCAGCTGCGGTTTTCATGGTCTGGGGAGCAACCATTCCCATTGTTCACGCTGAAGGATGATGATTTGCTTAGAGTCAGTCTTCCGCAGTGGGAGTCGGGGAGGCGGCCCTGTCCATGCTGCAGCTCCCCGGCCCAGGAGGGAGCCAGCACTCGGGGTACGTTAGGTGAATGAATGAATTTTGATGAGACTGGTCCCATTTTGTCGGGGAGAGAGCCGGGAGCAGAAAGAAAGCAGTGAAAGCCCTTAGCCCCTGGGAGACCTGCCACGGGACACGTGGGGTAGGGGGCCTTCCCAGGGTGTGCTGGCAGTAGCTGCTTCGGTCTGCCTGTGCGGTTTGTTGGGGTTCGTAGTGTTTTCTGTTGTGCTGTGCTTCGTCCATAGCTGTTGGTTGCCTCTGGTTGTCATTGTCAAACCTGATAGTCCTTAGGAACTCACTTCTCCTGATTCCATTGTGTTTTCTGGTCCTTCCTGTGGCTCTGCTGAGTTCTAAAAGATCCAGGTCTCTTCTCAAGGGCTGGGGAGGAGGGTCCTCCAAGCTCAACAGTAGGGGCAGGTGGAAGGTTCAGTGAGTTGTCTGAGAATTTGGATCAGGACAAGGCCTTGGTCATCTTTTTTTCTTTTCTTTTCTTTTCTTTTCTTTTTTTTTTTTTGAGATAGAGTCTCGCACTGTCGCCCGGTGTGGAGTTCAATGGCACGATCTTGGCTCGCTGCAACCTCCACCTCCTAGGTTCACGCGATTCTCCTGCCTCAGTCTCCCGAGCCGAGTAGCTGGGATTACAGGCACACATCACCACATTTGGCTAATTTTTTGAATTTTTACTAGAGATGGGGTTTCACTATGTTGTCCAGACTAGTCTCAAAGTCCTGACCTCATGATTCGCCCACCTCGGCCTCCCAAAGTGCTGGGATTACAGGCATGAGCCACCGCATCCGGCCGCCTTGGTCATCTTAAAGGCACCCCTCTGGATACAGGGCACCTGGCCACCCCAGGCACCTGTGGTCCAGATGGGAGAACAGACCTGCCCTTAGGTTTGCGAGATTAGGAGCTGCCCTTAGGAGAAAATCCTCCTCCAGGAGAAGGAGGCAAAACACATTTTAATTGAAACAGATTTCACTCAGTTGCCACATCGCTCCTTGTTTGGCTTCTAATGCTTAAGGATGTCTGTGATTTAATGAGGCCATTCTCCCATGGGACCCAGCTCCCTGGGCCTGTCAGGTAGTGAAGTGGAGTAATTGTGAATTTTTGTTGTTTGTCTTTTTGTTGATGTTTCAAGTGCATGTAAGGAAAATGACTCCAAAGCACTGACTTCAGTCCCTGGGACTCCCTCACTGCGGGATGAAGCTGGAGGAGGCTGCAGGGGAGGCAGCCTGAAGTCAAGGTAACAGCAGCAACAGCAATAGTGGCTGCTAGGATTTTTGACGTGCCAGGAATTATGCTAAGTGCTTCAGGAATGCGAATGTCATTGAATTCTCCTAGTAGTCCCATGAAGCAGTGACTATTATTATCATCCCTGTTTTATCCACGGGGAAACCGAGGGACAGAGAAGTAGCTTGCTAGGGAGAGGAGCTGTGCCTTCGGCCAGGGTGAGGGGCTTCAGAAAAGACACAGACCCTTCAAGTCCATGTCACAGGCCCAGGTGGTCTAATGGTTCTAACTGTGCGACCCTGGACCCTTGGAGGAGTCACTTCCTCCTCTGCCAAATGAGGACCCTGATTCCTCTCTGATCCAAGGCTGTGAGAGGATCACGTGAGATCCTGGTTATGACGGTCTCACTCTGCACAGGCACCGTATCGCGACAGCTGCTGTGGTTGAGGATGAGTGGCAGCACCTGGGTGTGGCCCCCCGCCTGTTCCTCCTGGTGGAACCCGTCTCCCACAGGGCAGGGGGGCCCACCTGTTCCTCCTGGTGGAGCTGTCTCCCATGGGGTAGCCCTCTGACCTGTTCCTCCCAAGTGCCTGGGGCTGTATCATCTGTGCCAGCCACCATCAACCTGCAACTGGGGCCCAGTGTCCTCACAGATCTCTAGAGTCTCTGGGCTACTCAGGGAATGTGGGGAGAGCCTGGAGTGGTTGGAGCAGAAGAGCTGGCTGGGTGGGAGTCAGGAGACCCGCACCGAGGCATAGAGGGGGAGCAGGAGCTGCCAGGTAGCCTAGGGATGTGGTTCTCAACTGGGGACAATTTTGCCTCCCAGAGGCAATGTCGGGGGACATCTTTGGTTGTCACACTGGCATGGGGGGATGTGTTGTTACTGGCATGGAGTGGGTGAGGCCAGGAATACTGCTAAACATCCCACACTGGACAGGACAGTGCTCCATGGCAAATAATTATCTGGCCTCAAATGTCATTAGCAACAAGGTGGGAGGCCCTGGCCAGGGTGAGCACTGATCACTCGAAGGGCCTTGGCCTGTGTGGAGGGGAGAACGTAGCAG
>NW_012107030.1:3931390-3945436 GCF_000951045.1 Mandrillus leucophaeus
TTTTCTTTTCTTTTCTTTTCTTTTTTTTTTTTTGAGATAGAGTCTCGCACTGTCGCCCGGTGTGGAGTTCAATGGCACGATCTTGGCTCGCTGCAACCTCCACCTCCTAGGTTCACGCGATTCTCCTGCCTCAGTCTCCCGAGCCGAGTAGCTGGGATTACAGGCACACATCACCACATTTGGCTAATTTTTTGAATTTTTACTAGAGATGGGGTTTCACTATGTTGTCCAGACTAGTCTCAAAGTCCTGACCTCATGATTCGCCCACCTCGGCCTCCCAAAGTGCTGGGATTACAGGCATGAGCCACCGCATCCGGCCGCCTTGGTCATCTTAAAGGCACCCCTCTGGATACAGGGCACCTGGCCACCCCAGGCACCTGTGGTCCAGATGGGAGAACAGACCTGCCCTTAGGTTTGCGAGATTAGGAGCTGCCCTTAGGAGAAAATCCTCCTCCAGGAGAAGGAGGCAAAACACATTTTAATTGAAACAGATTTCACTCAGTTGCCACATCGCTCCTTGTTTGGCTTCTAATGCTTAAGGATGTCTGTGATTTAATGAGGCCATTCTCCCATGGGACCCAGCTCCCTGGGCCTGTCAGGTAGTGAAGTGGAGTAATTGTGAATTTTTGTTGTTTGTCTTTTTGTTGATGTTTCAAGTGCATGTAAGGAAAATGACTCCAAAGCACTGACTTCAGTCCCTGGGACTCCCTCACTGCGGGATGAAGCTGGAGGAGGCTGCAGGGGAGGCAGCCTGAAGTCAAGGTAACAGCAGCAACAGCAATAGTGGCTGCTAGGATTTTTGACGTGCCAGGAATTATGCTAAGTGCTTCAGGAATGCGAATGTCATTGAATTCTCCTAGTAGTCCCATGAAGCAGTGACTATTATTATCATCCCTGTTTTATCCACGGGGAAACCGAGGGACAGAGAAGTAGCTTGCTAGGGAGAGGAGCTGTGCCTTCGGCCAGGGTGAGGGGCTTCAGAAAAGACACAGACCCTTCAAGTCCATGTCACAGGCCCAGGTGGTCTAATGGTTCTAACTGTGCGACCCTGGACCCTTGGAGGAGTCACTTCCTCCTCTGCCAAATGAGGACCCTGATTCCTCTCTGATCCAAGGCTGTGAGAGGATCACGTGAGATCCTGGTTATGACGGTCTCACTCTGCACAGGCACCGTATCGCGACAGCTGCTGTGGTTGAGGATGAGTGGCAGCACCTGGGTGTGGCCCCCCGCCTGTTCCTCCTGGTGGAACCCGTCTCCCACAGGGCAGGGGGGCCCACCTGTTCCTCCTGGTGGAGCTGTCTCCCATGGGGTAGCCCTCTGACCTGTTCCTCCCAAGTGCCTGGGGCTGTATCATCTGTGCCAGCCACCATCAACCTGCAACTGGGGCCCAGTGTCCTCACAGATCTCTAGAGTCTCTGGGCTACTCAGGGAATGTGGGGAGAGCCTGGAGTGGTTGGAGCAGAAGAGCTGGCTGGGTGGGAGTCAGGAGACCCGCACCGAGGCATAGAGGGGGAGCAGGAGCTGCCAGGTAGCCTAGGGATGTGGTTCTCAACTGGGGACAATTTTGCCTCCCAGAGGCAATGTCGGGGGACATCTTTGGTTGTCACACTGGCATGGGGGGATGTGTTGTTACTGGCATGGAGTGGGTGAGGCCAGGAATACTGCTAAACATCCCACACTGGGCAGGACAGTGCTCCATGGCAAATAATTATCTGGCCTCAAATGTCATTAGCAACAAGGTGGGAGGCCCTGGCCAGGGTGAGCACTGATCACTCGAAGGGCCTTGGCCTGTGTGGAGGGGAGAACGTAGCAGGGACATATGGGACCCAATGACCCAGACAGCGTGAGGGTCTCTCAGAAGATGTCAGCTGGACAGAGAACACCGGGGCTCATCACTGCCCCTTCCTTCTCTGGCCTTAGTACCACATCGAATTTAAAAGCAAACCCAGGGAGAATTGAGAGGATTGGGACCCCTCTGGAAGTTTCTACTAGCCAGTGAAAAGGAGGCTTATAACAGAAATTAAGTTAAACAAAAGTTCAGTTCAGTTGTGGATCTGAGAAACAGATCTGTCATTGCAGTTAGCCCTGGTGAACTATGTGTTCCCCCTGCGTACTCTCATGGATTAAGTTGGATTATTTTCCTCTTTTCATTTGGGGGGTAACTGAGGCTCAGAGAAGGGAAATAATGTGCCCAAGGTCTCAGCTGTTTAGCGGTGAAGCCGGGATTTGAACCCAGCTTTGTCCAGGCACAGAAGAACTTGTGAAAAGACTTTGATGGAAGTGCTGGCCTCAACCTCTGAACCTGAGTGAATCCAGGCCTGTCCCTGGGCCAGGCAGCCAGGCCCATTCACAGCTCACCGTCTTAGCTTGAACACTCTCCAGGCAGGAGTCCAGGGTGGCAGCGGTTTCCTCAACTCATCCTTTGCCTTGTTTCTGAGCCTGGCCCTTATCTCCACCAAGGAGACACAAAAGCACAGCCTCCCACCAGGTATTGGTACCTTCCCTTGCCTGAGACTTGGGCGTTTCTGGGGATGAGGCTGTGGCTGGGGGCAATAGCCTGAGATCCACTCTCTGGCCCGGGCTTCTCCCACAAGGCCCTGAGACATCCTCATACCCCTCCCTGCAGCCAAATGGGCTCTGTGACGTGGCCCTGCAAAGAGGCAGCAGCCCCTGCTGCAGTGGGAGATAAGAGGCTCCTGAGGCCTGGCTGGCCACATGTCCTTCAAGTTCCTGGTAACGATGGTCCACACTTCTACCCCCTCTCTTGCCCTGGCTAGCTAGTGTCCCCCCTACCCTTTAGCCAGGGTCCCCATCAGCTGCACCATGCCCTGTTGACACCTCTCTTCCACTGTCCACCCTCCGCCTTCACCAGGTCCATCTATTTGCCCACACTTAATTCTGTAAGCCACGTGGTGATGCTTCCAAAGAGCCTCCTGGCAGCTGGGATCACAGTGCCCCAGGGCGGGCAGCATCGCAGCAAGGCACAGGAACAGCCTCCCGGGCGGCATGCGCAGGAGCTCGGCACTTGCTGGGAGCCTCAGCAGGTCATTTCAGTACCACGGGGTGTTGGAGAGGGGCACTAACTCTCCACCAGGCTGGTGTGAGGGTAAAATGAGTGTGTAGGCAAAGGCATTCGCAGACCATAGAGCAATGTGGGGGGTGCAGCAGTGCCCTGGCCTTTCCTCCTATTTGCTGATCTCTCCAGGAAATCCTGATTCTTTGTCAGCCCTGCTGCCAAGAGACAAGCAGGACCAGAGACTGCAGGGAAACGACTGACTTGATTGACTCCAGCCAGGGCTGGGGCAACGGAGACTGCAGTGTCCAAAGGGCCTCCCTGGTGCCCATTGCCCCAGATCATCAGCCTTGTTTGTGCCTGCCATGGTGATGGGCTCCACACTCCATGAACTTATAACCTTCTCTTCTCCCAGTTCAGGCCCAGACTGAGATGCAAGGTGGGACTGCATATGCTGAGAAAGTGCTGGTGTAGCGCCCTCCTGCTTTTCTCTGTACCAAAGTAGAACATGTGCAGGGGCAAATAGGTAAGTATCACTGGGTCGGGCGTGGTGGCTCACGCCTGTAATCCCAGCACTTTGGGAGGCCAGGGCAAATGGATCACTTGAGGTCAGGAGTTTGAGACCAGCCTGGCCAACATAGCGACACCCCATCCCTACAAAAAAGAAGTTAGCCGGGTGTGATGGTGCATGCCTGTATTCACAGCTACTCGGGAGGCTGAGACATGAGAATTGTCTGAACGTGGGAGGCGGAGGTTGCAGTGAGCTGAGATCACGCCACTTCATTCCAGCCTGGGCAACAGAGCGAGACCGTGTCTCATAAATAAAATAAATACCACTGCTTGTTCTTGAGTCTGGGAAGCTTACACTTTCTGTGTCTTCTTTATGAAATCTTTGCCTAACCCAAAGTCATGAAGATATTCTCTTACATTAATTTCTAGAAGCTTTTGTTTTACTTTTCATGGTTCGTAACTAAACAAAGAAAAAAAATCAAACACTAAAATGTGTTTAGAAATTGGCTGCTGTGCAGTGAAACTTAATTTAGGACAAAAAAAAAAAAAAGATAATATCTAAGCTTTGATTTCCTTAGCTGGTAAATGGGGTGTAATCATTGCCTCTCTGTTATAGACCAAACTGGGGTCTGTCTTCCTGGCACAGTATGACCAGATAACCACTCCGAGGTTCTCCTTTGATAGAAAGGAGGGTGTTTATTTGGTTTCTCCTTGTACCCAGCAAGGGGAACCAGGCAGCAAATGCCCAAATCCTGACCTCCCAGATGGCTTGCAGGTAGGGTTTTTTTTTTTTTTTTTTTTTTTTTTTTTTTAAGACGGAGTCTCGCTCTGTCGCCCAGGCTGGAGTGCAGTGGCGTGATCTCGGCTCACTGCAACCTCCACCTCCCAGGTTCACGCCATTCTCCTGCCTCAGCCTCCCGAGTAGCTGGGACTACAGGCGTCCGCCACCACGCCCGGCTAATTTTTTGTATTTTTTAGTAGAGACGGGGTTTCACTGTGTTAGCCAGGATGGTCTTGATCTCCTGACCTTATGATCCGCCCGCCTTGGCCTCCCAAAGTGCTGGGATTACAGGTGTGAGCCACCGTGCTCGGCCGCAGGTAGGGGTTTTTAAAGGCAGGGATAAATTTCAGGAAAGCAGAAGTTATAGACAAAACATACATCAATGCCTGGAGGTTACAGGCTGGTTTTGGTCTAAAAGCGCAGGATATCTTGAAGCAGAGCCCACAAATCATAGGTGGATTCAAAGATTTTTCTGACTTGCGATTGGTTAAGGATGCAAAACTTTGTCTAAAACGTTGGAATCATCAGAAAAGAGTGTTAGCTCTGGCTCATGGGAGTGACCTCCTCCAGATCCTGCAAGAAGAAATTTAGAACAAATAATGGCAATCAGAGTTCAGTCCTTGGTTTTCCCTTATCTAAGGTCCCAGTTTCTGAAAAACAACTCAGAGATACATGTTAAGATGTTATGTTTAGTTGGCATGGTGGCTCACTCCTGTAATCTCAGCACTTTGGGAGGCTGAGGCGGGCAGATCACCTGAGGTCAGGAGTTTGGGACCAGCCAGGCCAACATCGCAAAACCCTGTCTCTACTAAAAATACAAAAATAAGCCAGGTGTGCCTGTGATCCCAGCTACTCGGGAGGCTGAGGCAGGAGAATCGCTTGAACTCGGGAGGCGGAGGTTGCAGTGAACTGAGATCACGCCGCTGCACTCCAGCCTGTCTCTTAAAGAAAAAATAAAACATAAAAAAGATGTTACCCTTGGTTTCTCTCTTTCTTTTCCTTCCTTCTTTTTTGTTTTTTTGAGACAGGGTCTTGCTCTGTTGCCCACGTTGAAGTGCAGTGGCAGGATCACAACTCACCACAGCCTCGACCTCCTGGGCTCAAGTGATCCTCCTGTCTCAACTTCCAGAGTAGCTGGGACCACAGGCGTGTGCCACCCTGCCCAGCTAATTCAACATTTTTTTTTTTTTAAGGAGATGGGGTCTTGCTTTGTTGCCCAGGCTGGATTATTCTTAGTTTTTACAGGGGAACCAAACGTCTCCTGAGTTTAGCTTCCTTGGCTATTGTTTTAGGCTACTATTACCTTCTTGCTTATCAAGTTGCTTATTTACTTCCCAGGGCTAGCTAGGTGCCTGAACTTTCCCTTAAAATAACTCAACGTTTTCCTTTATTTCCATGCTGGGGGCTCACAGATCCCTAAGAGGGGTTCTTGCTTGTCTCACCTCCGTTGCGTTCAACGTTGTGACATTAAATGACTTAGTACATCTAAACCGCCCAGACAAGGGGCGGCAGAGAGAAAGTCAGACTCAGTGTAGGATCTTAGTATTGATCTGGACCCACTGTTCGTTTTCGCCGCCGTCTAGGTATTCTGTTTGACAGAGCTGATGCTTTAGGTCATTTACGTTTTTCCACTCTTACGACACACACATGCTTATAAACTTAGGCACCTGTTTTTCCTGCAGGGCAGATGGATTCCCCATGATTCCTTGTGCCTTGTCAAATGTCCCCTGAGAAATGCAATGCAGTGGAGGAAAGGACTATGAAGACCCCCCCAGGGGCCCAGCCCATCCTGATGGGAGGGGATGGGTGAGGAGCCTGTGCTGGAGGAAGAAGGCAAGTCAGTGGGATCTGCCCTCAGAAGGTGGGGCAGCAGCCAGGCTGCAGGTGGAAGGCCTTTGCTACAGGGTGAGAAAAAGGCTTGTTGGAGCCTTTGTTCCGTCACAGGAGTATTTGCCTTTAATGGGCTGTTAATAGGAATCATTATGTGATTATTAAGAAGGGACTGTGATGAGTCCAGCTCCAACTTGCTAAGTTCAGGGGTCTCCTGGCTTAGTTGTTTTTGCCTCTGCAAATAAGGAGCCAGGCCCCTTCCCTGGAAGGCCCTAGAATCAGGGGTTTTGGCCTTTTAGCCCAAAAGGATGGGGCAATACCTGCGGGTGCCCATTAACTCTTGGGGTAGCTCTTGGGAGGGCTGGGGTGGGAAAAGGAAGAGGTGGGGGGGCAGAGGTGACAGGGAGAGATGGCGTGATGGAGAGAGATGGGAAGAGGGAATGAGAGAGGAAGGGAGAGACAGCAACAGACAGTGAGCAAAAGGAGAGAGGGAGCCGGGAGAGAGAGAAAGAAAATGGAAAGAACACTGACCCTCAGGCTAAATTCTAGAGCCTGAATCCTGGCCAGCATCCGCAGCACCACCTGGGAGCTGATACCGATTCTCAGGCTGTCCCGTCCTGCTGAGTTAATTTCTGCATTTAACAAGATCCCTAGGTGATCCTCTGCACGTTCAAGTTTGAGAAGCCCTGGTTTGGTGGTCACCAGGGTAACCCACCCAAAATGGCCCAACAGGTCTGGAGCTTGGAGCAGGGTCTTCAGGACCCACGAAAACTTCACGGAGAGGTGAGCAGGGTTTGACCTTGCTGAGAAGATAAACTAAAAAGTGCGACAGATGGAGAAAGTGCTTGGGAGAAAAAGCAGAAGAGGCGGTTTTGGAGTAGGTGTCTGTGGTGTCACTGGGGGGCCTGTGCGGACAGCCCTAACAGAGGTGGGGACGTGAGTCCGCGGGTACCTGGGGACGAAGCCCGCGCAGCTCTTCCAGGCAGGTTTTGCTCTGAGCTCTCCACGTGCTCATTGTCCTCTGAGAGGCTTCTGCTGCTACCCGCTTGCATGCTCAGCCTCAGCCTTATTATTTTTCAATCTTTTGAGACAAGGTCTCACTCTTCGCCCAGGCTGGAGCGCAGTGGTGTGAGCGGCCCACACCGAATTCAAAGCCAGGAGGAATGTGAGTGGTCTTGCCCTGAGTCACCTGCTGCAGCTGGAAGGAGCCATCACTGCCCCTTCTGGCTCTGTCTTCTGAGATTTTGCAGTCATCACCCAGCACGCCAGGGCATCTGCCTGACACCCAGTTCCAGAAAGTCTGGTTTTCTTCCCAAAGCCAGAGACCGTGTGCTTCATCTAGGAGGTGGCTAAAATGCCTTGGGATAGGGATGGGTGGGTCAAGAGGCTCACAGAAGAATGGAAGTGAGGGCAGGGTTGCCCCTGTTCACAACTTCCCGCACAACCCCGCTTTCCATAGGCAACAGCCAGGTGAGTGACCTGCCCTAGGTCCCTGGGAGGGCTGGCGAGGGTGGGGCGAGGTAACTGGCCCCTGGTCTTGCAGCCAGAGCCTAAGGCATCTGGGGATGCTGACCACTTGCAGCCTGGAGACAGCGCAGCTGTCCTCTGCTTGGGGGTTTGTGACACAAGGCAACGGGAGTGGCTGAACACGTAACAACAAAGGAGACCGCAGCCATGGAGTCAGGGTCAGGGCACCGCGGTCCTGGTTCCAACCCATGCCACTGACAACCAGAGTGACCTTCGGCAAGTCACTGCACCTCTCTGGGCCTCAGTTTCCTTTCCTGCAAAATGTCGATAATAAAAATATAGTACCTACCTGGAAGGTTGTTTCTGTGCATAAATGTTATCAGCTGTCAGAAATAATAAAATTTATAGTGAGACCTCATCTCTGCAAAAATAAAGTAAAAAAATTAGCCAGGTGTGGTGGCATGTGCCTGTAGTCTCAGCAACTCTTGAGGCTGAGGTGGGAGGATTGCTTGAGCCCAGGAGGTCGAGGCTGCAGTGTGCTGTGATTGCACCACTGCACTCCAGCCTGGATGACAGAGCAAGACTCTATCTTGAAAAATTAAAAAATAATGAAATGAACAGTAATGCATTGCTATCTGCATTGGTTTGCTCTTATGACCTCTCTGACTTCCTCCCTGCTTGGCTCAGCAATTCCAATCCAGCAGTGTTTCCTGCATGTTTCTCAGCAGTTTCTCACCTGCTGTGAGAGCCACAGTCACCCTCAAGCCTGGGTGAGCCTGGGTCAGGGCTGAGTGAGCACAGCCTCCGCCTTGGGCTGGGAATTGAGCTCTTCTAGACAGGAGGACAAGGCCTCTGAGCACGGAGAGCCACCAGCATCACCTCACCTGGGTTTGGGGACTTTGCAGACCCCTTTTTGGGGGGCGGTCTTTGGACTCCTCTGCAGGTTACAAACCTCCCACACATTCACCTGGCCAGACTTTTCCATCGGCTGGCCCTTTGGTGTTTGATTCTTCTTTTAGGACACAGGTGGTGCTGGGCGTTCATGAAGCACCGTGTCAAGCCCAAAGGGAACCTCTCCTTTCTTCGCGCCTTCCAATCTGGCACTGTCTGCAGACCGTGGTCAGTGGGGACTTTCCCTTCTCTTCTCCCCATCCTTCCAGGCTGCTCCATCCCAGATCAAGTGAATCGGAATCTCTGGGGGATGGGACCAGGTTGGTGGTGTTTCTTTTGTTTTTTTGGGTTTTTTTTGTTTTGTTTTGTTTTGTTTTTAGGTATCCCGGGTAATTTTTTTTTTTTTCTAGTTGTAAATACGAAGACTTTTAAAAAGTTTTATTTTACTTTAGGTTCTGGGACACATGTGCAGAACGTACAGGTTTGTTACATAGGTAAACATGTGCCATGGTGGTTTGCTGCACCTATCAACCTGTCACCTAGGTATTAAGCCCCGCATGCATTAGCTAATTGTCCTGATGCTTTCCCTCCCCTCACCCCACCCCCAAGAGGCCCAGGTGTGTGATGTCCCCTCCCTGTGTCCACGTTTCTCATTGTTCAGCTCCTACTTATGGGTGAGAACATGTGGTGTTCGGTTTTCTGTTCCTGTGTTAGTTTGCTGAGGATGATGGCTTCCAGCTTCATCCATGTCCCTGCAAAGGAAATGATCTCATTCCTTTTTATGGCTGTATAGTATTCCATGGTGTATATGTACCACATTTTCTTGATCCAGTCTATCATTGATATATCCCTGGTAATTATTATGGGCAGCCAGTGCTGAAAACCACTGCTTTGGGGAAATTGTCATTAGGACCAGAAATCTCACAGAGGCCACAGACAATGAAGGGGAACAGTAGTTAGCAACAGTGATATCACTAGGACATGGCACGGCTCTCCTTTTTCCTACTCTCTTCTACCTTGGCTCCTACCTCAAGCCCTAACTTCAGAGTCACAGAATAGCTGCAGCAGCTCTATCCCTCATATCCCCTCAGCTTTGAGTCCTGGAAAGAGGGGGAGGTTCTCTCCTAAGATGTCCAGCGGATGATCCACTGCATCTCATTGGTGCTTTTGCCTTCGCTATCTCTGGTTGTCTTGCCAGTGCTTGTTTCCATTTGACACATAAACTTTCTCCAGCAGGTGGACTGGTATGAATTCAATGTAATGGGGAGTGGTAATGGGGGATGTGTGAGGTGCTGTGAGAGTACTGAGTGGGGTTACTAGCTGGAGGAAGGGTCAGTGACAGCTAAAGGGAAGCCCAGTGGAGGAGCTAGGATGTATAACAGCTGGGGGTGAGAACTGGAAAGACTCAGGAGCCACACAGGTCCCGGGGCCATCAGCAGAGCCTGGGGAGGGAATACATGTACAAGTTAAAAATTATGTAGTGTCCTACAAGGGTTATAATGTAAAAACTGCAAGGCCGTGTCCTCCATCGCCCAATCCTGCTGCTCAGTGTTCAGCACTTTTCTGGAAACGTCTTCTGGTTTCTACTTACATATACCAATGTTGATGCTGCTCTTCCTTGAGTTTTCTATTGTAGATGTTGTCTGATGACTTCCTATTCTGAAAGATGGGGATCTCACATTCTTGTACCTCTCCACCCCGGTAGGTAGAATAATGGCTCCCCAAATACATCCATGCCCAAACCCCCAAGACCTGTGAATATGTTACCTTATGTGGCAAAAGAGACTTTGCAGATGTGATTAAAATTAAGGACCTTGAAAGGAGAGAGTAGCCTGGATTATCCAGGTGGACCCAATCTAATCACATGAGTCCTTAAAAGCAAAAGGCAGAAGGAGGAGCCAGAGATGCCAGAAAGAAGAGGAAGGAAAGAGTCGAAGTGTGAGAGGGACTCCACCCACTGTTGATGACTCTGAGGATGGAAGAAGGGGCTGTGAGTCAAGGACTGCAGGTGGCTTCTAGGAGTTAGAAACGGCCCTCAGCCGAGAGTCCACAAGGAAACGTGACTGCAGTCAGTCCTACCCCTCCCTGCAAGAAACTGAATTCTGCCAATTCTGTGAATGAGCAAGCATGTGGATCCATCTGCCCCAGGGCCTCCAGAAAGGAACCCAGCCCTGCCGGCACCTCAACTTTAGCCCAGGGAGACCCTTGTCTGACTTCTGATCTGTAAGTGTAAGATTATAAATTTGTGTTAAGTCACAAAGTTTGAGCTAATTTGTTATAGCAGACATAAGAAGCTGGGGTATACCTCCCACTGTGACATACATACTTTCCCTGTGCCCTCTCCTTTTGATATATTTATAACTTTAAATCAAATTTCAATGTTTACATTAATAAGGTTAAACACATATTGTTCCCAACTGATGCATGGAGTATATGTACTATGTTACATTCCTTTTTTATACTTTTTTTTTCCCCCTTGGAGATGATAATTGCCTTTTTGTTTGCTTCATCTTCTGGGTACTTATGAATTCAGCCCTAAGTGTTTGGTCACATTCTATCCATCAGGTGCTTAGTTGCAAAAAAAAAAAAAAAAAAAAAAAAGCACTCTAGCTAGAAGGAGAATTCATTACAGAGTGTTCACTAGCTTCAGAATCCCCAGGAGGAAGGAGAGGCAGCCTTGGAGACTGCATGACCAAGGACAGTCCTCAGATTGAACTACTGGCTGTCAGAGAGATGAATACTGCCACCCATGTGTCCCTGAAGGTTAGATGCCTCTCGCTCTACCTTTTCTTGAAAATGGCTTCCCATTGATACTTGCTTCTTTACATTGTTTTATCCACAAATGAAATCTCACATGGATGCAACTGATTGCTGGAGCTAAGGTCACATGTTCACACCTAGCTGCAAGGGAGGCTGGGACAGTTTCATCTCGATTAGTTGTTCTCTAGGTCTGCTGCACAGAAGTCATCTGGGATCTCCCTGCATCTCTCTGGATATTTTCTTTGCTTCTCTCCTGGGCTGGACCCTTTTCCTGGGTTCCAAGTCTTCCTTTTCTTCATTTTGGTGGAACATCTCCTCCAATAACATTCTGAGACGGGAATAAGAGATAACATTTTGGATTTTTCAAGTCTGAAAATGTCCATACTATTCTTACAAGTAATTGATAATGCAATTTAGCTAGACACAAGGTTCTAGATGGGAAATACTTATTCTTCAGAATTTTGTATTGTTCTATTGTCTTTTGGCTTCTAATGGGGAGAGACTCAATGCCATTATAATCTTGGCCCTTTGCATGTAGGTATTTCCCCTCTTTCCCTGTGGGAAGCTTGTAGAATCTTGTCTTGGTCTGAAATTTAATCATCACATGCCTTCATGTAGGTGTGCTTTCATCCATTATGCTGGTAACTGGTAAGCCTTTTCAATCAGAAGCTCGAGGCCTTCGTCTTGAAATATTTCTTTGATGTTTTCCCCCTCTGTTTTTTCTGTTCTCCTCTTTCTGGGGTGCCTATTATTTTCATGCTGGACTTCTTGAAGTTGTCCTCTCATTTTCTCTATTTTTCTTTACCTTTTGCTCTGCTTTCTGTACCTTTTGCTCTGCTTATCTTTAACTTCTAAGACTTCTATTGAGTTTATTTCTGCTATCTTAAGGTTATTTTTGGTTTGCTAAATGTTTCTTTTTTAAAAAACAGTGTTGGCCGGGCGCGGTGGCTCAAGCCTGTAATCCCAGCACTTTGGGAGGCCGAGAGGGGTGGATCACGAGGTCAGGAGATCGAGACCATCCTGGCTAACACGGTGAAAACCCGTCTCTACCAAAAAAAAAAATACAAAAAAACTAGCCGGGGGAGGTGGTGGGCACCTGTAGTCCCAGCTACTTGGGAGGCTGAGGCAGGAGAATGGCGTAAACCCGGGAGGTGGAGCTTACAGTGAGCTGAGATCCGGCCACTGCACTCCAGCCTGGGTGACAGAGTGAGACTCTGTCTCAAAAAAAAAATAAAAAAAATAAAAACAGTGTCTTGTTCAGATTTCCTGGAGTTAATATTTTTGCTATTCTCTTTGAAAATCTAAGATCTAACTGAAAAATTAGTGGTCCCTCCTCCTCCAAAGATTTTCCCTCCTTGCAGTTTGTTTTCTTCAAGTTTTTATATAGTTGATTTTTTTGTCTGTCTTTCAGGTACAAAGTTTTACTTTGCTATCCTGGCAACCCTTGCCTATCCAGTCATATTTAAAATTATGTACTAAGATGCTGTTTGGGCACTCTGATTGCATGAGTGGGCTTATCAAGAGCAGGCTTCACTGGATGGCAGTGATGTTCAAATTTGCTGCACGTTGGAATCACCTGGGGAGCTTTTCAAACCAGGATGTCTGGGTCCTCCTCAGATTACTTAAATCAGAATCTCTGGAGGGTGGGGCTCTGGAATTGGTAGTTTTTAAAGCTCCCCGGGTGGTTCTGATTGTAGTTAGTTGAGAACGTTGCTCCAACGTGATTGAGTTCAGCTGTTTCGAGAAACAACCATAACAGCAGAAACATAAGCAGATTCTGGAAACTTGTAGTCATACCTGTCAAGTATGGTATAGTGATTCCCACCCTCTAACATAGAAAATGTGGGAAATAATACAGAGTGGGTGTAAGAAATTGTGTTTTCTCTGACAGGAGTTAATTCCAAGTTAAAAGCAGAGAAAACTTTGTCTTCACCTCTATCATTCATCCTTAGAAGACAAAAAACAAATGTCAGCACCCATAGCTCTTTTCTCTTGAGTTGGCCATATTCCCCTGTGAAGAATTTTCTAGTCTCCTGCTTCCTTGGCCAGCGTTCTGAGATCTGAGTGGGGGAAGGAGACTGTGGGTCTTGATATCCAATATGTAAGCTTTAATTTCCTGTTTTCAGTGCAGTTCCTCCCTCCCCAGGGTCCCTGGTGTCCCCCATTGCAGAGACAACCGTGTTACTTTCTCCAGAGAATCAGTGTCCAGTCTCCTGCTGGGGCAGGAGGTGCGTTTGGCCAACCATGAGGAGTGGGAGAAGTAATTAGGGTCTGCTTGCTTCTTGCACAGACTTTCAGCTGCTCTTCCTGCTTTCAACCTCATTTTCACCCCGCCACCAGGGGCAGCCGGCACTGCCCACCTCTCCATAGTGGAATTTCTTGGTGTAAATCAAGCTGAGTCTCAGCTTCCCCACTCAGTTTTCTTGGTTCATCAGTTACCAGATTCCAAAAAGTTGTTCCTGCTGTTTCTTATCCTTTTTGTTCTCGTGTGTTTATTCATTTAAAGAATCCCTTTATTGTTTTAGTGGGACTCGGGGAGGAATCGCAGGTGGATGTGTTTTGGCCGTTACCTTTCATCACATGTGTTCACCATGACCATATAAAGAATTTGTCCTATCGCTTTGTGTGGACATGTGAGTTATTTTAATTTTGGGAAAAGGCTTTTTAACAATTGCAAAGTTAACTGTTCAGATGTAATTTATTTTCTGTGAGGCACAGGTTTCACTGTGAACCTTGCAGGTCATGGCTGATGTCTGAAGACTGTATTGAACATTGATGGGACACACTTTTTAAG
>NW_012107030.1:3945996-3961977 GCF_000951045.1 Mandrillus leucophaeus
TTTTTCCTCCCGGGAGAGCTAGAGTTATGTATTTGGTTTTGTTTGGATGTAAACATTTCTTCCTCTATTGACCAGTGCCAGGATTTATAAAGTTGAACTCCGAGCCATGGACTCAGAAATGTATTTAACTGAAGTAAAAGAAGATAGAGTCTCCAGGCAGTGGATGTCCAGGGAGGTGTCTTGAAATAGGGATCCATGTGGTTCTATTTTTGACCAAGTGGTTCAGGCAGGAGGAGGGGTAACCGGAGGGACCGGGGGTCCTTGGGGAAGCTGCTGCCTGTGTGGTTCCTTGTCTGCCAGTCAAGGAGGGAGTAGGCACAGCTGTGGCCAGGTTGAAGACCAGGTTTCTTGAGTAAGACCCCAGACAGCAGGTGGGGAACCAGACGCCCAGAAATCCGGACTCTTGGCAGCTGGCCAAGCACAGTGAACTTCTGATGAACCATTTCAGTGTCTCATCCTCCCTAAGGTAGAAGTAACTCTGAGGAAGGGGAAGGAGGCCATGTCATAAGAAAGAACCCAGACTGTGCTATTAAGAGGGCCCTCGTCTTACTATCTGGGCTCGCTTTTCCTGTAAAGTACGACCTGTAAAGTACTACATGGCAAACAGTTTGAGGTTTTGTGGTCCTTAAGGTCTGTGTTGCATTTTCCTTTCTTTCCTTTGTCTTCTCTCTCTCTCGTCTTCCTTTTCCCCCTTTTCCCCCACATTTCTCCCCTCCCCCTCTCTCTCTTCATTAGAGACAGGGTCTTGCTATGTTGCCCAGGCTAGTTTCAAACTCCTGGGCTCAAACAATCCTCCTGCCTCGGCCTCCCAAAGTGCTGGGATTACAGATGTGAGCCACCGTGCCCAGACTTTTTGTTTTATACAACCCTTTAAAACCATTCGTGGCTTGCTGGTCATATAAAGAGGCTGCAGGCTGGATTTGGGCTGAGGGCTACAGTTAGCCAGTCCCTGTGCCACACCGCCCATTTCCCTCCTAGAGCCTCTCACAGTCTGAAGTCTTACTCTGTTTATTTTCTGTTTCCTTTGCCATAATGTGAACTCCCTAAGGGCTGAGGACTGGGCTGCTTTATTCTCTGCTGTGTTCTTAGGCCTATGGCAGTGTGGGGCAGAGCACGACCACTCGAATATTGGCTGAATGAGTGGATGTGTTATTAGTTCTAGTTTCATCTCTGGTAGCTCATCTGTGAAACAGGAGACCTTGAAGAAGTCATGTTCTGAGATTTTTTTTTTTTTTTTTTTTTGAGACAGAGTCTCGCTCTGTCACCAGGTTGGAGTGCAGTGGCGCCATCTCAGTTCACTGCAACCTCCACCTCCTGGATTCAAGTAATTCCCTTGCCTCAGCCTCCCAAGTAGGTGGGATTACAGGCACCTGCCACCACGCCTGACTAACTTTTGTATTTGTAGTAGAGACAGGGTTTCGCCATGTTGGCCAGGCTGGTCTTGAACTCCTGACCTCAAGCGATCTGCCTGCCTCAACCTCCCAAAGTGCTGGGATTACAGGCATGAGCCACCACACCCAGCCTCGTGTGCTGCGATTCTAATTCCCAGAGCAATGTGGGGATTTGCTTCTTCTATAGTTGTGTGTGGATTTCTTGGACCTCCTGGAGGGCTCCTGTGAGCAGGGGAGAGGAAAAGTTAACAGCCCAGGAGCTGTGGGCTGCCCCTCACCCCTCGCCCTTTCTTTCCACAGCCTCAGGCCCATTCTGCCTATGCGCAAAGAGGGATTTTTCTGTAAAAATGGGTCTTACCCTGTCAATGTTCTGTTGATAAGTTGCGCCCCAGCTGCTGTACAAACACACGTGATAGCCCAATTATTTAAAATCAGGTACAAGCACAGGCACTGGCCAATCAGGGCAGGTGGCGGCTACAAGGCCCCTCGGCCGACTTCTCCAGCCTTGGCCCGGGCTCTCCCCTGCACCTGGGCTTTTGCCACGACAAATGTTTCCACCTTCTTTGAATATCCCACGTTTCTTTTCTTTGTTGATGCCCTTTCTTCTTCCTGGAATGGACTTCCCCAAGCTTTTTTTTTTTTTTTTTTCTTTTCCCTGGCAAACTTCTATGCATCCTTTGAAGCCCAGCTCAACTGTCAGCTCCTCTGTCTGCCAGACACTTAGCTGCTCCCTTATCTGCACTCCCATAGCACTTCAACCCTTCTTGGCCATATATATACTTCTGTGAGATTATTGTCACTGATTTGGGTTTGTCTGTCTGGATTTGGTCCTCAATGTCTGGCTCCTAAACATGCTCTGTAAATGTTTACAGAATGAAAGGGATGTAGATCAAAAGAACGACAATCACATGGTAGGTTTCAGGGAGCAAGCCTCTGGGCTCAGTCGGACACCTCCCTCCTGGGTTTTCACCTTTGGTTTCATTGCAATTGCAAGTGGGCAGTTTTGTGAGATTCTCACGAGTTGAGAGAATTGGATGGCAGAACCAGGCAGCTGGTCCTTTAAGAGCTGGAACCTGTTCTGCTAGTGCCCCAGGCTCACTGTAGCCATCTGGAGGAGGTGGAGCTGCGAGGCTGAGGGCAGGAGGAGGGCTGAATCCAAATCTGGAGACCCCACTCGGAGGCAGGGGACTCACTGGGGAGCCGCCTCACCGCTGTGGGCCTGACCCGTCCCGTTTCCGCTTAAGTGCCCCACTCTGAGGTTCCCTCTGAGGTCCCTTCCAGAGCAATAGCGTCAGGGACTCTACAAAAGACTTGTTTGGTTATCAAATCAGATCCTTTCTGGGCTGATGAAAACCCACCACCCATTCCTTAAATGCCTCCTCCCCTGGAAATCCCCTCCAGCTCCGAGTCAGATTCCCTCTCTGGGACCTCCAAGCTCCGAGCCACATTGTGTACAGGGTATGGCTGTGACCCAGAATAACAGCAGCTGTGCCCAGAGTGCGGCTGAACGCGGGCACAGTGCTGAGGGTGCACCTGGCAACGCGTGCAGCTCAGTGCTCACAGCAGCCTCCTCACCCCAGTGTACAGTGCGGCTCAGAGAGAGGAGGTGGCAGCTGTCTGTGAGCTCCCTGGGCCACCCCTGAGGTCGCCCGCAAACAGTCCCTGCACACACTGGTAGCTTCCTGTCTCTCTTCCGAGGGTGTCCTCTGGCTGAAGGAGTGTGCTCGTCTCAGCACTGGCCTGGCCTGAAGTGCCAAGTGCCAGGGAGTTGACATCCTGGTGCATCCCCTAAATCCCCAACCACTGAGGGCAGGAGGTGCTAGATCAACGCCACAGTCCCACCTCAGTGGGACAGCTCAGGGGCGCTCCAGCCTTTCTCCGAAGGGTTCCCTGTGGGGTGAGGCAGCCACGGTGGAGGACGCTCATGGCTCCCCCAGCTGTGCTTCCTGGGATCATGTCCCGGAGAAGCCACCTGCACCCACATCCTTGCGCCAGGCTTGACTTTTGGGGAACTCAAACTGCGAACCTTGTCTGAGAACCCACAAGTGCAGGGGGCGATTCGATTTGAGCCAGGTCAGGCTAATGCTTAGCCTCTCACATCTTGGTGGTGGCTGGATCAGGAGAAACTTGTCAGGTCTAGGTCAGAAGCCCCTGGTCAGCAGGGCCACCCCAGCAATGGACTTCAGGGTGGCCTGGGTGGCCTTTCAGTAGGTGTTTGCTGTCTGAAGGTGCTTGCTTTCCAGGAAGCCGGAGGAGGCCTGAGGATACCTGCTGCCTCTGGCTTCAGGTCAGGCTATTGGCAGAAGGGGGAAAAATGGGGGTGGGTGGTGGGCAGAGGAGATGCTATCCCTCCACCTTGCCTCTGGGCACTCAGGCCGGTTCCTCTTTCCCAGGTCCACCTACGGCTCCACCTGGCATTTAGCCACTGCCCTCAGGTTCCATGAACTTGGCCGGGAAAAGGGGGACTTCCATGGAAGGTGTGACCAGCTCAACATGCTTGGGAGGCACTGTGCAGATGGGAAGGGGATGTACATCCTGGTCCCTACCCTGAAGGGCAGAAACTGGCTTGACAAACCAGATAGGCATCCTTGGAACAACTGCAAATCACTCGAGGCTGAGGACATTTCTGTTCTAAATTGAGGGACAGAGACTCTAAGTGTTGGTGGCAGCTCAGGAAGGAGGCTGGATAGTCCAGGGAGAATTTCTCGAAGAAGCAAAGATTAGGCTCTGGCAGGAAACAGGGGACACGCAAGTAGGGTCTCTGAGGAGAGACTGGGAACTGTTTGCAAAGGGGAGGTGGGGACATAAGAAAACCCACCTAGGATGGGGCAGTTCCTCATCGCTAGCACAGGGAGCGAAGCTCTTATCACCCTGGCCGGAAGATGCAGAGACAGCAGAGCTGGTATGGGAGCCTGGAGCTGCAGCAGAGCGTCTCCTATTTGAGCTGCTGGCCAGAAGGCGAGGAACCAGCCCCAGCCAATCTGCAGCCCACCTAGGAGGGAGCACATTCCCCAGACGCCCTCTCCTCCTACCCTCCCGCCTCTGGCTGGCGCCTTCCACTGGGTGAGCCCAACCAGGAAGTGAGGCCGGAGACACGTCAGCCCTGGGGCACAGAGCCGGGTAGGGACGTGGGGGAGTCTGCAGAGAACATCCCGGCAGTGGGGATCCTGGGGGTCTGGCCTGCATTTTCCCATGGCCATGTCTGGTACAGAGGGCAGCAGCCTGATATTGCAACCATATGACCTCCTGTTTAATCAGAAAATGTGCCAGGCCCAGAACTCGGTGTGTGGCTTTATTTTCAACTGGCTGCCTTCCTTTCTCTAATTCTAAGGCAACCGAACAGCCTTGCATTTGGAATAATTGCTCTGTTCGTGCCGTTGCTCATGTTTCCCTGACCTTGAAAGAGCCATTTTCCAGGACCGTTGCTAATGGACCTTCACGCAATTGCAATAAAATATCCTGGTGCTTGGAGGAGGAAGGAGAAGCTGCCTCGAGTGATGCTTCGCTTGCCCCGATGTCTTCCTATGAAATCACTAATGTGACTCATTCCCAGGCTCCCTCCCCTGGCGCCTTGGCTCTTTTTGTTTTGGCCCCATCCAATGCTGCATTTATAAGTCCTCTGACATTTGTGCAAAACCCACCTTCCCCCATTGAGTAACATAATGGCCCACATCTGACCCTTGTTTTAATGTCTTTTCCAACTGAACACAAAATGCCAAGAACTGAGGGTGAATTGGCCCAGTCAGTCTACGGAATGGGAAGGATGCTGCCAGTAGATGCATCTGGGGAATGTTCAGTACATTTTCGGAGACCTGAAAGATGCCGTTAGGAGGCTGGATCGCCGGGCTCTGAGATGTGTGCATTCCCTCCCTTTGCAGCACACAGCCCACCTCAGAGCTCTGCCTGTCCAGATGGCCTGATCCTCACGTCCCCACCTGGCCTGCTGACTCCCTCCTGGCTGAAGGGTGGAAATGAATCCTTGTACGGAATAAGCCTCTCCAACCCGACCTGGGAATGAGTAACAGCTTAGCTGGTGGCCTTTGCCCTGGGATGACAGCTCTGGACAGCTGCAGGAGGCTTCACTGGGATGGGGGTGGCCCATTGTGGGGTGCCTGGCAGGAGTCTCTGAGCCAGGTCTTTAGAAGGTATGAGTGCAGGCCACAGTTCTTGTGTGGTCTGAGATCTGTGCTTAGGCAGAGAACTGTGTCCAGAGAGTCGGGCTCTGAAGTCGGGGGCTGCAGCATTCCCGTGCAGATCCGTAATTTCCAATCTGGACTCTATAATACCTTGGTTCTCTTCTGGCTCTGGCTTCTGCTGGGACCCTGGAGGAGTCTCCTTTTCCCTTCAAGTTTTTCATCAGTAATGCCAGGAGTTGGGTAACGACATGGGTCCCTCCTGGCTCAGATAGCCCAGCATCACTGTCACCCTGGGATCCCCTTGCTGACATCCCGGTCCCAGACCAGTAACTGCAGCTCAGCACATCTGAGGCTCCCTAGCTGTTTCCAAGGCTTTCCTGTGCCTCAACCCTTATGACCTTGTTACTCCCCGGAAATTCTGCAGCATGGCAGCCTGGCCTCCCCGCTCCCTGGAGGAGCCTTGTGCTGTGTGACTTCCTTAGACCCCTGCCTAAGCCTGTCCCCTTCTGGCAGACCACAGTGTATACCTGACCTGAGCTAGCTTTCTGTTGCTGCTGTACACATTACCACAAACATAGTGGCTCAGATCCCCACACTGTATTATTTTACAGTTCTGGGGGGTCAGAAGTTTGACACAAGTCTCACGGGCCTAAAACCAAGGTGCTGCCAGGTCTGGCTCCTTCTGGAGGCTCTAGGAGTGTATTAGTCTCTTCTCATGCTGCTTATAAGACACACTTGAGACTGGGTAATTTATGAAGGAAAAGAGGTTTAATGGACTCGCAGTTCCCTATGGCTGAGGAGGCCTCATAATTATGGCAGAAGGCGAAGGAAGGGCAAAGGGACGTCTTACATGGCAACAGGCAAGAGAACTTGTGCAGAGGAACTCCCATTTATAAAACCATCAGATCTTGTGAGACTTATTCACTACCACGAGAACAGTATGGGAAAGGCCCACCCCCATGATTCAATTACCTCTCACCAGGTCCCTCCCATGACATATGAGGATTATGGGAGCTACAATTCAAGATGAGATTTGGGTGGGGACACAGCCAATCCATATCAAGGGGAGAACCCACTTCCTTGCCTTTTCCAACTTCTAGAGGCTGCCTGCATTCCTTGGCTCATGGCCCCTTTCTCCATCTCCAAAGCCAGCTTTGGGTCTCTGTCACCCTTCCTGTATTGCATTTCTAACCCACTCTGCCGCCTCCTCCACTTCTAAGGACTCATGGTTTAGGTTGGGCCCATCTGGGTAATGCCACATAATCTCCTCATCTCAAAGCCTTTAATTTTCTTCACATCTGCAAGTCCTGTGATCATGTAAAGACACCTTTTCATGGGTTCCAGCGATGAGGCTGGGGATAGTTTTGCGGGGAGCATTCTTCTGCCTACTACTCCACCCAATCTGAGGCTTGGGGTTTGGGCAGGCCACCATGATAGTTTTCCTCTGGGGTCTCCGCTCAGGTGCTAGGAGGGCACCTCCTCTCTGGAACCCTCTGTGATTGCACCAGGCAGCGGCGACTGCCCTTCCTCAGGCAACCACCACCCCCAGCACACTTGTCATGCTTGTGTGACAGTGCCCGTGGGTAGGTCTCCCCTATTAATTGGGAACAGGTGGGTAATGTCAGGCCTCTGAGCCCAAGCTAAGCCATCATATCGCCTGTGACCTGCACGTATACATCCAGATGGCCTGAAGCAACTGAAGATCCACAAAAGAACTGAAAATAGCCTTAATTGATGACATTCCACCATTGTGACTTGTTTCTGTCCCACCCTAACTGATCAATGTACCTTGTAATCTCCCCCACACTTAAGAAGGTTCTTGGTAATTCTCCCCACCCTTGAGAATGTACTTTGTGAGATCCACCCCCTGCCCGCAAAACATTGCTCTTAACTGCACTGCCTATCCCAAAACCTGTAAGAACTAATGATAATCCCACCATACTTTGTTGACTCTCTCTTCGGACTCAGCCTGCCTGCACCCAGGTGGAATAAACAGCCTTGTTGCTCACACAAAGCCTGTTTGGTGGTCTCTTCACACGGACACATGAGACAGGTAGAGACCTTACCTTCTTTTCCCAGGGTGCCCGGTGTCTGCGGGGTGGCAGATGAGCAAGACGCTGACCTGGGGAACAAACTCAGAAGCTGGGGGGGATCCGAGGGCTTCTGGGTGTTCAGTGGGAGCAGAGAGGACCTGCACTAAGCACACCGACATGGACCCTTTCCATGGGTGTGTGGACTGTCTCAGCAACAGTGAAACACAGATCACAGTCCCCATTTCACAGAAGAAAAATCAGCAGTGTGGAGAAGTTAAGGGGCTGCCCAGGCTCCCGGGGAGCTGGGGGTGGGGGGGTTTCGGAGAGAATTCGGACTTGGGCTCCTCACTTGCCTCTCCCCTACTCTCCCCCATTCTCACCCAGTTTTTTTTTTATTCCACAAATGGCCTGTTAAAGGTTGAAGTGTGCTCCCTTACCCCACCCCAAATTCACATGTTTTGGTCCTAATCCCCAGTACCTCAGAATGTGACTTTACTGGAAAATAGGGTCATTGCAGATGTAATTAGGATGAGGGCATTCTGCATTAGGGTGAACCTTATAAAAAGGGGAAATCTGGACAGACGCACACAGTGAGAAGGCTACACGAAGATGAAGGCAGAGATGGGGTGAATGCCACACGTTGCCAGCCCCCCGCAGATGCCAGGAGGGAAGCCTGGAAGGAATTCTCCCGACAGCCCTCGGAAGGAGCCAATCCTATTGTTACAGGAAAGGGGTCCCCATCCAGATCCCAAGAGAGGGTTCTTGGATCTCTCCCAAGAAAGAATTCAGGGCAAGTCTGTAAAGTGAAAATACGTTTATTAGGGAAGTAAAGGATTAAAAGAATGGCTACTCCATAGAGCAGCCTCAAGGGCTGCTGGTTGCCTATTTTTATGGTTATTTCTTGATGGTATGCTAAACAAGGGGTAGATGATTCAGGCCTCCCATTTTTAGACCATATATGGTAACTTTCTGACGTTGCCATGGCATTTGTGAACTGTCATGGCGCTGGTGGGAGTACAGCAGCAAGAACGACCAGAGGTCATCCTCTCGCGGCCATCTAGGTTTGGGTGGGTTTTGGCCGGCTTCTTTACTGCAACCTGCAGCAAGTTCTTTATGACCTGTATCTCGTGCTGACCTTCTATTTCATTCTGTGACTAAGAATGCCTAACCTCCTGGGAATGCAGCCTCGCAAGTCTCAGCCATATTTTACCCAGCTCCTATTCAAGATGGAGTTACTCTGGTTCAAACGCCTCTAACACTATGACACTCTGATTTTGGATTTCTCATCTCCTGAATGGAGACAATAAGTTTGTTCCTTAAGCCACATGGTTTGTGGTCCCTTTCTTACTGCATCGCTAGAAAACTGCAACGCTGCTCATAAGCCTAGTCCCAGGGGCTTCTAAAGCACACTGAGCTGGTCCCTCCTGTTCCTCCGGCCTCATCTCTGCCTATCCCCTCCCCTCTGTGAGCTCCAGCCACACCTGCCTTCTACATAACCAGTTTTTAAACAGCTTTATTGGGGTATGATAGACTTCAATAAACTGCACATAAAGTGTGTAACTTGAATTTTGGCACATGTACACAACCATGCAACTGTCACTGCTGTCAAGATAATGAACAGAGCAGTCCCCCAAGAGGTTCCCCTGCCCCTGTGCTCACTACTGCCCCACCTCCCACCCCAGGCAACTATTAGATTAATTTGCATTTTCTAGACTTTTATAAAATGGAAACTTCCAGTAAGTACTCTTTCAGTTTTGTACACTGGGCCTTTTCAGTTTCTTGGAACTACCCCCCTGCCCTCCATTCACAGACTCCTGAGAGCCCTACAGGACCTGAGAACCAAGCGTGGCTCCCTGTCTGTTGCCTTCCATGCGCCAGCGATCCTGCTGGGCCCCTGGAGCAGATGCCCGTGAACTCCAGTGTGAGGCAAGCGTTGGGGTGGTGAGTGTCCTTGCACTTTGTAGGAGTGAATCTCAGTGATGGATTAGAGGAAGGCAGGGGGTCAGGTGAGGGCCGTGAGGCAGATGGGAGGGGACTTGTCTTAGGGTCCCTCAAGGCCAAGCGGAGGCAAGGTGTAGGGTGGTGAATGAGGCGAGTGTTCAGTGAGCTTTTTCAGCACAGAATGGGAGAGAAGCAGCCCATGTTGGGGGGTCAGAGGTCAGAGCGAGGGGGTGCTTGGGGGTCGAGGCTTCACAAACCTCACTGGATATTTCTCACCTTTCTCCTCAGTGTCCCCTCTCCTCTTCTGACAGGTGAGGCACAGTTCCAAATCCCGGTGTTACTAAGTGGGGTTGGTGGCATTCATGAGTCAGCGAGTCATTTTATTTTTTTAAATATATGAGATTAAAAATGTCTTTGGCAAAGTACAACATTTCTTCTGCACAATTCATTGTAACCAGGGGGCGTTTTAAAGGATAGGTGCTCAGAAGCTGAAGCACCAGAGTGTTTTCTAAACCAGAACAAGGCACACTTCCCCGTGGCTGCTGCTGACCTGAGAGCTGCCAGTCTGGAGAGCCGAGGGCACACCAAGACCAAGGGGCTGGAGCTGTCGCTTAACCTGAGGCCATGAGTGATAAGTTCCCCCATCAGGTGCACTTCTCACTTGGGTGAGGGTGGGGGGCGTAATCAGCTCCAGATCCCATTTTAAAGGGGTGCACCTGCTTAGGATAATCAAATGTCCACTTGAAAAGTGCCCTACCAAGTTTTCCATGAATCTTCCTGGGGAGGCCTTGTGAGAAATGCTGCAGGCACAGGTGGCCCAGCTTGGGGATCTGCCAGGATGCTTTCTATGGGTGGAATCGCCTGCATCCCTTCCAGATCCCCAAGGCTTGGAGAGAGGATGCCCCTTGCCACAGCTCCTTCTGCCAACTCCCAATGAGAAAGGATGTCCCCACGGCTGGGGAAGAGATGGGTTTCACATCCACCTCCTGCCATCTTTCTCAGGACCACGCCCGGCCCCGTGAAGAGGTGGGTGGTGTGCTTTTCCAAGCTAGTCCGCTTCAAGGTGGGGATAAAATAAAGACGCTCTAGGTTTCCCCTCGTGCGGTGTGTGTGTGTGCACGTGCGCATGCGTGTTTCCATTTAGGGACTGGGTGAAACTCAAAGTGAACTTTCTTGGAATTTCAGTGGAATTTCTTGGCAGGGCCTTACCTTGGGAAGGAGGAGGCAACCCAGAGGCCTGGGGCCAGGGCTGGGAGGGCGGATGTTCCTGTGGTCTCACTGACTGCTTCTCCCTTTCCTGGAAGCCCCAATGCAGGCATTTGCACTTAGATGGACCTGGTCTGCAGGGCTGAATGTAACTTTGTGTAACTTTTGCTGAATTGCTGGAGGGCTTGGGCTGACTCCTACCCAATGATGATGAGGACACCACTTAGTGAGTGCTTCCTTATGCACAGGCCAAGTGCTTGATACACAGCAGATCCTTTCACCCACACAACAGCCCTATTCCTTTCTGCATTTTCCAGATATGGAAGCTGAGGCCTAGACAGTTTGTTTAACAGCCCAAGATCACTCAGCTAGGAATAAATGGAGTCAGGATTTGAATCCAGACTTTCCAACTTGCAGCGTGGCTGTGGGTCAGAGAGCTTCCTTGATGGCAGCTGGCTTCGGCTTCTTGCTGCTCTGTTCCTCCCCAAGTTCCCCCAAAGGCCCTTGCTGTCTCCTGTCTTCTAAGTTTCTGCACAAGTCATCCTTGGGCTGAAATGCCCTTTCAACCTGGCTGACTCCCATTTGTTCTCAGAACCTGGCTTAGAGACTGCCTCCTCCAGGAAGCTCTCCCTGAGTGCCACCACCTCCAAAGTCCAGGCAGGGTACCCCTACGGGCACTCCCATGGCATCGGGCCTCCTCCTAGCAGGTTGCTGCCCACTGCTGTTGCCACAGGGGCGCTGCTTGTCCGTCTCCATCAGTGCAAGCTTCTCAAGGGTAGGGCCTGCTCCTATGTTTGGGGAATAAGTGTCTGCTTAACTCTTGTCTTCTGCTGCAGTGTCTGGGATGATCCACCCTTTGTTTCTAGTTAGCGATGTGACCAGGTTGCCGGGGCTCCATCCTTCCTCCCTTCCTTGTGCCTCAGTTTCCTGTCTGGAATTTCAGGAGACTCACAGTTCCCCCATGTAGCATTGTCATGAGGCTTAAAAGAGTGGATACAGGTAGAGCCTGTAGAACAGCCCTGGCCATGTGTGAGCTGCTGTTACTGTGCTGGGTGCTTTTTATGCCAAGGAGGGGTGGGGAGGCTCCGCCCGGGCTGACCTACTTCTCCTCAGGCACCGCTCTCATGGTGAATGACTCAGCATTTTGAAATCTGACTTCTTTCTTCAGGAGCCAGATCATTCTATTGCCATACCAAAGATATTTGGCAAGGTCAAATGCCAACTATGTGCATGCGGGGTGGCAGGGGGTGGCTGGGGAGGGGAACGGGGACACATGCAGTCCCTGGAATTCAGTGCAACACAGGACTGGAAGTCGCACTCCTGCTGCCGATCTGTAGAGCACCAGCTTGCAGTCCCATGAACCTAAAGCGGCCCTGAGATTCTCCCACGGGGAGGCAAATGCATCTTCCATATGGGGAGCTCTGAACTCCCTGAACACGGGGTCTTTTCTTCTGTTACCACTAGCCTCGCTCTTGCAGGGTTTTCCCAGCTCTACTCTGCAGAGGCAAATCCCACCAGAGGCTTCTGTGGTTACATAAATTTAGGACAAAATAAAAAATCAAAATAAAAAAAAATAAAATAAAGGTAGGACAACCACTCTTGTATCCTCTCATGGGTATTCACAAGGCACACTAGCATGTTAAAGGCCCTGAGAAGTCCTGCAAGAAACTGTTTAACCATTCCCTGACTACTTGACCACTGTAATAGTCTGTTCTTGAATTGCTACAAATACATACCTGAGACTAGGTCATTTATAAGAAAAGAGGTTTTTTTTTTTGAGGAGTCTCACTGTGTCTCTCAGGCTGGAGTGCAGTGGCGTGATCTCAGCTAACTGCAACCTCCGCCTCCCGGATTCAAATTCTTGCGCCTCAGCCTTTCGAGTAGCTGGGATTACAGGTGTACACCACCATGCCCGGCTAATTTTAGTATTTTTAGTAGAGACGATGTTTTGCCATGTTGGCCAGGCTGGTCTTGAACTCCTGACCTCAGGTGATCCATCCACCTTGGCCTCCCAAAGTGCTGGGATATCAGGCATGAGCCAAAGCGCCCCGCCAAGAAAAGAGGTTTAATTGGCTCATGATTCTGCAGGCATGTATAGGAAGTGTAGTGGCATCTACTTCTGGGGAGGCCTCAGGGAGCTTTTACTCATGGCGAAAGGCAAAATGGGAGCAGGTGTCTTACATGGCGGGAGCACAAGTGAGAGAGAGGGGAGGTCATACACCCCTTTAAACAATCAGATCTTGTGAGAACTCACCATCGTGAGAACTACACTGAGGAGATGGTGCTAAACCATTCCTGAGAAATGCACTCCCATGATCCAGTCACCTTCCACCAGGCCCCACCTCCAACACTGGGGATTACAGTTCGACATGAGATTTGGGCGGGGACACAGATCCAAACCGTGTCGACCATGGAACCCCTTTTCACATATTTTTCCAGGTCACAACCATCAACATCGTGCAGTTCCAGAACACACTTGGGGAAACCCCCTCAAAAGTGGCTGGCACGTGGTTTCCATTCAAATGGTTAAATCTACCTTTGGAAACTTGAAATCGGTAAAAATCTGTCTCAACGTCCTAGAGCTAATATCAACCAAGTACTCCAAACTGGGTGGCTTAAAACAGCAGAACATGATTGTCTCACAGTTCCAAGGGCTACAAGTCCAAAATCAAGGTGTCCGCAGGGCCGGGCCCCCTCTGAACCCTGCAGGGGAGGATCCTTCTTGCTCTTCCAGCTTCTGGCAGCTATGGGCAGTCCTGAGCGTTCCTTGGTGTGTGAAGGCATCACACAATATCTGCCTCTGTCTTCACTGGGCTGTCTTGCCTCTGTGTGTCTGTCTTTGTGTGTCTTCTCCTCTTCTTTTAAAGACACCAGTCATATTGGATTAGGGACCCACCCTACTCTAGTGTGACCTCGTCTTAACCTCATTCCATCTGCAATGTCCTTATTTCCAAATAAGATCACATTTCAAGAGAGTGGAGGTTAAGACATATCTTTTTGGGAGACATAATTTGAACCATAACAAAAACCAATCCATAGCAGGTGGTTCTGGGTTGGGAGTTACTATAACCATCCCAGGGGCTTTCTCTACATTCCGAGACCTGGCAGTGATGCCACTATGTCCAGTGAGTGTCTACTGCATGCTGGCTGTGTTACAGACACCATCTCATGGAACCTTACTGCAGTCCTGAGCACTGGGGTCTATCATTCTCCCAGGTTAAATGGCCCAGCAAGTCAGGGGTGAGCTGGGGTTTAACTCCAGGGTTTGTGTGCCTGTGCCATCCTGGTTTTTATGCTCTGTGCTGTGTGGCTTCAGGTGGGTATGAACAGTCGGACTTCAGAGGAAGTCACCACACTGCTGTCAGATGCCTTTTTCACTGACACCTGCGAGGGGCCACCCTGGAGCTGCAGTTTCCAGCTGGGGTGGGGCCTGAGCTGCTGGAACAGGGAGTCCATATGAACAGGGTGTGCCCATGTCCACAGGGCATGGTCCCAAATGACTGTCACAGGAGATCTGGGTGTTGATGGGAAGGCAGAGCACAGACCTGGGAATTGGGGAGGGGAACCAGAGGGACTCCCCAGAGGCTGGAGAATCAAGCAGGAAACCAGGAGCCCAGGGTCCTTGATACGGTCCACAGATGTCACAGCTGCTGTTGGTCCCTGGCCATCTCACCTGTGCACTCCCCTTTCCATTGTACGCAGGTGAGTCCTTCCAGAAGCACCTGCTGCTCTGTTGGGCATGTGCTCTGAGACATTAACAGATGAACGATGCCTCCAGGAGCAGCCCTCAACCCAGGATGGATGAAATTTGGTGTACAACATCCCCCCACCACCTGCCACGTGCCCTTACCCCCAGGTTTCTTCCCTTCAGGTGGGTAACTCTGAGGAGCGGTCTGTGCCATCTTCTGGAGGTCCCCAGCAGGCTTGGGCCCCCCTTGCTGGGTGAGAACCTGCTCGGGAACACACCCTTCCTGCCTCCTTGCCGCAGCTGTGCTTCTTGGGAGTACCTCCCAAATAAACTCCTGGCACTCACAGCCTTATCTTGGGGTCAGATCCCAGGGGGCTGGCTGGAGCCTGTTCCTCCTTCCTGCTTCAGGCAGAGTTGGTCCCAGGGCCTGGGGAAGAAAGGAGTGGGAGCTGGTGGAGAAGGGAGGAGAGACTCACAGTTTGCCACCAGGGAAGGCTCAACATTGGAGGTTGTGAGCAACAGAAACTCAGCTTGAGTTTTGGTTTAAACCAAAAAGGGAAATACCAGCTTATGCAACTGAAAAGTTCTAATGACAGCACCAGCTTGAGGCACAACTGGATCCTAGCGGCTCAAACAAAGTCATTGCATCTCTTCCCATCACCCAGCTCGGCTTTCTTTGTGGCTGTCTTCACTCTCAGGCAGAGGGATTCTCCACTTGTTGCCCCCTACCCTAGCCCCAAGTTTATATTCCATCTGCTTAGCAACCCCAACGGAAAGACCATTCCTCTTTTCCAGTAATTTTAGCACAAGTTCTAGTCCTCATTCTCAAAGTCCTGAGTAAAGGACCCACCTCTGAACCAATCCCAAAGGCCAGGCTGCGGAGGTAGTGGACTGACTGGCCAAGTGAGGTCCTGGACCCACCCACCATGGGGGATGGGATCAGTTCCTAAGAACTGAACCCTGGAGTCTGAGAAGGGAGCATTGTCTCTTCCTGAAAGATGGGCTTTGTTGCCTGTGAAAGAGGGCATGGGAGGTGAAAGCAGCTGATGAGGATGGACAGGTGGGATTGGCAAGTGCCAAAGGAGCATAGGGCAATCGAGAGAGGAAGGCACAAGCCACAGGCAGAGGGGAGGGAAAGGTGCAGAGGGCTTTCTTGTGGAGCCCAGTCTGTCAGATGCCTGCCCTGATGCTCTGTTATGAGAAGGCAAGGAGTTTTTTAAAATTAAGGGGAAAAAAGAGTTCACTTTGTTTTGGGATTTGTTTTACAACTTTTAATTTTGAAATAATTTTAGATTTGCCAAAGAGTTTCAAAGATTATGCAGAGAGTTCCTATTCACCCCCACCCAGTCTCATATTACCATCTTACATAGCATGCTGCATTTATCAAAACTCAGAAATGATCATTGGTGTATCATTACTATTAACTGACTACAGACTTGATGCAGATTCCTTAAGTTTTCCCCACTGATGTCCATTTCTATTCCAGGAGCTAATCTGCTAATCTAGGATCCCACATTGCTTTTAGTTGTCATGTCTCTTTAGCTTCTTTCCTTCCTTCCTTCCTTTCTTTTTCTTTTTCTTTTTTT
>NW_012107030.1:3962907-3972902 GCF_000951045.1 Mandrillus leucophaeus
CCAGGAAGGCTGGCTGTGGCTTCTTGGCAATGAGGGGCTCTGAATCTCAGCTCTATCCTTCTCCCATGATGGGGAGAATGGGCTGCACTGTCTGCCCTTTAACAGAACTGGTGTGTTTCTTTCTTTTTTTTTGAGATGGAGTCTTGCTCTGTCTCCCAGGCTAGAGTCCAGTGGCGCGATCTCAGCTCACTGCAAGCTCTGCCTCCCGGTTCACGCCATTCTCCTGCCTCAGCCTCCCGGGTAGCTGGGACTACAGGCATCTGCCACCATGCCCGGCTATTTTTTTGCATTTTTAGTAGAGATAGGGTTTCACCATGTTAGCCAGGATGGTCTCGATCTCCTGCCTTGGCCGGAGATCGTGATCCGCCCGCCTCGGCCTCCCAAAGGGCTGGGATTACAGGCGTGAGCCACAGCGCCCGGCCAGAACTGGTGTGTTTCAAATGCAGCTGGTTGGGGCTTAAGCTGTGCACATCTGGCTACTAACTGGAAAACCTGACCCAAAGCCAGATATAGTCTCACCCCAACTTCCTAGCAAAAGTATATTTTCTCAGTGATGAAGAGGGTTTGCTCAAAGGAGCTGGGAATATTGGAGTTATCTAGGAGGGCAGCTGGTGGCTTCTCACTTGCTGGGAGGAAATAGATGTCTCTATTGAAACGAAGGGATGGTGTGAGCGGGGATACTTCAGGTGACCCCAGTGGAGGGCTCACAGTTAAGGGACAGGGATCAGGGCCCATGACACTAGCCCTGGCCCAACTTGGAAGCCATGTGTGACAGCCTGTTTGTCAGGTCATCCACTGACCTGTGACTGCTCTGGAAGTGACACAATTTGCAGATTCAGGTCTTGTTTGCAGTTACGTTCCAAGGATAAGCAGTTGTCAGAGTGAGTAAGACTCCGTGCTTTTAGAAGAAGCACAGCCTGTTACAATAACTGTGGTTGATGACCCTGAAAAATTGGAGGATTGTGTGATTCAAACCTCTGATGGAATTCAGTCACTTTAGTTCATATCGGCATCGAAGGACAGGCTGAGAAGAGAACACTGGATTTGGTTTGGGGTCAGCTGAGGTAAGTTCAGGCCTTGGGTGTACCCTTTATTAGTCTAATGTGACCTCGAGCAAGCCACATGACCTCCTGAGCCTCATGTCTTCTCTGAGAAATGGGGATAACAATAGCGCAGCCACATAGCCCTACAGCTCAACGGCCATTTGGCTTTGAGGTAGGAAATTTAAAAACAATTATGCATGAAGGATATTTTCTGTTTGGTGGAAGGAAGGAAAACAAGGCTTCTTCTGAGGTGCGCCTGGGGCAGAGATGCACACTGGGGAGGGGTTATGTTGTCTGTCTCCCGCAGCCCTTGGATGGAACAACTGGTTTCGAGCCCTTCTAGAAACAGGAAACAGAGGTAGCTGCTCTGGTGAAACATCGTGAGATTTAGGGCTTAGGCACCTGCTTGTGGGGGGACCGTGTGTGACCCCGACTGAGAGGGCCTCTATACCATTGGAGCCTGGATACAGAGGGGCCAAGAGAGCAAGGGCTGGCTGGCCCCTGGCAGGTTCTGTGCGCTGGGCACATTGAGAGATGACGTCTTGAGCACCATCATGAGGGCAGGTGAAGGCTGTCACCCGAGTGGCTTGTGGGCTGCAGTGAGGAGGCCAGAGTGGAGAAAGGTGACAGATTGTGCCTAAGCCCATGGGAGACACAAGAATAGCTGGGAGCAGCCAGGACAGAGGTTCAAGGTGAGGCTGAGACCCTCAGGGTGGTGTCTGGACATTGAGACCATCCCCACCTGCAGAGCAGCCAAGGACACTTGGGCCACTCTATGACCTGCCGTGTTAGGCTGGGGGTCAAGTGACAGCATCTGTGACAAGGCATTCTGACCACTCAAAGGTACCATGACAAACTCCAGGGCACCCCACTCAGCCACCTCTTCGTGACTCCAAGCCTCAGTTTTCCCACGTGTAAAATGATGACCTCCTTCACCTAGGGTTGTTATGAGAATCAAATGGTAAATATCATTTGTTTGTAGAGATGAAATGACATGCGCAAAGTAACACAGCTAAGAGCGTTGGTGGTGGCTCCCGACTGACCTTGTCCTGTTCGGGGTTGCATTCCTGCAGAGCCAGTGCTCAGTAAATGTGGTTGAAGGAGTAAACAAATGCTCTTTCCCATCTTTCCATATTATCTCATTAGTGCTCAAAAGTACCAGCTGGCGAAGTCCTAATATGAACACGCTGTCATGGAAATAGAAGAGAGAACTTGAACTCTGAGCAATGAGTGGCTAATGGTCATTGGGGGCTGGCCCTGCCAGCTCTTGGGTATTGCTTCCTTTCATCTTTGCAATGATCCTATGAAGTGGGACTTATTACTCTCATTCCCATAGTGTAGACAAGGGACCTGGGTCTTGGAGGGGCTAGGTAATTTGCCCATAAGCAGGCTAGAGGAAAAGCTAGGATTTGAACCAGGTCGTTTACTTCAGAGCCCAAACTCCCCCACTCTTCAGTTTGTGGTTGCTAAGAGCGGGCCCAGCTAACCTGTGGGTGGACCACACTTAGCCCCCACCTCTGGTTAACCAACCAGGACCCCCACTGCACCACACTGCTAATAAGCAGTTTCCAGGAGGTAGCTGCCAGGCTGCACCAGTCCCTAGGCTTCCTCTAGGAATTGCGTTAGGGAATTAAGAAGCAGAGATTGTTTCAAACTAGCTATTGCCAACGATTATTATTTTTTGTAGAATGGGTAAAATTTTCCTCTCCTTCTTTGCTCCCCTGCTAAAAGACTCAATTGAATAAGAGAAACAGCAGCATGTGTTATTTGAAAACTGTTTAGTGCAATTACTGCTGCAGATTTTACTGAATTTGAAAATGATAGATGGCAAATCTTAATTTCCCAAGCTCTCCATCCCGGCAAGCAGTTTGTTAAAGACTAGCAGTGCGGCTAATCGCTGGTGCATAATGCCCCTGAATACACGTTTTTCCTTTCTATATAACACATTATGCTAATCACCCTGTATTCCATTTTTCAATAAAAGGTCAGCAGAGCACTGTTTGTTCAGAATGTGCAATTTAAACTTCATGTCTGTCATTAGAGATAATCTAGGTTTGCTGTATCAAGTGGGGTTGTCATAGAAACCAGACCCGCAAGCTCTGTTTACGGTCTTTGGAGAATAAACACTTTGCATTTATTTCTCTGGAAAGGGGAAAAAAAACCCCCCAAAATCATCGCACAATTAAGTAAGGTTTGAAAACAAAGCAGTCATAGCCCAGAAGAGAGGCTGTATCATTCATCAAAAATCAATAACTGTCACACAGTTGGTATACGGCGCATTCAAGCAGGTGACTGACGGAAGTGATCAAATATTTCCCCTGGGAAAAACAAGGGAGAGAGGATGTGTTATTATGCCAAGTGAAGAATTAATTTAAGGATGCAAATGGGCTTTATCTAAGCTATTATACCCTTGAAAAGTATTTTGTGTAAATTGCATTGAGTACCTGATCAGGCTTTTTATGCCATGTGTTTGGACATTCATCTGTGAGCCCCATGTAGCCCAGATGATTTCCGTATTACGGTTTCTCTCATCTTGCTTCTGTCATCGATGAGGACTTTCCCTGCAAGCAGCTCAGGGGTCCTGGACTTCAGCATTTTAAGATCCTGCCTGAGTAGCATGACCAAATTTATCAAATACAAAATACAGGGTGCCCGATTAAATTTGAATATTTTTTAGTGTAAGTATGTGCCAAATTTTGCATGGGATATACTTATACTGAAGTTAGCCATTGATTATCTGGAATTCTGATGTGCCCGTGCCCTGTATTTACTCTGCCGCACTGTGCCTGAAGGGTCTGAAGAGATGGGTGGTAATTCTCTAACCTCTCCCGCCAGCCTCTGGCTTGCGCTTCCTTTAATAGGGGACTGAAGTGTGTGCACAGGAAGTGTGTGCATGACTAATCCTGTTAAGTCACAGTGTAACTGTGGCTCTAATTTGCTGAAAGCACCCACAAAATGAAATTCAAAAAACGTCGCTCACTTGGAAACGGCCAGACACGCACTTGGCATGGCCACTGCACGGGGGAAAGCTTTTGTTTCTTTCTTTTTTTTTTTTTTTCCTACTGAAAGACGGTTTGGACCTCCTTCTAGGGGAAGAACTCCCCATCCCCAGTTCGTTAGGGAGCTGGGCCAGAGGAAAGGCCTGAGGCTTGTCTGTGTGGTGTGATGTTCAATCTAGAACCAAAAAAGTGGGGTTCTGTGAACTTTGACCCTGGCTGAGGGCAACCTTGCTGTTGTAATCTCTACTGCAACACAACTCACAGAAATCTGGTAACTGGCAGAAGATGCCTTCAGTAGACAACTTTATTGGATTCAGGTTGATGGAGCTAGGTAAATACTGAGACACACTTTCAATTCAGCATGTGGGAATTTAGCATTCAGGGCCCTTGGTCAAATGTCTTGGGGGATCCAAAGCCAGAGGCTGATCAGTCCTCAAGAATGGCTTTGCCAGTTGGGAGAGTTGAGCACAGATGTCACCTTAAAACCAGTAGCCAGAGCCAAGGGCCAAGAAGGGGCAGAGACAAAATGCCATGGGAACAGAAAGAAAGAAGAGATGAATTTCGTCTGGGGAGTCTGGGATGCCTTCTTGGAGGAGGGGGATTCTCAGCTGATCTTTGAGGTGTCTGTGAATTTAATCAGATTAGTTAACATTAGAAAAGCTGCCTGGAGGCTGAGACCTTGGCCTGTCTGGAGTTGGACTTAGCAGAAGCTTCCCTTCAGTTAAAATAAAAAAAATCAGAGAAGTGGGGAAGTTCAACCCCATCCTGGGCAAGAAAGCAGAATGATTAAGAATGGGCTGTGGGCCTGGCATGGTAGCTCACGCCTGTAATCCCAGCACTTTGGGAGGCTGAGGCGGGCAGATCACCTGAGGTCAGGAGTTCCAGACCAGCCTGGCCAACATGGCAAAAACCCGTCTCTACTAAAAATATGAAAATCAGCCGGGCATGGTGGCAAATGCCTGTAATTCCAGTTACTTGGGAGGCTGAGGCAGGAGAATCACTTGAACCTGGGAGGCGGAGGTTGCAGGGAGCCAAGATCGTGCCACTGCACTCCAGCCTGGGTGACAGAGAGAGACTCTATTTCAAAAAAAAAAACAAAAAAAAAGGGGGATCTAGAGTAGAGGGCACCTGGACTTGCATTCCAGCTGAGTGACCCTGGGGAGCCATGCCACCTCTTTGTGCCTCAGTTTCCTCCTGTGTATAATGTGGATGTTGGTTATATTTTGCCTCATAAGGTGGTTGTGAGAATTACAGAGATAACGTAATTAATTTCTTAGCCCAGTACCTGGCATGCCCTCAGGGCTTGAAAAGTTGTGTCCTCATTATTTCTCTGTTGCTTTAAATCCCTCAGATTCTGATCCTGCCTCCAAGCCTTTGTCCAATGTGAGCTTGCTACCACCCCTGTCACTCCTGCCTCCTCTGCCTTGGCTTGTCTGCACCCCTGCAGCCTCTGTCCCACCCCTGAGCTGATCCTGGCAGGGGGCTGCGAGTCCTTGGACTTGCCCTCAGGTCTTAACTCTTGTCACTGCTCCAGATCTGGGTCCTAGATTCCGGCATGGACTGCAGTGGCCCCTTGCACAGCCTTGCCCTGTGCCCTGGGCCCTGTTCTTCGGCTGCTGGTTTGGCTCTGTGTTCTCTGCTAACCCCTTGTCTTCTCTCTCTTTGGGATTGGAGTTCTTCCTCAAGCAAGGATTAGAGCTGGATTTGCAGAGGGAGGAGGGGGAAGGCCTTCCAGGTGGGAGGGGCAGTTGAGCAAAGGTAAAGAGATACAAAAGAGGGTGGCAGGTTTGGGAAATGGCAAGTAGTTAGAATGAGGGAATCCAAGACGCTTGTGGAGGGAGATCAGGGGATAAGGCAGAGAGGCAGATAAGAGAGAAGGATAGAGTGCAGTGGTGTGATCTCGGCTCACTGCAACCTCTGCCTCCCGTGTTCAAGTGATTCTCCTGCCTCATCCCCCCAAGCAGCTGGGATTACAGGTGCCCACCACCACGCCTGGCTAATTTTTATATTTTTAGTAAAGACGGGGTTTCACCATGTTGGCCAGACTGGTCTCGAACTCCTGACCTTAGGTGATCTGCCCACTTTGGCCTCCCAAAGTGCTGGGATTACAAGTGTGAGCCACCGTGCCCAGCCTCATACAGTTCTTGTAAGGTTGTCAATCGTGGTGACCCACGCTCCTGGGACAGCACATTCAAGCAAACCTTGTGATCCTCTTGTTCAGGGACTGGGCATGAGGTGCAAGCAGAGCTAGTCGCTGCTCCCTGAGATTGCTGTGTAGACAAGGAGAGAAATTCTCTTTCCAATGACTTCACTAAACATATCAGTTATTTACTGCCACAATAATGCTGTGTAATGAGCAACCGCAAAACCTCAGTGACATACAACAATGAACATTTATTTAGCTCCCAAGTCTGTGTGACTTGGTGGGGCTTGGCTGGGCTCACTCACATGGCTGAACATTGGCTGCATGTCTGCTGATCTGCGCTGGCTGTGGCTGGTTTGGCTGGAATAGCTCAGTGCAGCCCCACGTACACCATCCCCACTGGGCTAGCCCAGCATGTCCTGATGGAGCAAGTGGAAATGCACAAGTGCTTTTTCAAGGCTCTCTTGCTAACATCCCATTGGTCAAAGCAAGTCACATGACCAAACTCAGACTCAAGGAATGGGGAAATAGACTCCACATCCTCAGTAAGAGGAACTGCGGAGTCACATAGACAAGGCATAGCTTTAGGAGGGTTGAAAGATTGGGAAGATGAAGGCAATTTACTCTGTCACACTACACTGAGCTAGGAGGATGTGATTCAAGGGTAGCTGCTGGCCATTTTGCCTCCTACAGGGAGAGAACATACCAGAGAATGAAACCAGGCAAAAAGAGGATGAGCCAAGTAGTGGGGAACAAGCCAGAGACCTGATCCAGCTTTACCTGCAGTCTCGTTCCCCTTGGGCTTCTATGAATTAGCGGGTTCCCTTTTTGATTCAGCTTGGTGAATTGGGTTCTTGCCAGTTGCAATGGAAAGAAGCCTAACTATCATTGCTCTGAATGCCAGGCAAAGATGTTTGAATGCTGAAAATGCTTGAGGAGAGAAACAATATAATCTAACTCCCTGTTTGAGGAATATAATTGGGGGTAGAGTGAAAATTAGAAAACTCTTGTAGTAATTCAAACACAAGAGTGATGAGACCAGAATTAGGAGAGGCAGGACAGTGAAAGCAGAGAGGAGTTGACACAGGTAACGCTTTGCAGAGAGAGAATTAATGGGATTTGCTGGCTGGGTGTGAGGTATAATGAGAGAGTGTGAAATAAAATAGAAGTGGGCTTTCTCACCTGAAAGATAGGGTGGAAGTTTCGGTGGTTTGCTGGTGAACTGGCTTTCTCCAAAAGCAGAGCCCTTGAGTGTAGTGTTTGCCAATTTTTGTGGCATAAATATTGCCACCATGGCAGATTTCAAGGGACCAACAGTTTAGCAACCAGCAGGGAAAATTCCTGAAAATTTCATAGTTGACTCTTGGGAGCCAGCACAACCCGCTCCAGCACACCAGTGATCCAAAGTGATGGCGATTTCACACAATAAGGAATGCAGCTGGATTTTGGATACCTTGGAGTTGCCTTCTGGTCCTGCAAATGAAGATGTCCAGAGGATGTGGAAATATGGCTCTGGGACTCAGGAGAGGTTCAGTTTACGTAGAGTTGTTGGGGAGGCAGCAGCGTCATTTTTGGAGAAGATAATGACGAGATAATGATGACATGGCATGAGTGTCCTGTGACTCTAACTGGGGAGAGGATGACTGGCAGCCTAATCTGCCTCACAGGTTGATTTTGCTGGCTCAAGTGGGATTACTAAAAATTAAAGTTCATTGCTCTATTACTTTCCTGGGACTGTTGTAACAAATTACCACAAGCCGGATGGCTTGACACAACAGAAATGTATTCTCATAGTTCTGGAGGCCAGACATCCAAGAACCTGAAAGGAAAGTGTCGATGCCTTCTGATTCCAGCAGGGTGGTTCCTTCTGGAGACTCTGAGAGACCACCCCATGCCTCCCTCCTGGCTTGTGGTGGCTGCTGGCATCCTCGGGGTCTTTGGCTTGTGCATGCATTGATCTCATCTCGATCCTTACCTTGATTAGTTGGGCAAAGACTCTACTTCCCAATAAGGTCACTTTCCGAGTTTCCAAGTGGACATGAATTTCTGGAGGACACTGTTCAACCCACTACAGTTGCCAGTGGTTACAACTTGATGGATTTCACAAAAAATAGAGATTCCTAACTTCTCTTGAATGATGCATCTGGCCCACGGGCCTGCAATTGTCTGGGGTGAAAAGGCAGCTGCCCCCTTTCCCTGGGTACTTTGCTCAGTTCTTCACCTGCCCAGCCCCTGCCTTAGTTCAGGTGGAGCCAAGTCTGGGGGCCTCTGAGACTCTGGAATCCTCCTCCTGCTCTTTCATCTTCCCGACGTCTCCTTAGCAACAGACATTTATTTATTCTGTGCACAAGCCACTGTTTAACAGTATTTATTTCCAGAGTCAGAAATATTTGATTCCAATTAGGGACACCAAATTGAAACCCATGCAGCATCAAAGATGCAGGTCAGGCAATAGTTGAGAGCCCTGTGACAGCGGAGAGGGCGGGAGAGTGCAGGCCCCTGGAGGGAAGCCGGGCAAGCCGTGCAACCACTGCCCTGATCCCTGTGTGCTCTTGGTTTAGTAACTCAGTCTTGGCTGACCTGAGTTTCCCTCCTGTGCAATAGGTATAACAACAGTTCCTTTCAGAACTGTGAGGGCTTGAAATACTACGTGTAAAGTGGCCAGCACAGTCCTAGCATGTGGTAGAGAGGTAATAAGTGTATGGAGCACAAATGAGTGAGCTAGTGGTTGGAACCTCGTATCACTTCCAGCTGAAACAGGAGATACAGTTCAGATGCAAATAACGTTCCCCATGCCACAAGGATGTAATCAGAAAAGAAGGTGATGCAATGTTTCCAGGTCTTCCCCGGCCCTGCTCTCGAATAAACTATGCATTTTTCAGTCAGAAGGAAATTTACTCCAAGATGAAGTGGTAATTCCAAATGTAATGATAATGACAGACATAACAATTTCAGATCCCAACAGATATGAAATTTATCTAATTAGGGAACAAAATAAGATGTTTTTCAAGCATCTAGGATAGCATTTCTAATTGGATGTGTTCTAAAAGAAGTTAATAGATGCTCTATGAAAAAAGATTCCTGGTTACATAATTTGGGAAAATATTCAAGTATGAATGTCGTCTTTACTGTGGGACTTTTCAGAGCCTTTAATATGTTAGTATATAGTGTGAATTTCCTAAATGGAGACAGAACATGGAGTCTTTTTTTTTTGTTGATACGGAGTTTCCCCTCTTGTTGCCCAGGCTGGAGTGTAATGGCGGGATCTCGGCTCACCGCAACCTCCACCTCTTGGGTTTAAGCAATTCTCCTGCCTCAGCCTCCCAAGTAGCTGGGATTACAGGCATGCCACCATGCCTGACTTATTTTGTATTTTTAGTATAGATGGGATTTCTCCATGTTGGTCAGGCTGGTCTCAAACTCCTGACCTCAGGTAATCCACCCTCCTTGGCCTCCCAAAGTGTTGGGATTACAGGCGTGAGCCACCGCGCCCAGCCACTGGAGTCTTTTACAAATAAATTTGGCCATAAGAACCCTCCCATGCCTCTTTTGGGGGGAACTAACATTGCATGAACACAGCACTGAGTAACACACCATGACTGTTAATGAATATAGTCCCTCACCAAAAGCCAGACATTTCAGGGGGGCTCCCATCCTGGATAAGACGGTCAGACTGCCGGGCACGGTGGCTCACGCCTGTAATCCCAGCCCTTTGGGAGGCCGAGACGGGTGGATCACGAGGTCAGGAGATCGAGACCATCCTGGCTAACACGGTGAAACCCCGTCTCTACTAAAAATACAAAAATTAGC
>NW_012107030.1:3973962-3976423 GCF_000951045.1 Mandrillus leucophaeus
CAATGGTCACTAATTTCACTTCCTAGAGATAAACATTATTAGCACTATAGACAAAAGTTTTCCACCTCCCCAATATTGAGGTTATGTCTTAAATTTGGTTTTATATCTTGCTTTTTCACTGTATATTTTTGCATGTCATTGAAAATCTTCATAAATATATATATGTGTACACACACACACACACACACACACGCACACACATACATATTTTTTTTTTGAGACAGAGTCTTGCTCTTCACCCAGGCTGGAGTGCAGTGGTGTGATCTCGGCTCACAGCAAGCTCCGCCTCCCAGGTTCACACCATTTTCCTGCCTCAGCCTCCTGAGTAGCTGGGACTATAGGCACCTGCCACCATGTCCAGCTAATTTTTTGTATTTTTAGTAGAGATGGGGTTTCACCATATTAGTCAGGATGGTCTTGATCTCCTGACCTTGTGATCCTCCCACCTTGGACTCCCAAAGTGCTGGGATTATAGGCGTGAGCCACCGTGCCCAGCCCATAAATATTTTTAATGATGACATAAGATTCTGTCATATAGCTATAATTATATGTACCATAATTTACTTAGTCATTCATCTCTAATGAATATTTAAATTGTTAACAGTTTTTCATTATTAGCAATAAAGAAGATTTCCTGGGCTTTGACCTCATTTTGGATTATTTCCTCAGATTTGGTTCCTAGCAGTGAAACTACTGATTTACATGAGCTGAAATATTAACATTTCTTGATATACAATGCCTAATTCCTTTTCTAAAAGTAGATTCACCTCACTCTCTCCTGGATTAAGAAGAAATAGAGATTTAAAAAAAACATCATGGGCTGGGTGTGGTGGCTGATGCCTGTAATCCCAGCACTTTGGGAGGCTGAGGCAGGTGGATCACCTGAGGTCAGGAGTTCGAGACCAGCCTGGCCAACATGGTGAAAGTCTGTCTCTATTAAAAATATAAAAATTAGCTGGGTGTGGTGGCGTACACCTGTAATCCCAGTTACTCAGGAGAATTGCTTAATCCTGGGAGACAGAGATTGCAGTGAGCCAAGATTGTACCACTGCACTCCAGCCTGGGAGACACAGGGAGACTCCATCTCAAAAAAACCAACCAACCAACCAACCAACCAACCAACCAACCAATCAACCAACAACCAACCAAACAGACAAAATAATGTCATGTCTGCTTTCACTTTGCTGGTGGTAGAATGGTTGTTTATTGAAACAATCTCATGCCTCTTGGCTCACCAATGTCTGATCACTTGGCTGATGTCATGTACTGTTGAGAGGATGGGGCCATGGGCATTGTAGCCCACAGACTGGGCACTGTACTACCCCCTGCCATCTTACTAATGTTTCAGCGAAGATCTTCAGCCAAGGCTCTGTGCCTCATGTTGGGTGATGCTGACCGTCTTGTCAATAGTAACATTTCTACCTTCTCAATATTTTCCTGCTTCTCTCTGTCACTGGATGCTTCCTTGAGGGCTCTGAGGATCAGAAAAGAGTCCTGCTTATCCAGTTCTGAAGGGTTAACTTCATGACTGTTCTTACTGTCTTACTATCTCACTTTTCTATCATCAGTTGCCTTGGCGATGTCACCAACCCTTTTTGGAGTAGAAGTAGGAGGTACAATCTTTGGAGCCAGGACAAACATGGGATCAATTCCCTATGAATGGCAGCAGCAGCTGGTGTCAAATTAACCTGGATATGGGCTGACTCCAATGAACTGAAAGTTTGTGTCCCCCACAATTTGTTGAATTTATGTTGAAATCATAATCTCCAATGTGATGGTATTTGGAGATGAGGTCTTTGGAAGGTCACTGGGTCATAAGGGTACAGGTCTTATGATGGGATCAGTGACTTTTTAAGAAGAGATAGGACAGAACCCTGCCCCACTGCCCCCCTCCCCCGTCCCACCATCACCCCTGCCACGTGAAGACATAACCAGGAACCAAATCTGCTGGTGCTTTGATCTTGGACTTCCCAGCCTCCAGAACTGTGAGGAATAAATGTTTGTTGTTTAAGCCACCCATTCTGTGGCAATTTGTTATAGTATCCTGATCTGACTAACACAGATCACCAAAGAAAGTTGAAGCTTTGCCTTCTGTGAGGCTAAAGAGGAGAGCTGTGTTTTCTATAAAAAAAAAAAAAGAAAAGATATTTTATTTGAAAACAGTTTAAGATAATACAGACAAATTTCAAACGTAGTACAGAGAGTTCTCATATACTTTACATCCAGTTTTCCCTGTTATAAACATCTTACATTAGTATGGTACATTTGTCACAATTAATGATCAAATATTAATATATTATTGTTAACTAAAGCCCATACTTTATTCAGATCTCCTTAGTTTTTGCCTGATGCCCTTTTTCTGTTCCAAGATCCCATATAGGATCCCATGTTACATTAGTTGTCATATATCCTTAGCCTCCTCTTGGATATGATAATTTCTCAGATTTTTCCTTTTTTTTTT
>NW_012107030.1:3976473-3986051 GCF_000951045.1 Mandrillus leucophaeus
TAGCTGGGTGTGGTGGCGTACACCTGTAATCCCAGTTACTCAGGAGAATTGCTTAATCCTGGGAGACAGAGATTGCAGTGAGCCAAGATTGTACCACTGCACTCCAGCCTGGGAGACACAGGGAGACTCCATCTCAAAAAAACCAACCAACCAACCAACCAACCAACCAACCAACCAATCAACCAACAACCAACCAAACAGACAAAATAATGTCATGTCTGCTTTCACTTTGCTGGTGGTAGAATGGTTGTTTATTGAAACAATCTCATGCCTCTTGGCTCACCAATGTCTGATCACTTGGCTGATGTCATGTACTGTTGAGAGGATGGGGCCATGGGCATTGTAGCCCACAGACTGGGCACTGTACTACCCCCTGCCATCTTACTAATGTTTCAGCGAAGATCTTCAGCCAAGGCTCTGTGCCTCATGTTGGGTGATGCTGACCGTCTTGTCAATAGTAACATTTCTACCTTCTCAATATTTTCCTGCTTCTCTCTGTCACTGGATGCTTCCTTGAGGGCTCTGAGGATCAGAAAAGAGTCCTGCTTATCCAGTTCTGAAGGGTTAACTTCATGACTGTTCTTACTGTCTTACTATCTCACTTTTCTATCATCAGTTGCCTTGGCGATGTCACCAACCCTTTTTGGAGTAGAAGTAGGAGGTACAATCTTTGGAGCCAGGACAAACATGGGATCAATTCCCTATGAATGGCAGCAGCAGCTGGTGTCAAATTAACCTGGATATGGGCTGACTCCAATGAACTGAAAGTTTGTGTCCCCCACAATTTGTTGAATTTATGTTGAAATCATAATCTCCAATGTGATGGTATTTGGAGATGAGGTCTTTGGAAGGTCACTGGGTCATAAGGGTACAGGTCTTATGATGGGATCAGTGACTTTTTAAGAAGAGATAGGACAGAACCCTGCCCCACTGCCCCCCTCCCCCGTCCCACCATCACCCCTGCCACGTGAAGACATAACCAGGAACCAAATCTGCTGGTGCTTTGATCTTGGACTTCCCAGCCTCCAGAACTGTGAGGAATAAATGTTTGTTGTTTAAGCCACCCATTCTGTGGCAATTTGTTATAGTATCCTGATCTGACTAACACAGATCACCAAAGAAAGTTGAAGCTTTGCCTTCTGTGAGGCTAAAGAGGAGAGCTGTGTTTTCTATAAAAAAAAAAAAAGAAAAGATATTTTATTTGAAAACAGTTTAAGATAATACAGACAAATTTCAAACGTAGTACAGAGAGTTCTCATATACTTTACATCCAGTTTTCCCTGTTATAAACATCTTACATTAGTATGGTACATTTGTCACAATTAATGATCAAATATTAATATATTATTGTTAACTAAAGCCCATACTTTATTCAGATCTCCTTAGTTTTTGCCTGATGCCCTTTTTCTGTTCCAAGATCCCATATAGGATCCCATGTTACATTAGTTGTCATATATCCTTAGCCTCCTCTTGGATATGATAATTTCTCAGATTTTTCCTTTTTTTTTTGATGAGCTTTACAGTTTTGAGCAACACTGGTCAGATATTTTGTAGGCTGTCCCTCAATTGGGAATTGTCTTTTTTTTTTTTTCATAATTAGATAGAGGTTATGCATTTTTGGGAGGAAGACCACAGAGGTAAACTATTGTTCTCACTATATCAAGGGTACATGCTATCAGCACGACTATCGCTATTGATGTTGACCTTGATCACTTGGTTGAGGTTGTATTTGTCAGATTTCTCCACAATAAAGTTACTTTTTCCTCCTCCTTTCTAAACATACTCTTTGGATAGAAGTCCCTACGTATAGCCCATGCTTAAGGAGTGGAGAATTATACTCTACTTCCTTCAGGGCAAATATCTACATAAATTATTTGGAATTGTTCTACACAGAATATTTGCCTACTCTCCCCCATTTATTCATTCATTTGCTCATTTGTTTATGTCAGTAGAAACATATGTTTTTAGGCACAAACTCTACATAAATATTTTTATAAGAGTTTTATTAAAATATAATTTGCATACCATGACCAGATACAGTGGCTCACGCCTGTAATTACAGCACTTTAGGAGGCTGAGGTGGGTGGATTGCCTGAGCTCAGGAGTTCTAGACCAACCTGGGCAACATGGCAAAACCCCATCTCTACACAAAATATACAAACTAGCCAGGCATGGTGGTACAGATCTGTGGTCCCAGCAACTTGGAGGGCTGAGGTGGGAGGATCTTTTGAGCCAGGGAGGTCAAGGCTGCAGTGAGCTGAGATTTTGCCACTATACTCCAGCCTAAGTAACACAGTGAGACCCCGTATCTAAATAATAATAATAATTTGCATACTATACAGCTTACCCATTTCAAGTTTACAATTCACTAGTATTTAGTATATTCACGGAGTTGCACAACCACCACCACAGTGAATTTTAGAACATTATCATTACCCTGAAGAGACTGCTCATGAGCAGTCACTCCCCATTTCCTCCTCGTCTCACCAGCCTTAGGCAACCACTGATCGACTTTCTGTTTCAATAGAGTTGCCTACTTTGCACATTTCATATGATACGTACCGTATGTGGTCTTTTGTGATTGACTTCTTAAGCATAATGTTTTCAAGGTTCATCCAAATTGTAGCATGGATCAGTACTTCATTTCCTTTTATTGCCAAATATCCCATTAAATTGGTATACCACATTTTATCTATCCATCAGTTGATAGATATTTGTATTGTTGCCACTTTTTGGCTACTTTGAATAATACTGCTATGAATTACCATGTACAAGGTTTTGTGTGGACATATGCTTTTAATTTCTCTTGAATATATACGTAGGAGTGGAATTGCCAAGTATATGCACAGCATAGTCATAGTCTTATGACTCTATGCTTAACTTTTTGAGAAACTGCAAGACTATTTTCCAAAGTGATTGCACCATTTGAATTCTTACTAGCAGTGCATGAAGACTGTAATTTCTCCACATCCTCACCCACACTTTTATTTTCTGTTTTTTAAGTAGTCATCCTAATGGGTATGAGATGATATTTCATTATGGTTTTGATTTGCATTTTCTTGATCGCTAAAGATTTTGATTCTGTGAGTTGTCTTCTCACTTTCTTGATGGTATGCTTTAAAACATAAAACACAAAGTTTAAAACTTTGATGAAGCCCAGTTTATTTATTTTTTCTTTTGTAGCTTGTGTTTTTGATGTCAAACTCAAGAAATCATTGTGTAATCCAAGGTCCTGAAGAGTTATGCCCATGTCTTCTATGATCTTTATAATTTTAGCATTTACGCTTAGGTCTTTAATCCATTTTTAGTTGACTTTTGTATGTGGGTTGGGGTAGGGGTCCAACTTCATTCTTTTTTATGTGGATATCCAGTTGTCCCAGCAGTATTTGTTGAAGAGACTATTCTTTCCCCATGGAAAAGTCTTGATCAAAGATCAATTGACCGTAAACATTTATGGTCGATTAAAAGCTATTTCTGAGCTTTTTAATTCGATTTCGTTGATCTGGATGTCTGTTCTTATGCCAGTACTACACTGTCCTGGTTACTGTAGCTTTGTCGTAAGTTTTGAAATCAGGAGGTGTGAATCTTTCAAATTTATTATTTGTTATCTTTCAAAGTTATTTTGGCTATTTCGAGTGCCTTAAATTTCCATATGGATTTTAGGATCAGTTTGTCAATTTCTGCAAAGAAGTCAGCTGAGAGTTTGATAAAGATTGTGTTAAATCTATAGATAACTTTGGGGAATATTGTCATCTGAACAATAATAAGTCTGATCCACAAACATAGGATGTTTTTCCATACAAATTATATTTTAATTAAAATATGCTTTCAGAATAAATAAAAGATAGTATGCAAAGCAGTATATAGTTCAGTGTCCAATAATTGTTTCCATTGACATATCCAAAACAGATTTCTTTGATATGAATTGAGAATGTAGCATGTCAAGTCACTATAATTATGAACATCTGTCTATTTTTTTTTGAGATGGAGTCTTGCTTTGTCGCCCAGTCTGGAGTACAGTGGCTTGATCTTGGCTCACTGCAAGCTCCGCCTCCCAAGTTCAAGCGACTCTCCTGCCTCAGCCTCCCGAGTAGCTGGGACTACAGGTGCCAGCCACCATGCCCAGCTAATTTAGGTATTTTTAGTAGAAACGGGGTTTCACCATGTTGGCCAAGCTGGTCTCGAACTCCTGACCTTGTGATCTGCCCGCCTTGGTCTCCCAAAGTGCTGAGATTACAGGTGTGAGCCACCGCGCCTGGCCCATCTGTCTATACCTTGATACCATCTTAGGCTGGGAAATATTACAGAAAGAGTGTATGACAACATCTGTATGTTCTTGGATTTTACTTGTTATCATTGAACACAATGTAACATAAGTTAGAAGTTATCTTTTGTGTCAAGATTCTTCATGGAAATGTGGAGTCAAGGAAGCTAATATAGTTCCTTATGTCCTGGAAATACATTGTCTGTCTCTTTTGTCTGAGTAAAAGTTCAACTGAAAAAATTTGGCTCTTTACCAAAATTGGATTTTCCATAATATAGGAGTATAGTCTCGAGCCATTCTACAGGATTGCTTGTTGCGTCAGACAAAAAACTTTGGTAAAGCAATATGCTCTGGAAATTCTTAAGCTATTTTGTGCCTTGGAGGAAAACTTTAAAGCAATGCCTCTGCCAAATATTCTCATCCATCCCGGAATCACTAAACTCTACTGCAACATTTCGAAGCAGATCATGGAGAAACTACCATTTCCCTTCATTGGAATGAAAGTATTGGTATCCCTTAGCTGAGCAAACTCCTGGTTTCCATTTGTTATTTGCACAAGGGCAGCATCAGATTTTATTTTTTGAGCCGTTTTGGAAAGTGCAAAGACCTCCCATGGTTTTGTTTTTTACATATATTTTTATTTTGAGACAATTGTATATTCACTTGCAGTTGTAAGAATTGATACAGCCTGATCTCACATATCCTTTATCCAGTTTCCCCAAACAGCAACATCTTGTAAAACTATAGTGTACAATATCATTACCAGGATATTAACATTAATACAGTCAAGATACAGAACATTTCCATCCCCACAAGGATCCCTCATGTGCCCTTTTATAGTCACATCCACTTCCCTCTTGTCTCCACCCCTCCCTTGACCCCTAGCAGCCACTAATCTGTACTCCATTTATATATATTTTTTCATTTTAAGAATGTTATATAAATGGAACCGTATAGTATATAACCTTTGGGATTCGCTTTTTTCAACTAAAATGGTTCTCTGGAGATTCATCTGTGCTGTTGTGTATATCAGTGGTTTATTCCTTTTTATTACTAATTAGTATTTCGTGGTGTGTATCACAATTTATTTACCTGTATATCCATTGGAGGAAATCTGGATTGTTTCCAACTTTTAGCTATTATAAATAAAGCTGCTATAAACCTTCATGTATGGTGGTGTGAACGTAAGTCTTTGGGATAAATGTCCAGGAGTGCAGTTGCTAGGTCTTATGGTAATTGCATGTTTAGTTTTAAAAATAAACTCTAACAGTGTTTTCCAGAGGGACTCTGCTATTTTATATTGACAGCAACAATGTATGAATGATCCAGTTTCTCTGCATCCTTGTAAGCATTTGGTGTTGTCACTACTTTTTATCTTAGCCATTTGATATGTCCTAGTGATATCTCATCATGATTTTAATTTACCTTTCCATAATGACTAATGATGTTGAATATCTTTTCATGTGCTTATTTGCCATTGTGTATCCTCTTAGTGGAATGTCTGTCTGTATCTTTTGCTCATTTTCTAATTGGATTTTTTTCACCCTTGGTTCTCTGTATCTTCTAGATACTAGTCCTTTGCTTGACAAATTGATTGGAAATATGTTTTCCCTACATTTTAGCTTATATATTTTTTTCTCTTAACAGGATATTTTTGCAGAGCAGAAGTTTTTAATTTTGATGAACTCCAACCTATCAATTTTTCCTTTTAGTGTTAAACCTGAGAACTATTTGCCTCCTCCTAAATACTGAAGATTTTCTCCTATTTTTTCCTAAAAGTTTTATAGTTTTTATATTTTATGCTTAAGTCCATAATCTATTTTGAGTTAATTTTTATATAAGATGTGAGACTTATCTTGAGGTTCTCTTTAACAACCCCCGCTTTTTTTTAACCTATGGATGTACAACTGTTTTAGCATGATTTGCTTAAAAGACTATCTTTCCTCCTTTAAATTGCTTTTGCACTTTTGTAAAATATCAGTTGGACATTCTTGTGTGAGTCCATTTCTGAGTTTTCTATTATATCGCATTGATCTATGCATCTATTTCTCCACCAACCAACAAAGTCTTGATTATAGTAGCTTTGTTCTTTTTTTTCAAAACGGTTTTTAACTCTTCTAGTTCCTTTGCTTTTTCGTATAGATTTTATAATAACCTTGTCTATGTCTATAACATTCTTGCTGGGGTTTAGAAAGGAAACTGTATATAAATTTGAGGAGAATTGACATCTTTATTCTGTTGAGTTTTCCAATCCATTTATATAGTATATCTCGCCATTTATTTAGACATCCTTAGATTTCTTTCATCAGTATTTTGTAGTTTTCAGTATGGAAGCTCTGTTTATGTTTTGTTAAATTTACACTGAAGTATTTTACTTTCTGAGCAATTTTAGCCTGTTGTGATGGTGAATTTACATGATTGAGTGATTGATTTTAGAATATTGAATCAGCCTCACATCCATGGATCAAATCACACTTGATCATGAAGTATAATTCTTTTTATATATTGCTGAGTTCTATTTGCCAATATTTTGTTAAAAATTTTTGTGTCTATGTTCATGAGGGATATTGGTCTGTGTTTTTCTTTTTTGGTAATGTTTTTGTCTGTTCTTGTATCAAGGTAATAATAGTTTCAGACAATGAATTGGAAAGTGTTCTTTCTTGTATTTTCTTGAAGAGATTGTATAGAATCAGTGTCAATTCCTCTTTAATAATTTTGTAAAATTCTCCAGTGAAATCATCCAGGTCTAGAGATCTCTGTTTTTTTTGTTGTTGTTGTTGGTGTGGGGGTGGTGATTTAAAATTGTACATTAATTTTCCCTGATAGAGGGCTATTCACTCATCTACTTCATATTGGATGGGTTGTGGTAGTTTGTGGTTTTTGAGGAAGTAATCCATTTCACTTAAGTTGTTAAGTTTATGTGTGTAGAGTCGTTCTTAGCATTCCCTTTTTATCCTTTTGATGTCTGCTGTGTCTGTAGTGATACCCCCTCTTTCATTCCTGACACTGATAATTTGTGCCTTCTCTCTTTTCTTTGTCAGTCTTGCTAGTGGTTTAACTCTATTGATTTTTTTTCAAAGAATTAGCTCTTTGTTTTGTTTATTTTTTCATTATTTTGCTGTTCTCAATTTTATTGATTTTTTTCTCTTAGCTTTATGATTTCCTCCATCTGCTTGCTTTGGGTTAATTTTGCTCTTTTTTACTTGGGTTCTTGAGGTGGTACTTTAGATTATTGATCTGAGACCTTTCCTCTTTTCTAGCATATGCATTTAGTACTATAAATTTCCTTCTCAATACAGCTGTGTCCCACAAATTTCGTTTCTATTTTTTTTTTTTTGAGATGGGGTCTTGCTGTGTTGCCCAGGCTGGTCTCAAACTCCTGGGCTCAAGTGATCCTTCCACCTTGGCCTCCCAAAGTGCTGAGATTACAGGTGTGAGTTACCATGCCCGACCACAAATTTTGATATGCTGTATATTCATTTTCATTACATTCAATCTATTTGTTTATTTCTCTTGAGGCTTCCTCTTCAACCCGTGAGTTATTTAGAAGCATATTGTTTAGTTTTCAATTTTTTAGATATTTTGTTGTAATCTTTTTTTGCTGCTGATTTCTAGTTTGGTCCTATTGTGGTTGGAGAACATACCCTGGGGTAATGGGACACCTCATTACAGCCTAATGAAAGTGAAAGTTCAGGTTCCCCAGTTGGCCTTTGCTGATATTATAGGGGTGGGGCCATCATTTTTACTATGGTATGGAATAGTGTGGCTATTGGCTACAAGTTTTTTGTCTTGCTAGATGAGTTCTTTCAGGGCCTTGGCTAGAGAGGGCAGGCTTTTGTTGGGACTTTTTGTTTGTTAGAATTTGTTGGCACTTCTGTATTGTTGGCTGCTTCCACTTCATGTTTGGAATGTATGAGGCAAAAAGAAAACCCAAGAAACTCACCACTACGTAATTTCTTGGATCCTGGGGTCCCTAGCTAGTCTTCCTTCCTCTCTTCACTTTTCAAATTCTTCTTATATGTGCTTTATACACAAAGTTTAGGACTTTTAGTTGCATTTAGTAGAAGAAGTTGGGAAAATTATGTCTACTTCATCTTCCCCAGTGTGGAAGTCTCCTCTGGACTCATGGACATTTATTCATACTTTGGGTTCTAATCCAATACTACTTTTTTTTTTTTGCTAAAAATTTTTCAGCTATGGTTGTTGGAAATGTCTATTCTTTTCCTCTTAGAATCCCCCTGAGTTGCTTCAAGGGCCAGGGAAAGAAGGGACCTCATGAAAGGGCCAGGCATCCACTTCAATGTGGAAGGAAAGGTTTGACTTCCTTCGCTGGGCTTCTGAGCCCTTCTTCCACCTGACAAGTTGAGTAAAAGTCTAACTTGAAGCCATTTCTGTGGCTCCCCCAATAACGGTCAGACATAAATTGGAGGTGGGCTAATTAACTCATTGCAGGGCAAAGGTCTCAAATCTCTGCCTCTCCTCCCTTCCACCTGATTGTGACAGTTCTTCCTCCCACCTTAGCTAGGGAGGAAATGGGATATAGCCAAGGTGATCACTTACCTGGGGTGACAGCAAGTAAACATGAAAAATGTGCTGGGGAACACGAAAGGACAGTGATCAGAAAGGCTTTTTCTTGCAACCTAAATCATGATATTTTGGGCTTCGGCTGGAGTTTTCCAAGTTATTTATAACTGTCCATCCCCATTAGGGGATATATGTTTTATCTAAAAATAGGGAATCTTTCCTAATCAAATGATAAATGTGTATGTCCCAAATGGAAGCCTCATAGTTAGCCACCTCATTAACAGAAGTTCAGGTGAATAATGGAAATATTACCAGGATGACACTGGATCAGATGCCTCAAGATGCTCAGTGCTTGGACATTAGGGCTTTTGAATTTTCTTGGTGGAAGACCCTTCATGTTAGCAGAGGTAGCCTTCACAAGCCGTGTCTTTAGAATGATGTTCAAGGTACTTCTTAATCCTAGCAGCTAGTTATTGTGCGTGTAGGGGGTTTTAGGGTGTGTGTCTTCTTGGAGTTTATGTTGTGTAATGTCAGCATCTGGCTCTTTCTTTCCAAATCTTTTTGAGGGATCCCCATGGGGCATCTAGGCCCCAGCCTTAGTGGGTGTTCAATACTCATTTCCTCTTCCTACTTAAGGAAATTCCCAGTGCGTTAGAGCCGACAGGAACCTACTTACTGCTTCTCAATCCTGGCTGCTCATTAGTAACATCTGGAAAAAACAAAACAAAACAAAACAAAAAACCTAAAGCCTGGACCCCACTTTGAGAGATTCTAACTTTTTTTTTTTTTT
>NW_012107030.1:3989346-3990227 GCF_000951045.1 Mandrillus leucophaeus
ATTTTTGTGTCTATGTTCATGAGGGATATTGGTCTGTGTTTTTCTTTTTTGGTAATGTTTTTGTCTGTTCTTGTATCAAGGTAATAATAGTTTCAGACAATGAATTGGAAAGTGTTCTTTCTTGTATTTTCTTGAAGAGATTGTATAGAATCAGTGTCAATTCCTCTTTAATAATTTTGTAAAATTCTCCAGTGAAATCATCCAGGTCTAGAGATCTCTGTTTTTTTTGTTGTTGTTGTTGGTGTGGGGGTGGTGATTTAAAATTGTACATTAATTTTCCCTGATAGAGGGCTATTCACTCATCTACTTCATATTGGATGGGTTGTGGTAGTTTGTGGTTTTTGAGGAAGTAATCCATTTCACTTAAGTTGTTAAGTTTATGTGTGTAGAGTCGTTCTTAGCATTCCCTTTTTATCCTTTTGATGTCTGCTGTGTCTGTAGTGATACCCCCTCTTTCATTCCTGACACTGATAATTTGTGCCTTCTCTCTTTTCTTTGTCAGTCTTGCTAGTGGTTTAACTCTATTGATTTTTTTTCAAAGAATTAGCTCTTTGTTTTGTTTATTTTTTCATTATTTTGCTGTTCTCAATTTTATTGATTTTTTTCTCTTAGCTTTATGATTTCCTCCATCTGCTTGCTTTGGGTTAATTTTGCTCTTTTTTACTTGGGTTCTTGAGGTGGTACTTTAGATTATTGATCTGAGACCTTTCCTCTTTTCTAGCATATGCATTTAGTACTATAAATTTCCTTCTCAATACAGCTGTGTCCCACAAATTTCGTTTCTATTTTTTTTTTTTTGAGATGGGGTCTTGCTGTGTTGCCCAGGCTGGTCTCAAACTCCTGGGCTCAAGTGATCCTTCCACCTTGGCCTCCCAAAGTGC
>NW_012107030.1:3994672-4009962 GCF_000951045.1 Mandrillus leucophaeus
CTTTCTTTCCAAATCTTTTTGAGGGATCCCCATGGGGCATCTAGGCCCCAGCCTTAGTGGGTGTTCAATACTCATTTCCTCTTCCTACTTAAGGAAATTCCCAGTGCGTTAGAGCCGACAGGAACCTACTTACTGCTTCTCAATCCTGGCTGCTCATTAGTAACATCTGGAAAAAACAAAACAAAACAAAACAAAAAACCTAAAGCCTGGACCCCACTTTGAGAGATTCTAACTTTTTTTTTTTTTTTTAACACCAATTCAATAAAGGAGGTAGTGTTTTTATCTCCATTTAACAGATAGAGACCCTGAGGCCCAGGTTAAGTTTCTCTCAGACCCCATGGTTGCCTGAGGTTAGAGTCCTGAACCTTAGTCAACCTGGAGATGGGCCTTTGTTGGTTTCCTTTTTTTACACCAGTGGTTCTCCAGCCTGATTGAATGTTCAAATCACCTGGGAATAATTTTTACAAACATAGACACCTGGGCCCCAACCCTGTGCTTCCAGCTTAATTGGCCTGGGAGGGGGTCAGTGCACTGATGAGCTTTTTAATATCTCCAGGTGATTCTAATGCTTATCCAGGATCTAGAACCACTGTTTATGAGCAAACAAATATGGACAACCACTCATTTTCTAGAAATGGGCCTCGACGCCCAGGGTTGGGAGGTGAGCTGGAGGTAATGCCCAGAATCCTCCCAGACTGCCCAGTTTTTGATCTAGCAGGGGCATCTGGCTGAATACGGCCCTCAATCTTTTAATTAATTTCAGTTTATATTGTGTTTAAAATATTTTTCAAGTGGTTGAGAAATTTAGAAACTGGGAGATTTCACAAAAAAGTCCAGATTTCAGAATTCCCTAAATATATCATAGTATCTGGTAATACTTGGCTGGACTGAGCTTGGGGCAGAGTTGTCCTTTCCAGTTAGCCACATCCTCACCGCCTTCCCGGCGTTCCCGTCGCTGGCCTTTGAGGCCACAGGAGTTTGCAGCCAGCACATTTCCTTCATTACTGCCCCATGATGTCCTCCATCACAAGTACACAAAAATTGTGTACTTGTCTTAGTTGCTTTTCCAGATTGCAAACACCTTAAGGCAGCAAGTTTTTTTTTTTGAAACTGAGTCTCACTCTGTCACCCAGGCTGGAATGCAGTGGCGTAATCGGCTCACTGCAAGCTCCACCTCCCAGGTTCACTCCATTCTCCTGCCTCAACCTCCCGAGTAGCTGGGACTACAGGTGCCCGCCACCACACCTGGCTAATTTTTTGTATTTATAGTAGAGACAGGGTTTTACCGTGTTAGCCACGATGGTCTTGATCTCCTGACCTTGTGATCCACCCGCCTCGGCCTCCCAAAGTGCTGGGATTACAGGCATGAGCCATCATGCCTGGCCCCGAGGCAGCAATTTTTAACCTGAGAGTGATTCTGTCCCCCTGGGATATTTGGCAATGTCTCTGGATAAGTACCGTTGTCACATCTTGAGGTGGGAGTGGGGTGAGGGACAGTGATTCTGGCATCTAGTTGGTAGGGGCTAGAGATGCTGCTAAAGATCCTCCAATGCATAGGACAGCCCCACAAATAGGAATGATCCTGCCTTGAAGGTCAGTGGTGCTGAGGTTGAGAAACTGCCTTAAGTGTGATGTCTGTGCCTCTTGCTCATTTCTGTATCCCTTGGCCAGTTTGTGATACATAGTAAGTGGTCAATTAAACGCCAGTTGGCTGCCTGACTCAGGTTCAGGTGTGTTGGCTTTTCCCCATGTCCCTGCTGAGTTCAGGTCTAACACACCGTTGCTTTGCTCTGAGTGCACCATATGGCCCCACAATAAATGAGCGAGTCAATAAAGAACCTGCCATATTTTAAGTGATCTTATGAATGAAATCCAGAGCAGGGACACAATTGTTTCATCTGAAGAAAGAGACTAATTAAACACAAGATTGCAGCAAGTCCATTTGTTGGGAGAACCAGAGGCATTCTGCTGTGGGAAGACTGCTCATTCCCAGAGTAGGATAATACGGAGGGAGTCTTAATCATGCTTTTAATGATCAAAGGTGTTCTTAAGATCAATCCTTTCATTAACTGGGTGAAGAGCGATACTGACCTAGTGGGACATGTCAGGCGGCATAAATTCATTATGAACTGCTGCACACGATCTGCTGGGTGTTGAGTTCACAGGCCTTTGCAGGAAAAGGCCAGAGGAAATTCCGTTAACGCTCTGAGGAGCGGATGTTAAGGAAAGAAAGCTGGGGCATGCTGAACTAAGGCTCCATGTCACCCTCTCAGTGACTGCCTGGGAATGAGACCACGGAATGTGCTTGACTTAATCTGGCCACCACCGTGTTTGGCCTTTTAGCTATGTCCAGGATGAGGTTGAAAAACTTACAGCGACCAATCATCTGGGTTTGCCTGGGACTGGTCACATTGTAGTACTGAAAATCCTGTGTCCTGGGAAATGCCTTCCCGGGATGTGAAAAATCCTGATTTTTCAGTGATGGGTAGGGTATAGACAGTTGTGGGGAACGTACAAAACCCATACTACAGCCCAAAATATAGGGCTGAAGGCAACACTGATTTAGTGTTAAGTGGATATCAAATAGGTCATTTGCCTTCTATAGTGGCAGCTGCTGTTTTTAACCCCGTTGACGTTGGGTGAGCTTTCGCAGGTGCCCTTTGTTACCCTTGTTCTGTATCTTGCCTGAAATGAATATGAGCAAGGCATGGCGTCTGCAGTCAGGTATCTCCCCCTGGATCTTAATAACCTAGATTTAAATCAGGTGTCCCATAGGAGCTTGCATTAGCCATGCAGAAAGCCAGCTAACCTCTGAGACTTGTTTTTCCATCTATACAGTAGAGATAATAAGAGCACCCCGAGAGATTTGTGATGAGGAGCAAATGGGAAAATGCTGTAAAATGCCTATGGAAGGACTTGGTTCAGGGTAAGAAATTAATACATGTCACTGTCATTAATAAATAATGTTGTCACAGCTCTGATTATTACCATCATTGTTGGTGCAGGCAGCCCAGTGGGTGTAACCAGGCTGGATGGGACAGCACGGGGCTGTGCTCTGAGCAGCTTTCCTGCAAGCACTGTGAAAGCACAGAGATGACAGGGACTTCTCCTGTGCACAGCAGAGAGACACGGTTGGGTTGTCTTGGACCCTGTTCTCTGGCGGGCCTGGACTCTAGCCATCTGGGCAGGGTCTTGGGAGTGGTGGTGGGAGGTGGAAAGGAGACCAGCTGGGGTTTCAAAAGCCTGTTTAGAAACACAAGTGTTTCACCCGCCCTTCTCCCTAGAGGGCTCCTTTCTATGCAGGATGGCATCAGATGGGAGAGGTGGACTAGGTGGACCCCTAAACATTTGGGGTACTATCTACTGGCCCATTGTCACATCAATGAGGCACTCAACAGGTCTGTGGGGCCTAAAGTCTTAGAGACCACAGACTCCACACAGCCCAATTCTAGCTCTCTCTGTCCTTCACAACCCCTTCCAAGTTCCTTCTGGGCAACTCTCCCAACCCCCACCTTCTGGGTGGGGCCAGCCAGGTCCCTGTGACCATTTGTTTACATTTTCATGAGCTTTTTCCCCCTCATTAAAACATTATTACCATAGGAAGAGGTACCTAGGGCAGTTTAGTCTCAGTCAAACCTTTTTTTTTTTTTTTTTTTAAACAAACAAGCAAACACAAGTTTGACCAGGTGCAGTGGCTCACATCTGTAATTTCAGCACTTTGGGAGGCCGAGGCGAGTGGCTCACCTGAGGTCAGGAGTTCGAGACTAGCCTGGCCAATATGGTGAAACCCCATCTCTACTAAAAATACAAAAATTAGCAAGGTGTGGTGGCGCACGCCTGTAGTCCCAGCTACTCAGGAGGCTGAGGCATGGGAATTTCTTCGACTCAAGAGGTGAAGGTTGCAGTGAGTCGAGATGGCACCCCTACACTCCATCCTGGGCAACAAGACCGAAACTCCATCTCCAAAACAACAACAACAACAACAACAACAACAAAAAGCACAAACTCTGCTCAGCTGCCCTCTGCCAACATAAATGTCTTCTTACAGTGCTGAACCAGGGCCTGGGAGGAGAGCAAAAGCTTCATCCTCCTGAGCTCAGGTGATCCTCCTGCCTCAGCCTCCTGTGCTGTCAAGTAGTTAGAACTGGCTCGCCCTTTTAAGGTTGAGGAAGTTCCCTATATTCCTAGGGAGCTGTCTTTTAATTAAGAATGGATGTTAGATTTTTTCTTTTTTTCCCCTGAAATACATGGCACAGAGAAGGATGTTAGATTTTGTCAAATACTTTTTCTGAGTCTATGAGGTAATCATGGGTTTTAAATTTTTATTAATATGATTTATATTGATTGATTTTTAAATATTAAGCCAATCTTGGATATTAAGCCAATTTCTAGGATAAATGCTGCTTGATCAGGATGCATATCCTCTTTACATATTATTGGAATTGACTGGTTAAATTTTGTTTAGGATATTCGTGTCCATGTTCATGAGGGCTGTTGCTCTGTAGTATATTTTCTGTCATATCTGTTAAGCTTTGGTATCAAGATAATGCCCGCCTTGGAAAATGAATTGGGCAGTGTTTTCTCCTCTGTAATTTTCTGAAAGAGTTTGTGTAGAATAAATGTTATTCCTTCCTTGAATTATTGATAGAATTCACCAGTGAAACTATCTGAGCCAGGAATTGATTCTTTGATTTTTCATATTTTCTTTCTTCTACTTACTTTAGGTTTAGTTTGTTCTTCTTTATCTAGTTTCTTGAGGTGAAAGGTGAGGTTATCAATTTGAGACTTTTTTTTTCTTTTTCTAATATAGGCATTTAGTTCTGTAATTTTTTCCCTAAATACTGCTACTTTAGTGGCACTGAACACATTTTTACATGTTATATTTCATTTTATTTTTATTTATTTATTTTTTGGAGACAAAGTCTCACTCTGTCACCCTGGCTGGAGTACAGTGGCGTGATCTTGGCTCACTGCAACCTCTGCCTCCTGGGTTCAAGTGATTCTCGTGCCTCAGCCTCCTGAGTAGCTGGGATTACAGGTGCACACTACCATGTCCAGCTAAGTTTTGTATTTTTAGTACAGACGGGGTTTCGCCATGTTGGCCAGGCTTGTCTTGAACTCCTAACCTCAGATGATCCACCCACCTCGACCTCCCAAAGTGCTGGGATTATAGGCGTGAGCCACCACGCCCGGCCTATATTTCATTTTAAATAACTACAAAATACTTTCTATTTCCCTTATGATTTCTTCTTAGACCTATGAGTTATTCAGGAATGTATCATTTAGTCTCCAAACATTTGAGGACTTTCCAGAAATCTGGAGTTTTCTGTCCTCACTCCTTTCTGGTACATTGTCCAATGAATTCTAACTGCTGTGACCTCCCTGGACTCTCAGCTCTGTCCTCTCAAACTCAGGAATTCTCCCAGGTGCTGCCTGATTCTCCCTCTTTGTGCTGCAGTCTGGAAACTGTCCCAAGGCAACAAGCCAGGGCAATTGTAAGGTTCATCTGGTCTGTTTTATGACTCTCTGGGATCACAATCTTTTATTGCCTAGTGTTCAGCCTCTTGACAACTGTAGTTTCAAATATTTTTGTCCAACTTTTAGTAGTTTCAGGCAAGAGGGTTTTATGTGGTCAGATTCCACCTACTTTCTGCTTTAAACGCACTGTCTTGATTGCAAAAATCAGAACATTTTGCCATCTTTCTCTCCTTATCCACTTTTCCACAGTGTTTTTATTACCTCCATGTTCTCTTTAAATTCTGAGACTTCATGCATCCTTTTTACTCACTAATCTTGATTGGCATTTATCCTCCAATGCTATGGATTTCTCTTTGATCGATGCTATGCAATATGCACACAATGCATTTCTTCTTCATGCTCCCTCCCGCCCGTTAGCCAAAGAACAAGGAGCACTGCTCTGCCATCTTCATGCACACATTTGCTCTGTCTTCCTACCCAGAGTGCTGTTGTGAGTGTTTCTTCCCTTCAAGCTCTTCTGTAACCTTCACTCCAGAGTATTCCTTCATCTCCTTCTTTCCCCGAACTATCTAGACCAAATTTTCCTCATCACTGGCTCGTAATAGCCTTGTTTGTTCTAGACCCACTATTCTACACATGATGCCATCGTAGGTATTTCTGTAAAGCACAGTTTTGATCATAGCGCACCTCATACATCTTCTGTGACTCCTACTGTACTCAGAAATTATGCCCAAGGTTTTTGAGTTCCTTCCTTCATAAAGCCTTTTCCACCTTCCAGTTGGATATATTTTCTCCTCTGTGCCCCTGTGGCGGGTTTGTTTTCTCCTCTAATCATTGTACCCATCATTTTTTTTTTTTTCCTTGAAATGAGCTGTGGACTGCTGACTCCTTCCTAGCCCATAATCTCCGTGAAAATGCACTGAAATCAGGGCACCTCAGAGAGCCTCGTATGTATTAGGTGTGCACAAAATATCTCACGCGCCATCTTGTCTCTGGTTGGCACATTCTCTCCAGCTGAAACAGGCCTTTTCCTCCACGTTTCAGGGCAGGCGGCCACGGACAGACTCTCCAGTGTTCTAACACCAGGTTCTTCAGCTCCAAATCAGTAAGTCTAGGGGTTCGGTGGGGGGACTTATTGGTCCAGCCTGGGCATCATGGCTTCCTTTGTTCTCTTAAAAACTAGGTTTAAGAGAAAACCTAGGTTTTCTTAAAAAACTAGGTTTTTAAGAGAACAAATACTGTAATGGGTCACAAGTCCCAGGTGTGGAGGTAAGTAACAAAAGAAGGAAGACTGAGAAGCTTGCATGTCAGACAAACAATTGTGTTCTACACACTGGGAGCCACTCCTTCCTGCATCTAGGAAATGGCTGCTCATGTGGATAACTCGGTTTTGAATTGGTGCCTCTATGGACTTCACTCCTAATTGTAGGTCATTAAAGCCCACTTACCTCTCTTAAACTCAGGTGTCATTCTAAACATTTTATGCTTTCTTCTGAAAATCATATTGAAATAAACATGATTGTATGATCCATCAAATACTAAGACAAATTGCAAGTAGCACATTTCTACTTCCTTGTATAAATAGTATTAAATCCCTAGGTATCCATTTCACACAATACCCCTGTATATGACCAGACATGTCTAATCTGAACTGCTTGTGCATGGAGCAGTCTGGATTAGAGAAATAGCTGAATCCTGATATTTATTTTACATACTTCATGTTTCCTTATTACTGATTAGAGTTCTCATCTTAGGCCATTCTCACATTGCTATAAAGAAATACCAGAGGCTGGGTAATTGAACAAGAAAAGAGGTTTAATTGGCTATGGTTCTGCAGGCTGTATAGGAAGTATGGCCCTGGCATCTGCTCGGCTTCTGGGGAGGCCTCAGGGAGCTTCCAATCACGGCAGAAGGCAAAGGGGAAGCAGGCACATCACATGGCCAGAGCAGGAATGAGAGAGAGTGTGTGGGAGTATCACACACTTTTAAACAGCCAGATCTTGCATGAACCCACTCATCATCAAGGAGATGGTGCTAAGCCATTCAAGAAGGATCTGCTCTCACCATCTAAACACCTTCCACCAGGCCCCACCTCCAACACTGGGGATTACATTTCAACACGAGATTTGGTGGGGATACAGATCCAAACCATGTCAGTTCTTCTGTAGACAAACATAATTTAATCTGGCTTAAGTAGAAATACTCTATTAAGAAATTTAGGGCCCGGTGCTGTGACTCACACCTGTAATTCCAGCACTTTGGGAGGCCGAGGTGGGTGGATCTCCTAAGGTTGGGAGTTCAAGACCAGCCTGGCCAGCATGGTGAAACCCCATTTTTACTAAAAATACAAAAATTAGCTGGGCGTGGTGGCAGGTGCCTGTAATCCCAGCTACTAGGAAAGCTGAGGCAGGAGAATCGCTTGAACCTGGGAGGTGGAGGGTTGCAGTGAGCCGAGATCACACCATTGCATTCCAACCTGGGCAACAGAGTGAGACTCTGTCTCAAAAAAGAAAGAAAGAAATTTAGCCAGTCTACAGAATGGTTGGGGTAGCTGAAGAGACAGACTCTGCCAGGATCCATCCCAGTACCCTTCTCTCTCATGTAATTCCTTCCCACAAGTCAAAGCCTTATGAAAGCACCTCTCTATGCAAAGAGTGTTGTAGGCCAGGTGCAGTGGCTCATGCCTGTAATCCCAGCACTTTGGTGAGGCTGATGTGGGTGGAGCCCAGGAGTTCAAGACCAGCCTGGGCAACATAGGCCCCATCTCTACAAAAACAATTTTAAAATTAGCCAGGCATAGTGTTGCATACCTGTAGTTCCAGCTACTTGGGAGGCTGAGGTGGGAAAATGGCTTGAACCTGGGAGGTGGAGGCCACAGTGAGTCATGATCGCACCACTGAACTCCAGCCTGGGCAACAGAGCAAGACCCTGTTTCAAAAAAAAAAATTTTAAAAATTAAAAAAGCCAGGTATGGTGGCACACACCTGTAGTCCAAGCTACTCAGAAGGTCGAGGCAGGAGGATCACTTGAGCCCAGGAGTTTGAGGCTGCAGGGAGCTGTGCTCATCGCTCTGTACCCTAGCCTGGGTAACAGAGTGAGACCCATTCTGAGAGAGAGAGAGAATGCACATGCATGTGTGGGTGATATCATGACCAGTGGGGGTAATTCTGAGTAAGTCCCCTCCTCTATCTGGGCATCACTTTCTTCATCTGTCGGGTTATGGGGTTTGACTAAGAATTTTTTTTTTTTTTTTGAGACCAGGTCCTCACTCTACCAATGCAGTGGCACGATCACTGCTCACTGCAACCTTGACCTCCTGGCAAGCAAGTGATCCTCCCACCCCAGCCTCCTGAGAGGCTGGGACTATAGGTATACACCACCACCCCTGGCTAATTGTTTTTTTTTTTTTTTTTTGTATTTTTGTAGAAACAGAGTTTCACCATGTTGCCCAGCCTGATCTCAAACTCCTGAGCTCAAGTAATCTGACCATCTCCGTCTCCCGAGTGTTGAGATTGCAGAGGCGTGCCATTGTGCCTGAGTGACTAAGGGTCTTAAAAATCCCTTCCAGTTTGAATAGTTCATGAGCCTCTGAATTTTTGCACAATAACAGATTCAGAGAAGGAAATCAATGAGTCAATAGAAGCTTTTATTTTTGATTTACCGATGGCTGCCTGTTTCCCTGAAAGGATCTGAGGAGATGAGTGCTCTGGATATTCCATATGCAGCTGTACGTGTCTTTCCCTAAGGGAGACTGGTTGTTCTTTTCAACATGTAAACTCATTAGTGCCTTAAAAAGCCAGGGAAATCCCCTTCTGCCACTGCTGCTACCTATTGCAAAACAGTTCTGGTTTTGGGGCTCAGAATATCTTATGCCCTTAAGCTGGATAAAATATGTAAAGAAAATAAGATTTAGGGGCACGGTGCAACACGTGCCCTGAATGATCTCATGGTAGAAATCTAATTTTGCTTCTAGTTATTTGGGGTTATAGATAGGATTATATCTCTCAGGCAAAGAAAGTCATTAATCAAGAAAGGGCCTCTTAATCCTTCTCCCTATTTTAATGAGACACTTTAAAATGCCTTGCATTGGTGAATGGCAAGTGTCAGCTGGGTGTGATTAGCAGGCTTTTGTGGCAGGTTTGCTGTGGTACTGTGTGCTCAGGTATTCACCAGCCTAATCCTGCCTGACTATCACGGGGGCAGAAATGGACAAAGATGGCTTTATGGCCTCCCTCAAATTGCAGGCTGGTGAGTGAGCATTTGAGAGCCTTGGTGCCACAGCCTGGACAATGGCATATGGGATATGTTCTTAGAAATCAGCACCCCGTTATTAGCATAGTCCCTAAGCAGAATCTCCTAAGTAAATAGTATGTACCAGCAACAGTTTCAGCAGTGTATGGGTGAGTCCCTCCTTCATTGAAATCAGAACGTCAAACCTGGTAGAGAGGCGCCAGAGAACTGGGAGTCCCCCTCCTCCCTCTGTCCCCTCTCTTCCTTCCCTCTTTCCTTTCATGGCCAGTAGCTGTGTTCATCACTGGGAAGACAGCAATGTATAAGACACCAGTTCCTGACTTCAAGGAGCCCAAAGGGTAGGAGTGACAGATAGGTTGTATTGATCAGTTATGCGGCACAGTAAACAACCTCAAGAAAATGTTCAAGAGTTAAGTGCTGGCCGGCTGGGTTCGGTGGCTCATACCTGGAATTCCAGCACTTTGGGAGGCCGAGGCAGGTGGATCACTTGAGGTCAGGAGTTCAAGACCAGCCTGGTCAACATGGTGAAATCCCATCTCTACTAAAAATACAAAAATTAGCTGGGCTTGGTGGCGCATGCCTGTAATCCCAGCTACTCGGGAGGCTGAGGCATCAGAATCACTGGAACCTGGGAGGTGAAGGATACAGTGAGCTGAGATCACACCATTACACTCCAGCTTGGGTAACAGAGTGAGACTCCATCTCAAAAAAAAAAAAAAAAAGTAAGTGCTGGCCAAGTACAGTGTCTCCCACCTGTAATCCCAGCACTTTGGGAGGCCGAGGTGGGAGAATCACTTGAGGCCAGGAATTCAAGACAAACCTGGGCAACATAGCAAGACTCCATCTCTAAAAATTATATATACATATATAACTGATCATTACAACTTATCTGTCACTCCCATATAATATATATATTAGCCAAGCGTGGTGGCATGTGCCTATAGTCCTAGCTGCTCTGGAGGCTGAGGAAGGAGGATTGCTGGAGCCCAGGAGTTCAAGGCTACAATGAGCTATGCCGGCGCCACTGTACTCCAGCCTGGGCAACAGAGTTAAGACCTTGTCTCCAAAAAAGAAAAAAGAATAAGTGCTTATTTTGTTCATGCCCCTGAGAATTGGCTGGAGGTTGGCTGATCTACCCTGGGCACAGATGGGGTGGCTTGGCTGGGGCAGGTCTTCTCCATGTGCCTTTTGTTCTCCTAGACTGGCAGGCCAGCCAGAGCATATCCTCCTCATGAGTAGAAGTTCACCAGCATGGGCAGAATCAAGCCAGGCTGCTTAAGGCCTAGGCTTGGACTGGGCATGCTGTGGCTTCTGCATTATTCTATTGGCCAAAGTAAGTTACATGACTCAGCTGAAAAATCAAAGGGCAGGTGAATATGCTCCTCCTTAATGGGAAAAATCCCAAAGTCACATGACCAAGTGTGTTGCTATAGGAAAAGGGTAAAGAATTGGGGCCAGTAATGCAACTGATCACCTTGTTAACCAATTAGAGCAATAAAGCATCGTATTAGCACTCTTTTAGTTGCAAGCATCAGAAACATTTCTCAAACAAGCCCAGGCTAAAAAGGAGTTGTTGGGCTCATGTAGCTGGGAAGCCTCAGAGCTGTCTGACTGCATAGCTGGATTCAGAACTCAGATGATGTTTTCAGGGCTGTGATTCTCTTTTGTCCTCTTGGCCTGGCTTTTCAGTGTGTTGGCTTCATCCTGCAGTTGACTTTTTTTAATGCAGTTAGATAAGATGGCTTCAGCAGGCTAGGCAAGGTGGTTCATGCCTGTAATCCCAGCACTTTGGGAGGCCGAGGTGGGCAGATCACCTGAGGTCAGGAGTTCAAGACCAGCCTGGTCAACATAGCGAAACCCCGTCTCTACTAAAAATAAGCTGGGCGTGGTGGTGTGTGTCTGTAGACCCAGCTGCACAGGAGGCTGAGGCAGGAGAATGGATTGAACCCGGGAGGCAGAAGTTGGAGTGAGCCAAGATTGAGCCACTGCACTACAGCCTGAGCGATAAGAGTGAAAACTCCATCTCAAAAAAAAAAAAGAAGAAGAAGAAGAAGGTGGCTTCAACAGTTCCAGGCTTTCCCAGTCTTTATTGCTGTCTCTGGAGGAAGAGAGGCCCTCTCTCACACTAGGAAGCATACACCAAAGTCTTGGAGAAGTGTTTGGCCCTGGTTAGGCCACGTGTGCATCTCTGAGATGGAGTATTGTGACTGGCTGGTCTGTGTCATGTGTCCAGCCCTTTGTTGAAGGGGCAGAAGGACCTGAAATGGGCAAACCAGGCACAAATGAAGTGGGGGAGGGTCGTTCTCTCAAAGGAGGAGCACTGTGTTTTTACCAGATGGCAGAGGAAAGAGTGCTGGGCACACACAGGTACCAGGTGTCACTTCAGTGAAGGGTCCTGTGGGGGCAAAAAGAAAGGCGTGGAAAGATCCTACTATTTGCTCCTCTATGGCAGACACATCCCATTGCTGGTCCCAGACAGCCTTCAGTGCTGTTTAGTGACAACACAAGAGCCAGTGATGTTTGGAGCAATATGCCACCACCAAGGAAGACCACTGGTCTGGCAGGCAAAGGGGTTCATGACCCAGCTCCGCCACCCAAATTAGGATTAACGGACTACGCCGGCCAGGACGAGGCAGACGCCAAACTGGGTCACTAGATAATCTGTACGCTCCCTTCCAGCCCTCACGCTTTGTGATTCTATCTTTGACCTTGATCACAGGTTGAGCTGGAGCATCTCAAAGGTGACTTTTCCACCCCAACCATGCCTTGGTGCGAAGACCCTTACGTGTGGTTGAGGTCAGGCAGAGAGCTGCGGAGGCTGCCAGTGGCATTTGTATTGGTACATTTCCTGATGCAGCATTTTGGCTTTCAGAGACGGCAGCAAAGTTTGCTGGGGGAGTGTGGGAGGTGAATGCTTTAACTCCACATCCTGTTGAGCACACACACCTCTGTGTGCCTGCCCTGGGCGGGCAGTGGCATTACAAGCACATAAGCTGGACATGGCCCTGCTCTCAGAAGGAAGTCCTGAGGTTTAGTCTTGGGCAAGTCACTTAGCCTCTTCCAGCCTGTTTTCCCATCTGTAAAATGGGAATGATATATACCCTGCTAACATCACAGGGTTGGTTACGGGAGTCAGTTTACAGAAAAACAAGTGCATGATGGTATTTTGTAAAAATGTCATACACTGGTAAGGGATTATATTCAGAGAGAATCCCTATCTAATTGGAGCAGTGATTGCATCTGTTTTGTAGGGACAGCTGTGCCCTCCAGGGATTCCCAGAAAGCAGCCACCAAGTGATGGACTTTTATACAGGCAGCTGGGCTACAGAGGAGCAGCACGGCAGAGGCGGGCCACAGGGCGTGCTGGAAACAGCTTCGTGATCTCATCCCTGAGACAGAGCTGCTCATGACTCGGTTTGCATGTTTGTCCCAGCTCAAGTCTCATGTTGAATTGTAATCCCCGATGCTGGAGGTGGGGCCTGGGGGGAGGTGTTTGGATTATAGGGGTAGATCCTTCATGGCTTGGTGCTGTCTTCACGACAGTGAGTGAGCTCCCGAAAGATCTGGCTGTTTAAAAGTGTGTGGCACCTCCCCAACACTTTCTCTTGCTCCTGCTTTCGCCACATGAACTGCCTGCTCCCCCTTTGCCTTCTGCCATCATTGTCAGCTTCCCGAGGCCTCCCCAGAAGACCAGCGGATGCCAGGGCCATGGTTCCTACACAGCCAGCAGAACTGTGAGCCAGTTCAACCTCTTTTCTTTATAAATTACCCATCTCAGGCATTTCTTTATAGCAGTGCAAAAACTGCCTAATACACTCCGTTTGTGTAAAACTGTTGGTCTGAGGGTCACACTAGGCCCCCGGTCTTAGACGCATCAGAAGGCATTCCTGATAACTCTTGGGCATCAGCTCCTTCAGCCCCTCTGCTCGGGCCAAGTGTGATGAAGGGAAGAGACCACAGCTTGACGGTGAGTCTCACCTACAAGCTCCCTGCCCTGACCTAGGCTCACTCCTGCCCTCAGCCTATCCCTTATATGATGTTTCCTTCTCTCATTCTGCTTTTCATTAAGGCTCTGGAGGTCTGGCCTCTTTAAATTGCACATCTACCACCCCAGAGGAGGGAGGTGCAGCCAGGGCTGCTCATGTCCTTGAACTCCGTGGCTGGCTAGGCGTGGGGGCAGGAGGAGGCCTCAGACTGCAGAGTGGGTGCCACTCTGGAAGTACTGGGCTGGGACAAGGGTGCCATCTCCTGCTGGGACCAGTCTGGAATGGGTGACTGCATGTTGAGCCTCTGTTCCACCTGCTTCCATGAGGGATTGGCAGGTAGGGGTTAAGGTAAAAACACATTTGTGTATACAGGGGTGTATACAGGTATACAGGGGTACACAAAGATGGAAGAGACCAGGCACAGTGGCTTACTCTTATCATCCTAGTGTTTTGGGAGGCCAAGGCAGGAGGATAGCTTGAGGCCAGGAGTTCAAGCCCAGCCTGGCCAACATAGTGAGACTCTGTCTCTAAAAAAAAAAAAAAAATTAAAAAATTCGCTGGGCGTGGTGGCATGCACCTATAGTCCCAACAACTTGGGAGGCTGGGGTGGAAGGATCCCTTGAGTCTAGGAATTTGAAGCTGTAGTGAACCATGATTGCATCATTGCAATCCAGCCTGGGTGACAGAGGAAGAACCCCACTTAAAAAAAAAAAAAAAAAAAAAAGAAAGAGAAACTAGCTGGATAAGGAGAGATGGTGAAGAAGGCAGAAATTACATACTTCCTTGTGACTGAGGTCTAAATTTGGCCCTGAACTTTTTGGCAGACAATCAAAAAAGAGCAATATGACAGGTTTCTTAGTCTCTTTAATTGAAAGAAACAAGTGTTCAGAGAGGGCAAACTTTCCCCAGCTGGCACAAAGTTCCAGAAGGAATTTATCACCCAGGGCCTTATCTAAAGAATATTAGGTAACATAAATTGATTCATTCAGCAAATAAAGGACGTATACAAGATGTTGGTCTCATCACCTGATGCCTTGTGAGTGGAAGCATTTGTGCTCTTTGCTGTTTCTGTTTTTTTCTTTTATATTTCTCCTCCCGTTCCTACCTCTCCCTCCTCCTCCCCCCACCTCCTCCCTCTTTGGTCTTTGTGGTTTTAATGTCTGTGTTTCCTGCTTGACTCTAGGCTCTGTGTAGACAGGAGTCTGCTGCTGGTTGGTTTTCCACATATCAGGGAGGTTTCCAAAAGTGTTTTTTAGTGTTTATTTATTTATTTATTTTTTATTATACTTTAAGTTCCAGGGTACATGTGCAGAACGTGCAGGTTTGTTACATATGTATATATGTGCCATGTTGGTGTGCTGCACCCATTAACCTGTCTTTTACATTAGGTATATCTCCTAATGCTATCCCTCCCCCCTCCCCCGACCCCATGACAGGCCCCAGTGTGTGATGTTCCCCACCCTGTGTCCAAGTGTTCTCATTGTTCAATTCCCACTTATGAGTAAGAACATGTGGTGTTTGGTTTTCTGTCGTTGAGATAGTTTGCTCAGAATGATGGTTTCTAGTTTCATCCAT
>NW_012107030.1:4010502-4011439 GCF_000951045.1 Mandrillus leucophaeus
TACCCAGTAATGGGATGGCTGGGTCAAATGGTATTTCTAGTTCTAGATCCTTGAGGAATCGCCACACTGTCTTCCACAATGGTTGAACTAGTTTATACTCCCACCAACAGTGTAAAGGCGTTCCTATTTCTCCACATCTTCTCCAGTACCTGTTTCCTGACTTTTTAATGATATCCATTCTAACTGGTGTGAGATGGTGTCTCATTGTGGTTTTGATTTGCATTTCTCTGATGGCCAGTGATGAACATTTTTTCATGTGTCTGTTGGCTGCATACATGTCTTCTTTTGAGAAGTGTCTGTTCATATCTTTTGTCCACTTTTTGATGGGATTGTTTGATTTTTTCTTGTAAATTTGTTTAAGTTCTTTGTAGATTCTGGATATTAGCCCTTTGTCAGATGGGTAGATTGTAAAAAGTTTCTCCCATTCTGTAGGTTGCCTGTTCACTCTGATGGTAGTTTCTTTTGCTGTGCAGAAGCTCTTTAATTAGATCCCATTTGTCAAGTTTGGCTTTTGTTGTCATTGCTTTTGGTGTTTTAGACATGAAGTCCTTGCCCATGCCTATGTCCTGAATGGTATTGCCTAGGTTTTCTTCTAGGGTTTTTATGGTTTTAGGTCTAACATTTAAGTTTTTAATCCATCTTGAATTAATTTTTGTGTAAGGTATAAGGAAGGGATCCAGTTTCAGCTTTCTACATGTGGCTAGTCAGTTTTCCCAGCACCATTTATTAAATAGGGAATCCTTTCCCCATTTCTTGTTTTTATCAGCTTTGTCAAAGATCAGACGGTTGTAGATGTGTGGTATTATTTCCGAGGGCACTATTCTGTTCCATTGGTCTATATCTCTGTTTTGGTACCAGTACCATGCTGTTTGGGTTACTGTAGCCTTGTAGTATAGTTTGAAGTCAGGTAGCATGATGCCTCCAGCTTTGTTCTTTT
>NW_012107030.1:4011489-4012701 GCF_000951045.1 Mandrillus leucophaeus
AGTGGGGTTTTCTAAATATACAATCATGTCATCTGCAAACAGGGACAATTTGACCTCCTCTTTTCCTAACTAAATATCCTTTATTTCTTTCTCCTGCCTGGTTGCCCTGGCTAGAACTTCCAACACTATGTTGACTAGGAGTAGTGAGAGAGGGCATCCTTGTCTTGTGCCAGTTTTCAAAGGGAATGCTTCCAGTTTTTGCCCATTCAGGATGATACTGGCTGTGGGTTTGTCATAAATAGCTCTTATTATTTTGAGATACGTTCCATCAATACCTAGTTTATTGAGAGTTTTTAGCATGAAGGGGTGTTGAATTTTGTGGAAGGCCTTTTCTATATCTATTGAGATAATCATGTGTTTTTTGTCATTGGTTCTGTTTATATGATGGATTACGTTTATTGATTTGCATATGTTGAACCAACCTTGCATCCCAGGGATGAAGCCCACGTGATCATGGTGGATAAGCTTTTTGATGTGCTGCTGGATTTGGTTTGCCAGTATTTTATTGAGGATTTTCACATCGATGTTCATCAGGGATATTGCTCTAAAATTCTCTTTTTTTGTTGTGTCTCTGCCAGGCTTTGCTATCAGGATGACGTTGGCCTCATAAAATGAATTAGGGGGGATTCCCTCTTTTTCTATTGATTGGAATAGTTTCAGAAGGAATGGTACCAGCTCCTCTTTGTACTTCTGGTAGAATTTGGCTGTGAATCCATCTGGGCCTGGATTTTTTTTGGTTGGTAGGCTATTAATTATTGCCTCAATTTCAGAACCTGTTATTGGTCTATTCAGGGATTCAACTTCTTCCTGGTTTAGTCTTGGGAGGGTGTATGTGTCCAGGAATTTATCCATTTCTTATAGATTTTCTAGTTTATTTGCGTAGAGGTGTTTATAGTATTCTCTGATGGATAGTTTGTATTTCTGTGGGATCGGTGGTGATATCCCCTTTATCATTTTTTATTGTGTCTATTTGATTCTTCTCTCTCTTCTTCTTTATTAGTCTTGCGAGTGGTCTATCAATTTTGTTGATTGTTTCAAAAAAACAGCTCCTGGATTCATTGATTTTTTTGAAGGGTTTTTTGTGTCTCTATCTCCTTCAGTTCTGCTCTGATCTTAGTTATTTCTTGCCTTCTGCTAGTTTTTGATGTGTTTGCTCTTGCTTCTCTAGTTCTTTTAATTGTGATGTTAGGGTGTCAATTTTAGATCTTTCCT
>NW_012107030.1:4014486-4023511 GCF_000951045.1 Mandrillus leucophaeus
TTTTTCCTTCATTTCAACTTTGGTGAATCTGACAATTATGTGTCTTGAAGTTGCTCTTCTTGAGGAGTATCCCTGTGGCATTCTCTGTATTTCCTGAATTTGAATGTTGGCCTGCCTTGCTAGGTTGGGGAAGTTCTCCCGGATAATATCCTGAAGAGTGTTTTCCAACTTGGTTCCATTCACCCCGTCACTTTCAGGTATACCAATCAGATGTCTTTTCACATGGTCCCATATTTCTTGGAGGCTTTGTTCATTTCTTTTTACTCTTTTTTCTCTAAACTTCTCTTCTTGCTTCATTTCATTCATTTGATCTTCAATCACTGATACCCTTTTTTCCACTTGATCAAATCGGCTACTGAAGCTTGTGCATGCATCACGTAGTTCTCATGCCATGGTTTTCATCTCCATCAGGTCATTTAAGGACTTCTCTACACTGTTTATTCTAGTTAGCCATTCATTTAATCTTTTTTCAAGGTTTTTAGCTTCTTTGCAATGGGTTCGAACATCCTCCTTTAGCTCGGAGAAGTTTGTTATTACCGATCGTCTGAAGCCTACTTCTCTCAACTCGTCAAAGTCATTCTCCATCCAGCTTTGTTCCGTTGCTGGCGGTGAGGAGCTGTGTTCCTTTGGAGGAGAAGAGGTGCTCTGATTTTTAGAATTTTCAGCTTTTCTGCTCTGGTTTCTCCCCATCTTTGTGGTTTTATCTACCTTTTGTCTTTGATGATGGTGATGTACAGATGGGGTTTTATGGTGTGGATGTCCTTTCTGTTTGTTAGTTTTCCTTCTAACAGTCAGGACCCTCAGCTGCAGGTCTGTTGGAGTTTGCTGGAAGTCCACTCCAGACCCTGTTTGCCTGGGTATCACCAGCAGAGGCTCAGTTGGAAATGCAGAAATCACCTGTCTTCTGCGTCGCTCACACTGGGAGCTGCAGACTGGAGCTGTCCTATTCGGCCATCTTGGAACCTCCCCTCCCAAAAGTGTTTGTTAAGAGAATTTGATAAGTAGTGGTTTAAGGGGAAAACAAGTTATTTTGTGGGTAATTGGAAGGACATCTAACCCAGACCTGGGGGAAGTTGATGGGGGAGATAGTTTCCTAGGGAAAGTGACACTCAGCCAAGATTTGAAGCACTCAGAATTTAGGTAGAAGTCAGCTGGGTGTGGTGGCTCACACCTATAATCCCAGCACTTTGGGAGGTTGACGTGGGCAGATCACTTGAGGCCAGGAGTTTGAGACCAGCCTGGCCAACATGGTGAAAGCCCATCTCTACTAAAAATACAAAACATTAGCTAGGCGTGGTGGTGGGCACCTGAAATCCCAGCTACTTGGGAGGCTGAGGTGGGAGAATCGCTTGAACCCAGGAGGTGGGGGTTGCAGTGAGCCGAGATCACACCACTGCACTCCACCCTGGGTGACAGAGTGAGACCCCATTTCAAAAACAAAAAAAGAAATTAGGTGGAAAGTGAGGGGTGAAGACTGTTAGGGGACAGAGGATGTCACAGAGCAAGAGGCATCAGCCATGGCCTCTGTGCAGAGGGCCAGGGGTGAGTGGGGATGGAGAAGGCTGGAGAGAGAAGCGGGAGCCTCTGAAGAGGAGTTATACTTTGGCCTGAAGACAGTGGGAGCCCTTGAAGGGCTGGATGTGATCACCTGGGCTTTGGAAAGATGACTTCAGCTTGGACTGGAGGGGAGACCAAAACTACAAGCAATGAGACCCAAGAACTTGGGTGAGGAATGATGGTGACATAGACTAGAGTGAGCCTCTGCTTAGAGAAAAGTGGACGGATTAGGGGAAAAGAGAGAGAGAAAAAAAACCAGAGAGTGTGTGTTCACCTTCTAGAATTGATGGGATGTGGCGGGTAAAGGAGGCAAGAATCTAGTCACTCTAAGGCTCCATGCTTGGGTGACTCAGGGTGGTTGATGCGCATTCATTAGATGGGGAACCCAGGAGGGAGGGACAGGCTTTAATGGGGGGACATAGAGTTTGGTGTAGAAAGGTTGTTCTTGAGATCCTAAAGGATACCCTAGAAGAAATGTCTGGCAGCACATGGTTCTGCTGCCTGCCGGGAGAGAGCTGGCAACTGAGGTCAAGTTTTGGAGTCATCAGTCTATGGAATATAGGCAAACTCAGGAGGCTGCCTGAAAGCCCCAGGGAGAGACGGAATGGGAACAGGACTCAGACTGGACCCTGAGAACTCGAACATCTCATGGCTTGGTGGAGGAAAAATTATCAGCAAAGGTAGGTGGATACACAAACAAGTGCAGTGTTACGAAGGCCCACGGAAGCCAGCTGTCGAAACTGGCCATTGGGATTTCAAGAAGGCCAGCTAGGCCAAGTGCCACTAAAAGGTCAGCAAAGATAAGGACTGAAAAACGCCTTTGGCATTTAGCAACAAGGAAATCACTGATGACTCTTGCAGGAACAATTTCAGTGGGAGGTGGTGGCAATGGTAGTGGTGGTATTGAAGCCAGAGCTAGTGGATTTAAGCATGAGCGGGAAGGTGAGGAGAGAGAGGAGTGGGGACAATTCATTAAAAGAAATTTGAGTGTGAAAGGAAGAAGAAAGAAAGAGAGAAAGTTGGCTGGGCACAGTGGCTCACGCCTGTAATCCCAGCACTTTGGGAGGCCAAGGTGGGCGGATCACGAGGTCAGGAGATTGAGACCATCCTGGCTAACAAGGTGAAACCCCGTCTCTACTAAAAATACAAAAAGTTGGCCAGGCGTGGTGGCGGGCGCCCATAGTCCCAGCTACTCAGGAGGCTGAGGCAGGAGAATGGTGTGAGCCCGGGAGGCGGAGCTTGCAGTGAACCGAGATTGTGCCACTGCACTCCCGCCTGGGCGACAGATGAGACTCTGTCTCAAAAAAAAAAAAAAAAAAAAAGAAAAAAAGAGAAGAAGTTGTAGAGAGAGGTGGGACAAAGAGGGAGAGTTAATTTTTTTATTTTTATTTTTTTAAAGACAGGAGAACACAGTGGTTTATGGACAGTGTTTCCAGCTGCAGTTCTGTCCAAGATACAGAAATGGTCTTTGGGTAGTTTCATCCGTGAGTTCTTCAAAAATTCCGGGAAGATACTTCTGGATAAACAAATATGGTCCAAGAATTCTGTGGGAATCTCACCCAAGAGGGGACAGAGCTCTGTAAACCCAGAGTGGGGAGAGGCAACGTATCCCTCCAGGAGGAGCTGGGATATCTCTAGGCTCAGTGAGAGGAGCAGGATGGCTGGCAGCCACTCACCCAACGCCGAGCTCTTTGGCCTGTGGTGGTCAGTGCCCCTGGCCCCACTGCCTGGCCTGGCTCCTTGGAGTGGTGGGTGCTGCAGTCCCTCTGTATAGCAGTTGCCTGGTGTGACCCAGGAGTCACCCTCCATGGCATCCTATAGGTGTGTGTGTGCTAAGTGCAGCCAGCTACCAAAACTGGCCATTGGAATCCATGTGGGTCTGACGAGAGGGGACAAATGGCAGTCCTCGTGTAGGTGGCTGGAAAATGCCTCATGATGAGTGGATTTGCAGCATGAGGGAAGGGAATCATCGATATTCATGTCCTTGAATTTAATCCCTGAGCTGCATCCAAACTTTTCGAATCTCCCAAAAATAGGACATTGAATAAAGAGAGGAGAACCTCCCCACCCGCCACAAATCAGTCAATGAAGACTAAGCTTGGAGCTGGGGACACAAAGCTCTTGTGTTTCAGGACCTTCATTTCTGGACCCAGGGACTTGGGAGGACCAGTGAGGCGCCTGTTTCCTTCCTGAGTCTACCAGGTGCTGCGAAGCCCTGGACTCTGGCCTGGGCCTGGCTTGCTGCAGAGGTTGCCTGCACTGGTCACTCAGGTGTGCGCATGGGAACAGGGCAGCTCCAATTAGACAAGTCCTGAGGTCACATTTCCTATTGATTGACCAGAGGCAGAGGAGAGGGACTGGGGCCAAGGGAGAATTTCTATGGTCTGTTCCTCTACCCCCAGGATTATAGAATGGGGGGTGTATGAATTACCTATGGATGTGTTAATAAATCACCACAAATGTGGCAGCTTAAAGCAATACACACTTATTGTCTTGTAGTTTTAAATGTCAGAAGCCCTAAAGTCAAGTTGTCAACAGTGCTGCTTCCTCCTTGGAGGCCCTAGGGAGGGCTCCATTCCCTGCCTCTTGCAGCTTCTAGAGGCCACCTGCAGTCCTTGGCCCCTTCCTGTATCCTTCAAGCCAGCAGCACCGCATCCTCCAGCTCCTGTCTCTGCCTCTGTGGTTACATCACCTCCTCTTCTCTCACTGTTCTCTTCCCACCTTGTGAGGACCCCTGGGATTACACTGGGCTCACTGGGATGACCCAGGAGAATCTCCCCCAATAAAGACCCTGAACCCCCTCTGTAAAGTCCCTTTTACCATGTAGGTGACATATCCACAGCTTCTGGGGCGTAAGACCCTGACATCTTTGGGGGCCACGGTTCTGCTTCCCACAGTGGGTGTCTGACTCAGGGTTGTTTCCGAGTGATCCACGGCACCCGGGAGTTCTGTGATGGTTCACAGGGTATGAGGAGGAGCCTGCTCTGAAGCCCAGCTGCCTTCCACCTGGGAGGCTGTATGTTTGTCTCTGCTGTATATTGGAGTTCTTCAGAAGGTTTCATTTGAAGAAAAACATAGAAAACCATGGATGTAGTACAATCCCTACATAATGAGGCCCAGAGAGGGAAGGTGATGGCCCAGTAATGAGCAGTGAATGATGGCAGAGCCAGCGCTAAACCCTGGGCTCCTGTCTCCCAGGCAGGCGCCCTTTTCACGGGCCCTTCTCAGGGATAAAACAACAACCAAGAATGGCGTGTATGTCCTCATTTATCGTCACAGCAACCCTCAACAAAAGCAGAGGGTCGTTTTTATTTTGCCTTTTTTTGGGCCCCATTTATGGTGAGAAAGACCCCTGTCTGGTGAGGATGGGTGAGGTTCCTGGTGTGTCACCAGGAAGGGACCAGTACTTTGGTGAGGCCTTCAGACAAGCTCCCATCCCCCCAGACTTGGCCTTCTCTCTCTTTCCCTTCTGTCCCTTCCTTGGCCTCTGGCTAATTGAAATGGCTATCAAGTCAGACACAGCCTTGTTGCTGCTCCGGGGATTCTAGGCTGCAGATTGTCATTAGATTAACTGTGAAGGTTTTCTATGCATGCTGGGAGGCAGGGGTGCACAAGACGTGGCAGGACTCGGAGGCCACTCTCCTGAGTGCCTGGAGATGCAGTAATTCAATCAGGGAGTGCAATGCCTCCCCCAGCCTGGGCCGGGCCCAGACACACGGTCCACCTGCCCGGGAGCCAGACAGATTCTCAAGATGGAGCAATTACATTTAAAGTGAGCTGTCTGAACTGATTTTTCCTCTTCATCCTCATCCAGTTCTGCAAACCCTCTTCCCAGCATCATCTTGGTTAGCGGCCCAGACAGCCTGGACAGGACTCAAATGGCTGGCTCCAAATTGTGTCCTCTGCACCCTGAAATGCCAGCTCCCTTCCATCTGCCACTTGCCTGTGCAGTCCCTCTCCTGGCTTCTCCAAAGTCAAAGACACTGGGACACACCCTCTGATCTCAGGGGCTGGGCAGCCACGCCCAGCCATACAGCTGTGCAGGGCTGGACTCCTGGGTTGGAGTTTACTTCAGCCCCATGTGAACGGCACCCCCTGGAGTTGTGCAGGCAGTGCCTGGTTGAGGGCAACCGTGAGGTCAAAAAGAAGGGATTGTTCACAGGACAGTTACTTGTATTCTGAATCCTTTGTGCCTGGTCTACAGTGGGGGCTGGGGGAGGGAGGAAGGGCTTCTCCCTTCAGGAGATGAGAAAGCCCCATTTCATCAGTCACTTCCATCTGCCCTGATAAATGGACACCAGGATGGTGGCCCTGTCATCAAGTTCTGTCACAGTTGTCTGGGTGGAGTGCCCGGGGGCAGGAAGAACAGGGCAAAGAGAGGAGTCTAGAAGCGGCTCTGGGCAAAGTTCTGGTGTAGCTTCTTACAACGAACAAATGTCAGTACTCAAGCTAGGGAAACAGGCTGAGTGGGGCAGGGAGGGCTCACAAGCACACAGCGACGGGTGGTGAGGCAGGCCTAGCCTCTTGCTGTTCCATGAGCTCCTGGGCACAGCTCTTGGGCTCAGGCACAGTACCTGGCTCATAGTGGATGCTTAACACCTGTTGGTTGAATGAACCAATGGGAGCAACAGTGATGAATCTTAGAAGATATAGTATATTTCTTTTCACCACCTCCCCGGGCCGCTTCTTCCTTCTCCTCCTCCTTCTTTGGTCAATAACAAGTCATGTCTTCATTTCTATAGCCCCAGTGCCTAGAACAGGATTTGGTATGCAGTGAATGAAGGTGTGTTAAACAAGTCAATATAATTGGGGACAAGGTGGCTGGTCTGGAAATAGAGTCCACCCTCCCCCGTTATGAAAGGGAGCCACCTTTACCAGGACTTTGGCATAACTGAGGGAAGTTCTGGGAGTGAGGAGTCTGTGCCAGCACTGGGTTGGGTGCCAGGAAACTCACGTTCTAGCCCCTGTTGTGTGTTGGTAAAGTTCCTTCTCTTATCTGGGCTGCAGTTTCCCCTTGAGACTTTCTCAAGATATTGGAGCTGAGTGGGACCCTGGGGACCATCCAGCCCAACCCAAGAGGAGGGAGTTAGGCTAGATGGTCCCCAGGGTCCCACTCAGCTCCAACATCTTGAGAAAATCTAGGGGACTCTGATGAAGCCCAGCGGCCCCGGGATCATGGACCCATGGCACTAGTTTCTCATCCTGATGGATGTGGGGAAGGTGGAGAGTATCCGTTTCTTTTTTTTTCCCCCACCAAAGACTTCCAAGCAGGAGAGACTGGGGCAGCCTGGGTCTCAGGAACAGAAATCTAGAAGGAAAGTGGAAAGTCAGGCCCTGGTCTTCTGAGTCCCTAGGGATTGAATCCCCAGCTGCCCAGGGAGGAGGGCTTCTGTAGAGGGGCAGGACTAAATCATCAACTGGACCTTGATGGCACTGCAGCACATGACATCCCAGCTCCACAGAGACACATTGCTGATCTTGAGACACCAAGTAGCATTGCAAATGCCACATTGCTGGTTCTATGGCAGGGGTCACTTCTGGGGAGACAGGTTGGGGCCGAGGGACATTAATAAGCTGATTAATGTCCACAATGGCCCTTATGAGGGCCTTGGTTGTTTGGAATATCAGAGTTAACCCCAACCTGGTCTGCAAGTGCTGAAGGAGGGCAGGGAGCCCCAGGGGCGACCTACTTTGTCCCTGGCATTACTGAGTAACCCAAATGACCCGGTGACATGTGATGGCTCTTACATCTTCTCTAGCACTCTTAAGGTCTGCTTTTCTCCTTTAACTCATTCTTGGACCTTATTTCAACCTTTGTTAGGTTATAGTCACGTGAGCTCTCTTAACAGTGTTACTTCTTTTTTTTTTAAACTTTTATTTTAAGGTCAGGGGCACATGAGTAGGTTTGTTACACAGGCAAACTTGTGTGTCATGAGGGGGTGTTGTACAGATGATTTCATCACCCAGATATTAAGTCTAGTACCCGTTAGTTATTTATCCTGACCCTCTCCCTCCTCCTACCCTCCACCCTCCGATAGGCCCCAGTGTGTGCTGTTCCCCTCTATGTGTCCATAAGTTCTCATCATTTAACTCCCACTTATAAGTGAGAACATGTGGTATTTGGTTTTCTGTTCCTGCATTTATTTGCTAAGGATAATGGCCTCCAGCTCCATCCAGGCCCCTGGAAAGGGCATGATCTCATTCTTTTTTATGGCTGCATAGTATTCCATTGTGTATATGTAGCACATTTAAAAAATCTAGTCTATCATTGATGGACATTTAGGATGATTCCATGTCCGTGCTGTTGTGAATAGTGCTGCAATGAACATACGCATGCATGTATCTTTATAATAGAAAAACTTATATTCCTTTGGGTATATACCCAGTAATGGGATTGCTGGGTCAAATGATATTCCTGTCTTTAGGTCTTAGTGTTATTTCAATAGCTGTGAATGCCAAAGTTTAATTATTAGGGTATATACCTATATGCAAATGTGTGTGTGTGTGTGTACACAAGAGAAAATCACACAAGCTCTCAATGCACAGGTAAATATCTGTAGTCACATAAACCAGTTTTTCAGGGAAGCTTGGGCTATCTCCAATGAGCCTGTTCCTCCCTTTCTTCTGTATTTTGTCTCCAGGAACAACAAATTCACCGAGAAACCCAGAGTCCTCTGTGACTCCCTCACACATGGAATTAACCACCATGCCCTGTTGATTCTGCTGCCCAAGTGGCTCTGGGATCCCCCACCACCTCCTGCCTGGAGACACAGCCTCCTCCTCACAGTTTTGTGGTCCATGGGCCTCTGCTTGGCACTTCAGCTGCCCCTCTGACTGCTCTCTCCGGTCTCTGTGCCTTGGGCCTTCCACGGCCTCCTGGTTCCCTGAATATGCCAAGCCCCTCCTCTGCCTGCATTCCTCTGCTTGGGACACTTTCTACACCACCCCTGCCTCAGCACCTGAGTATTTCTATAATCAAATGATTATTTGTGCTGGTTCCTCAGATTCATCCCAGACACCCCTTCCTCCTTGCAGCCTTCCACATTGCCTGTGATGTGATACTGTCTTCACTATAATCAGTTCCAAACCTGCAAAGGAGTCTGTTGGCCGCACCTCCATAGTGCACCATATATCTAGATCTAGATGTATTTTGAGACAGGATCTTGCTCTGTTGCCCAGGCTAGAGTGCAGTGGTATGATCACAGTTTACCACAGCCTCTACCTCTTGGGCTTGGGCTTAAGTGATCCTCTCACCTCAGCCTCCTGAGTAACTGGGACTACAGGTGTGCATTACCACACCTGGCTAATTTTATTTTTTTTGTAGAGACAGGGTCTTCCTATATTGGCCCAGGCTGGTCTTGAACTCCTGGGCTCATGTCGTTTTCCCGCCTCAGCCTTCCAAAGTGCTGGGATTACAGATATGAGCTATCATGCCTGGCTACGTGTGTGTGTGTGTGTGTGTGTGTGT
>NW_012107030.1:4023956-4030447 GCF_000951045.1 Mandrillus leucophaeus
GGTCCAAGTTACTCTCATGTCTCAGCTTCCTGAGTAGCTGGGATTACAGGTATGTGCCACCACACCTGGCTAATTTAGAAAATACACATTTAAGGTGCTTAAAATAGCAGCTAGCATAGCGTAGGTGCTCACTTATTATAACCTATTTTTTCTTATTATTGAATTCATTCCTTACAGATCTATTCCCTGGAGTAAGCTTATTGGATCAAAGGTTAGAAGATTTTTATGGCTCTTGAAATGTTTTGACAAATTGCTTTTGAACAGATCGTACCTCTTTCACTTCCATCAGCAATGCGCGAGTCACAGCTGGTTGCTCTCTCCTGTCTTCCTGCATAGTATGTGCCGGAATTCAAAGCACAGGTTTTAGAAGATGGGAACCATGGTGAACTCCCCGCTGGGCTTCCGGACCCTCCATCTAGCCACGCCCATCCAGCTGTCCTCCATGACTGGCTCCTATGATCTCTCTTTCCTTGAGTGTGCTCTATGCTGCTTGGCCCTGCATTTTTCTCGGGTCATTTTGTGGTACACTGATTTATCGAGATTTTAAGTTTTGTTCTCACTGCAATTAGTGTCTTTCCCTCTTCATTTCAAGATGGCGGCCAAGCCTAGTTCCTGCGCATTGCCAGGCTTTGCGTTGCAAGGCATGGTGGGACCAGGTGGTGGTGTGGGGCTACGCAGGGCTGGGAAGGAAGACCGTTGGGGCTACCCGTCTGAATTCAAGTTCCGGGTGTTGAAGCGCTCAGGATCAGGTGGCAGATGGCAATGCCGAATGAGGTAGAGCTGCCTCCAGGGTCTGGGAGGGCAGGGACTTTATCTGTGTCACTCCCTGTTGGATCCTGAGCACCCAGCACAGGGTGGGGCCTGCTTTGGAGGGAGCAGAGGAACTGGCAGATCTCAGGGTAGGGGTGAGAACAGAAAGTCAGACCTTGGAGTTGCTCACACTCATGGGAAGAGGGGAGGAGGGAACTTGGGAGCCAGGAACGGTCCTGTCCCAGCTCCTGGCTCTGGCAGGCTTACAGGCTGCCCTTCCAGGCTATGCTGGCTGGTGGCCTGGAGTCACCCCTACTCATGGTCATCATTGTTCTGACTTTGACTTGACCCTTGGTACAGGTGGCAGCAGCAGTGACTGGAGAAGTGAAGGTGCCTAGGCTGCCAGTCAGCAGCAATAACTCTGGTGGATATGACTGTTGCCCCGCAAGCTTGGCTATGTAAGAAATGCCCAATACCTCTTTGAAACCATATTAACTCTGACCTGTTTCACCGTGTTAACTCAGGCCTGGCAGGCCTGATCCTGCCAGGCTGGTAGGGTCTTCTGTCCTGTTTGGGGCTCCTTCCCTTGGCCCAGGGCCCCGTGCAGGTCCTGGGAGTCTTGTGCTGACCAGGGGCTCCTGTAGCTTTCATGGCTGCCCATGCTTGGCCCTGGGAGTCACGGCTCCCCAGCCAGCCCGGGTGGTCTTCACAATCACTTCCCCCAGAGATCCTTCTACCCTCCCGGCTGCTGGGGGTCTCCATCCAGAGCCTGTAAACCTCTACCTTCCTTCCAGGCTTGGAGAAGCGCCTCCCCCACCCAATTTCGTGCTGCTTCTGCTCTCTTCAGAGCTGCTCAGCTCTCTCTTCTCACCTTCTGGATTATCTAGCGTCAGCCTCTCAGTGAGCTGGCACTCTCAGAAGCCAGGAAAAGAGGTTTTCTGCAAGCAACCTCTATTTCAGGCCCTGAGTGTGCGAGCTTCCCTTGAATCAATGGGGTGCTCAGGCTCTGACTCCCTTCTTGGAAAGGGGGATGGAGGGTCTGTGAGAAAGATGCGGCAAGAACAAAATGCAGATTCACATCTCAATAAATGACCTGTCACCCTTGCACCAGCCATTCTGGGCATGTGGTAGGAGTTTCATAAATTCATGCCAGTTGGTTGACAATTCAGGCCCCCCCCCCACCAAAAGCCCCTGACTTTATTTATTTATTTATTTATTTATTTATTTATTTATTTATTTAAGACTCTTGCTCTGTCGCCCAGGCTGGAGTGCAATGGCGCAATCTCGGCTCACTGCAACCTCCACCTACGGTGTTCAAGTGATTCTCCTTCCTCAGCCTCCGGAGTAGCTGGCATTACAGGCACATGCCACCACGCCTGGCTAATTTTTGTATTTTTAGTAGAGACGGGGTTTCACCACATTGGCCGGGCTCATCTCGAACTCCTGACATCGTGATCCACCTGCCTCGGCCTCCCAAAGTGCTGGGATTACAGGCATGAGCCACCGCGCCCAGCCTCCCTGACATTATTTATAAAAAGGGAAATGTTCGTGTTTGTTTGTTGTTTGTTTTGGTGAGCAGAAGGTCTGAGCGAATTTGAAGTGCTATTTACAGAAACTGAATCCAACGAGTGCTGCCCAGAACTGCTTTGCAGGCTGCAGTTAGTTAAAAGATTTATAATTAATATTGCATTGTCATTTCAGGTTCCAAAACTGAGAAATCTTTAACTCCTCTCCCCTCAAAACACCCCTCAAATCCACCACTGAATTGCGGGCAGCACAATATCGATTTAAAAGAACAGCATGAAATCATTCATCAGGCACCAGTCCCAGCAAATCGGAGGTGTTGATTCCTAAGTCATGTAATAGCTAATTACGTGCTGCATAATGTAAAAATGCAGCAAGGGTCCATTAAGAATAAATCCAATTGTTTGAAAGGCGCATTATAGAAATTCAGGTTGGCATTCTTCCACTTTCAGTGACTGGGTATTGAGGCTTTTGGCAAATGAAAGACCTGGAAATGGAACCACTGTTTTTCTAACAACCCTGTTACATTTAATGCCCATTTTCTCCCTTTAAGTGCAGCAAAGTATGGAAATATTGCCATGTTCTTTGGGGGCAATTTTCCTACTGTGATTTTTATTTTTGTTTTTTTTCTGCTGTTAAAAGCCCCAAGAGAGTGCATTTACTACCTACTTATTTGCTACTGTCAAAAGATAGCAAAATTCATGAAAAAACTCAACTGTCAATCCCCAACAAATATGCAATTATTTCAGCCTGGTGTTTTAAGTAAAAATGGCTTTCATGGCAGAGACTTGCTTCTATTTCCTGAAAAGGGGTGGGGGAATTTTCTTGCTTCTAGCTGTTCTGGTTTCTCTGAGGATCTCACAGAAACACCTGTTCTAACACACACAAGTGAATTTCCACTTGCAGGGCCCTGACATTTGGCTGAATTAAACGCTGGTTTGGTGCCCTTTTGTGTATGCCTTGGTGAGGGGGGAGCGGAAAGTCATTTTTCTTCCAGCCTCACAAAGCTAATCATTCCAGGGCATTACACCAGGATGCTGGATAGCAAATGACGGAAGGGCTTGGAAGGGAGGAGAAAATAGATGATCTTGTCCGCATAATAATACAGGGAAGATATATAAAGGGAAGTAAGTGGTAATGCTCTTGAAAGATAAACAATTGACTGCCTGTCACAAATAATTGATGACTGAGATCCTGAAGAATGTGGCCGTGATAAAAAATACATATAGAAGAGTACACATTCCACATTCTCCTGACATCTCGTTGCTTTCTTCTTTGCAGGAATCTTTGCAAGATCAAATTAGAAGTATTATTTGCTGAAAGGCAATATTCTCCACTCTAGGCTTGTGAGAGCCGAGCTCCTTGTCTCCCAGGGAGCTTTGGTTTGACTTTCATCTTGATATTGAAGTTAAGCCTCGTATTTTATGATAAATGCATGTAGCCCTTGGCCTGCCTGATAATAACAACTGCACCTACCGTGGAAGTTCCATTCAGCAGAAAGGCTGGGAGTGGACTCATCTGATTACTGGAATCTGTTGTTAATTAACTAAAATCTCCCTCTTGTTCGAGCAGTCCTTTGTGAGATTCTTCCTAAAGCACATCTGCTCACTTTGCTTTCTTGCCTGAGTAAAGAACACCATCGTGAACAGAATTGAATTCCTGGAGTCAGGCGGCTTCCCGTGGTTCTGCATGGCCTACAGGGCAATGCTAAGACCAGCAGGTTGAAGCTGCAGGGATCCTAATATCAGTTCACTGGGGGAAGAACTTTCTACCACTGAGAGTTCTCTGAGAATGGAAATGCTAGACTGCCTTGGGAGGTGGGTAATGAGTCCCCTGTTTTTAGGGGAAACTGTCGGTGGAGCTTTGTGAACCCATGGAAGGGCATCCTTTTTTTTTTTTTTTTTTGAGACGGAGTCTTGCTCTGTCGCCCAGGCTGGGGTGCAGTGGCCGGATCTCAGCTCACTGCAAGCTCCGCCTCCCAGGTTTATGCCATTCTCCTGCCTCAACCTCCCGAGTAGCTGGGACTACAGGCGCCCGCCACCTCACCCGGCTACTTTTTTGTATTTTTTAGTAGAGATGGGGTTTCACCGTGTTAGCCAGGATGGTCTCAATCTCCTGACCTCGCGATCCGCCCATCTCGGCCTCCCAAAGTGCTGGGATTACAGGCTTGAGCCACCACGCCCGGCCGGAAGGGCATCCTTACCAGTTTGCATCACCGAATCAGACAACCTTTAATGACACTGGCCAGGTGCGGTGGCTCACACCTACAATCCCAGCAGTTTGGGAGGATCACTTGATGCCAGGAGTTCAAGACTATCCTGGACAACATAGTGAGATCCCATCTCTACAAAAAAGAAAAAATTAAAAAAAACCTTAGCTGGCTGTGGTGTGTGCCTTTAGTCATTGCTACTTGGGAGGGTGAGGTGGGAGGATGGCTTGAGCCCAGGAGTTCAAGGCTGCAGTAAGCCATGATCATGCCACTGCACTCTAGCTGGGGTGACAGAGGGAGACACCCTGTCTTTTTATTTTATTTTTTAAATTGGTGACACCAGTGATGACCTGCCCATATCCCCGCCATCCTTAGCGTGTTAGTGTGAGAAGACCTGACCTTCATCCATCAGCACCTGAAGGCATTTTTGTGTCGTTCAGATCACTCCGCTTGCCTTGCTGTCTATGCTGGAAATGGTGGGGAATGAATGTCCCCTACTCATCTGACTGTCAATCAGTAACCAGTGGGTACTCCAGCCCTCTCACATCTCAGACCCACTTACTCTGTGTTTGTGTCTGCACTGTTTTCTTGAGCTTTCCCGGGGGGGATTAAGCTCCAGTTGCCTGTAGTAACTGGCTTGATTAAAGCACCGCTTATTGAGTGATATGGTTTGGCTATGTCCCCACCCAAATCTTGAATTGTAACTCCTATAATCCCCACATGTCATGGAAGGGACTCCGTGGGAAGTGATTGAATCATGGGGGCGGATCTTTCCCATGCTGTTCTCATGAGAGTGAATAAATCTCATGAGATCTGATGGTTTTATAAAGGGGAGTTTCTCTGCACAAACCCCTCTTGCCTGCTGCCATGTAAGATGTGACTTTCACCTTCTGCCATGATTGTGAGGTCTCTTCAGCCATGTGGAACTTTGAGTCTATTAAACTCCTTTTTCTTTATAAATTATCCAGACTCGGGTATGTCTTTATCAGCAGTGTGAGAACAGATAAATATATTGAATTAGGGCTAGGGGTGCCTCTCCTTCTCTGCCTCATATTTCCATGCGTCTACTCGTTTGTTCTTTACCTCCCAAATAAACTGCATCTCCTTATCTCATGATCTGCTCCTAGAGGAGCCCCCATTAAGACAGTGACCATCTTCTCCCAACAACAAAAAGGTCCATGGTCTGACAATGGGTCATATTTGAAATCAGGACTGGGGAACAGGGTCCAGAGCTCCAAGGCACCATATTGGGAGACGCCTTTTCTGCCCCAATGAGAACAGAGATAATTCTCTGATAATATCATCCCTGCTGTTCCCACACCCTTTGCTGTCACAGCAAGGCCCCATTAGCCCCACTAACTACTTACTGCTGGCTGCCCTCTGCCATCATGCCTGTGTTCTAAAGGCAGGGGTCCCCAAGACCTGGGCCATGGGGTGGTACTGGTCCATGGCCTGTTAGGAACTGGGCTACACAGTGGGAGGTGAGCAGCAGATAAGTGAGTGAAATTTCATCTGTATTTACAGCCGCTCCCCATCATTTGCATTACCGCCTGAGATCTGCCTCCTGTCGGATCAGCAGCGGCATTAGATTCTCACAGGAGCATAAACCCTATTGTGAACTGCACATGTGAGGGATCTAGGCTGTGGGCTCCTTATGAAAGTCTAATGCCTGATAATCTGTCACTGTCTTTCATCACTCCCAGATGAGATCATCTAGTTGCAGGGAAACAAGTTCAAGGCTCCCACTGATTCTACATTATGGTGAGGTGTATATGGTGAGCTGTACAATGTAATGCTAATGGAAATAAAGTACACAATAAATGTAATTGCACTTGAATCATTCCCAAACCATCACCTCCCCCGTCCCCAAACCCCCAACCCCGTCCTGGTCCATGGAAAAACTGTCTCCCATGAAACCAGTCCCTGGTGCCAAAAAGGTTGGGAACTGCTGTTCTAAGGGATAATTCATCCTTTTCTGTCTTTCTGTCTTTCTGTCTTGCCCTCTTGC
>NW_012107030.1:4030610-4111733 GCF_000951045.1 Mandrillus leucophaeus
CTTCCTTCCTTGCATCCTTTCTCTTTCTCTCCTTCCCCTTCCCCTTTCCCTTCCTCTTCCTTCCTTCCTTTCTTTTCTCACTCTGTTGCCCAGGCTGGAATGCAGTGGTACAGTCATAGCTCACTGAAGCCCCCATCTCCTGGGCACAAGTGATCCTCCCACCTCAGGCCTCTGAGTAGCTAGGACTACAGGCATGTGCCACCATGCCTGGCTAATATTTTTTAAAGTTATTTTCAGTAGAGATGAGATCTTGCTATGTTTGCCAGGCTGGTCTTGAACTCCTGATCTCAAACAATCTTCCCACCTCAGCCTCCCAAAGTGTTGGGATTACAGGTGTAAGCCACCATGCCTGGCCTCTAGCTTTGTTTCTTGTGACCCATCTCCACCTTGTACATCCATTGCTTCAGAACAGAGGGTCCCATATTTGGTACCACAATCCTTCCAGGTGTCCTTGGCCAAATTCCTATTCCTGGACATTGCTGAGGATGGCCTCTGCCCACTCAGGCTATCCCTTGTCTATTCCCAAGACAGCTGTCAGTTCTGGCCAGCCCTTGTTTTGCTACCTGGAAATGGTATTGAGGAGACTGGAAGGCCAAAGAGGCACCATTCTGAATATTGAATTTTACTGTAGACTCAGAGGTAGAACCATTAGGAGACTGGGCTGAATGGATTCTGGCCCCAACTGGATCTGAATGCATTTAGATGCCGTCATGCCTTCTTCCTTAAGAGTCCAGGGCATGAGTCTTGGAACTCTGGTTAATTGAAGGTGGTTAGAGTTCTCAAGTCCTAAGTTTGAGAGTGTTTCCACATTTATAAATACGGGTATTGCCTCTTTCTGAGCGTTTCCATAGAATGAACAGCCCTGAGACAGTTTCTTGTTCAAGGACTAGGGGATAAATACTTGAATCAAATCCTGTAGCTCAACCGTAAATGCCATGCTATTAAGCTGCAGATAGCTTTCAGGACCTCACCACTAACCTGTTCTGTTTGGGCGGCACATTTCTGGCTGTTTCTGCCTTCTCTCTAGGGTGCTTGAAGTAAGGCTCCTCTAGCTGTAGTGCATCAGAATGGGAGGAGCAAAACTTTTGGTCTCATCATAAGTCTTTAAAACCCATTTAAAGAGTGTATAACGCTTTAAATGATGTTAAATGTTCCACCTTACTCTAGGCTGGAAGAAGTCTGATTTTGCCTAGTAACTAGTCTTTCCAGTATTATTTGCCTTGTTTGTTCCAGAAAATCTCATCTACAGCATGGACTTAAGACATCAAACTCTGCTCTACTGAGGAAGGACCCTTTTATTTCCACTAGTTGAGACAGGGGTTTCCTTAGGCTTCAATCATCTGCTATAAGTGCCCAGTAGGATGGTTATTTTAAACCTGTAAAAACAGCACAGCATTAAAATGAATATTAAAGGATGTTTTCCTAAAATCTCCTAGACCTTCCCTCTTCCCAACTCTTTCAATTTTGGGGTGTTCTCTGTTGGCCCTCGTTTTGTCTGGCAGGCCCTCTGCCAGACTGGGCGTTTACTCTTCACATTGTAGAAGAAACACTTTTTTAAATGTTTCTACAGAGACTTCACGGTGAACCTTTTAATGGCTGTAAAATCTCAGTGTGCTGATTTGCCAAACCAATCCCTTATTATTGTTAATCAAGAGAGTTTCCAATCTTGAGTGATTTTAGTGAACATCTTCACAAAGAAAACTTTTTGGGGGCTGGATGCAGTGGCTCATACCTGTAATCCCAGCACTTTGGGAGGCTAAAGTGGGAGGACTACTTGAGTCCAGTAGTTTGAGAATAGACTGGGCAAAATAGTAAGACTCTGTCTCTACTAAGCATAATAATAATAAAAAATTAGCCTGGTGTGGTGGCACACCCCTGTAGTCTCAGCTACTAGAGAAGCTGAAGTGTAAGGATAGCTTCAGTCTGGGAGGTTCAGGCTGCAGTGAGCCATCATCATGCCACAGAACTCCAGCCTGGGTGACAGAGTGATACCCCATCTCAAAAAAAGCAAAGAAACCTTTTTGCTTCATTGAATTACTCCTTTAGCATGTCGTCCAGGAGTTAAAATGTTGGGTCAAAAGGTGGAGGTTTTTCTTGGCTTTTCATAAATATCTCCACATTGCTTTCTAAGAGGGTGAGCCAGTGTCCTCTGCCATACTGGTGGACTCTAGGCAGCCTGTTAGATCCGTGTGTGCAGGACACAGTCTAGAGGGATTTCTAGCTCTCTCTTCTATTAAGAGTCTCAAAAGTCATTCCCATCGTCCTGAGGAAGAGTTAAATATGACATCTTCAGCCAAAGAAACTGACATAACATGCTACCTAACGAAGACCCCAAGAACCCTCTTATGATGATGATTATCATAACATACACTTAGGTGCTAGGCAATGTTTTGCTCTCTCACTTGGTTTATTTTGCTTAGTTCTTCAATAACTCTTCAAGACTGATATTTACTATTCCTGCTTAAAGATGAGAAAAAAAAAGAGCTCGGAAACTTGTTTCAGGTGACATGACTAGTAAGTGTCAGAGCCAAGGTTGGAACTTAGGTCTGCCTGACACCAAAGCCCATGTCTTCAACTGCTATGCCATGTGTTTAGAGAACATGTAGCATGTCTGGGATGTTGCAGTAAAGTATAAACATAGCTTAGCAGTGAGTGTACTTATACAAGAAAAATTGTGATGTTAGGGTGTTATCTTCATCAGTGTGTGGATGAAGCAAGCCATGAAGATCACTGTTAACTTCAGTGCATCTTTGAGAACAAGGACTGTGGCTGTGGTTGTTGGTGTGAGACACTCAGACAGTGTCAGCCTGGGCTAGGTTCAGTCTAGACCTACAGGCTGAGGTGACAAAGAGACTCACAGGCACACTGTCATGGTATATGGCTGATCAGGGGAACCTGTGATCTGTTAATAATCCACAAATGCTGTGATAATAAATGAGCATCTCACGGGAAGGTGATCTAGTTTGGGGAGTCAGGGAAAGATTCCTGGAGGAGATGATGTTTGAGCTACAATTCAAAGGATAAAGTTACCTAGAAGAGGACGGTGGGTGAAACGGGAAGACCATTCTAGCAAGGGGAATAGTATGCACAAAGTCCCTGTGGCCAGGGAGAGCTTGGAGCTTTTGAGAAACTGAAGGAAGCCTTGCATGGCTACAGGACAGGCAGCCTTGTGTTCTCCTGTCCTCATTGATACCAGTGTCCATGGGTGGGCTGATCAGGGGTCATAGGTGTATATGCTGACCCTCAGGGAGGGGCTCAGGAAGGTGGTGGGAGCGTAAGCTGAGGGTGGGTCATTAGAGAGTATGGTAGGTATGCTATGTTGGCATCCTCAAACTTGCTCTACCTTCCTGCTAGTTAGGGAGGTTGGAAAGTTCACCACCACATTTCCCAGACTCCCTTACAGCTAGTGTTCCAGATGCAAATTAGGCACTGTCCTTTAGATGCAGGTATACAAGATTGGCAATGGGGAGGTCAGCAATCATTTCTCAAACCTCTGCTTGTGACCAGGATTGTGCCAAGAGCTGGAGATAGAGAGAGACCAATAAGATAGATTTCCTGCCTGGAAGTTACTCATGGCGTGATTAGATCCCACAGCTCATGAGGTTCTGTCATTTACAGTGCTACTCCAATTTTGGCACATAATGCCGTTGGCATGGCCATGTAAACTCAACACTAATGCCAACTAGTGGTCTTATCTTATAGACATACTAATCGTAACATTTCCATCTACCCTGAAAAGTGTCTTCCATATTCAGACTGTATCTCTATTTTATGAAAATGCACTGTATTGAGACACTGCTTCTAAGGAACTAAATTTAGTTTGAGAAACTGCTGTGAACTTTGGAGTCATTAAATGTAGTCTTTTAGTGCGTGCACATATGACAGAGAAAAATTGCAGTCAGCAGCGTCTATATTGAAAATCCTGCATTAGATTGCCATCAGTTGCTAATAATACATCATAATTATTCTTATAGGGTTAAGCTTTTCTCTTTCCTCTTCCACCTGCCTTCCTGAGATAACCTCCAAGGATGTCCTGGAGGATGGTAGGGCTGGAATTCAAAAGCTTTCATGACAGCTGAGCTCTCCATGCAATTCATTATATTGGAAAGATGAGAAGGGGGGGTTGTCAGCAAAGATAATGGCCGTGCAATTTCCAGTCCATTCTCCTTGCAGCCAGATCTTGGAGGCAGCCCATGGACCAATTTCATCAAGCAGACCCTGCTCATCTCTCATCCGTCTATATTGGGAAAGAGGTTGTGTCTGGCTCAAGCAGGAGCAGGCTGGTGGCAGGGGGTGGGTGTGGGGGAATGGGATAGGGCAGGTGTTTGGGGAAATAGGCCAGGGCTCTTTCCCAGAGTGCTTGGTCCTGGGGTTCTTGGGTATGGTTCTGGTTGATATCAGTGTCAAGGGGCTTCATCCAGAGGGTTGGCTAGGAATGGGAGGCTAATCCCCAGCCCAGGATACAGTTCTGTACGTTCTGTGTATTCCCAGCTTTCAGCCTGGTGCCTGGCAGAGCAGGCACTCAATAAATGTTGTCTGACTGAATGTGCAGGAGACTGAGATAGCACAGGTGTGGGATTGCTTGCAGCAATGAAATCAACCATGCCTGGTTCCCAAGGGAAATGAAAGTTGTGCTTTTCTCCAGGTCCTGCCTAGGGAACAAGCTTCTCTGTAGGAAAATTCTCGTACGGTAGCAGCATCAACATTGGATTATCTATTGAGAGAAAGATCTGTGTGGCAGGCATCCCCAGTACTACTTTTGCAGGGACTAAAGGCTTCATGAGACTGGGAATGCTACTCTTGGTGAATCCATCATACAGGAGAGGACCTAGATTGACGGGTCTATTGATAGACCTGTAAGACGAAATTCTGCGTGGCCCCCAGAGGAAGCCAAGTTGGACTTTCAACACAAAAAAGGTGGTTCCTTCTAACTGGAAGGTGGCAAATGTCACACATTCTGTGTTTCCTGTGCAGGTTTTCATTCACACTTTCAAGGCTGTTTCATTTTCCTTCCCAGCCTTGGTACCCTTCTTCCTTTATGCCCCCTTCCGTTTGTCACCCAGCATGCCCTTGGCAGATTCTCAAGGTTATGGTCACTACAGAAACAGTGGTCTTGCCTGATCACAGTAAGGAAAGGGAAACACTAAAAAATGATAGAAGGTAGCATGACAGAATTAGAATTATTAAATTACAGGTCTGTAATTCTAGCACTTTGGGAGGCTGAAGTTTGAGGATCGCTTGAGCTCAGGAGTTTGAGACCAACCTGGGTAACACAATGAGACCCCATCTCTACAAAATTTTTTTTCTAAAAAATTAGTGGGTTGTGGTGGTGTGTGCCTGTAGTCCCAGCTGTGCAGGTGGCTGAAGTGGGAGGATCTCTTGAGCCTGGGAGGCTGAGGCTGCAGTGAGCTATGATTGTGCCACTGTACTCCAGCCTGGTGACAGAGCGAGACCCGGTCTCAAAAAACAACAACAAAAAGAATTATTAAATTACATGTATTTGAAATTTCCTTGCAGCCCACATCCCTCAAAAGAAAGATAATTTAGGCCAGGCATGGTGGCCCACACCTGTAATCCCAGCAGTTTGGGAGGCTGAGGCGGGTGGATCCCTTGAGGTCAAGAGTTCAAGACTAGCCTGGCCAACATGGCAAAACCCCATCTCTACTAAAAATACAAAAATCAGCCTGGTGTGGTGGCATGCGCCTGTAATTCCAGGTACTCAGGAGGCTGAGGCAGGAGAATCGCTTGAACCCAGGAGGTGGAGGTTGCAGTGAGCCGAGATCACACCACTGTACTCCAGCCTGGGTAACAGAGCAAGACTCTGTCTCAAAACAAAACCAACCAACCAACCAAACAAAGAAACCATAATTTAGTTGCTTGGCCAATGACAGGGACTGTTAATTGTTCCTCTAAATCAGGTCTCTGCTTCTACAGTAAAAATACCTCCAAATTTTAATTGGGCACAAAACCACTTGGAACAAAGACTTCCCCAGTCTCTCTTACAGCTAAGTATGGTTATGTGACTAGATTCTGGTCTTTGAGATCCAAGCAGAAGTGATGTGTTCAACTTCCTTTGTTCTTTTTTTCTTTCTTTATTAAAAACTGAAGTATAATTTACATACAGATCTTAGCTGTACAGTTCAAGGGAATTTGACAAATGCACAGACTCCTATAAAGATAAATAACATTTTCATGATCCTAGAAAGTTCCCTTCATTTCCATTTCCAATTATCATCCCACCATGCCCCAATCCAGACAACCCCCTAACCCCAGGCCTGTCCTGATTTCTAGCATACAGGTTAATTTGCCTGTTCTTGAACTTCATAGAAATGGAATTTTATGGTACATACCTTTTTGTATCTGACTTCTTTCACTCAATGCAATGTCTGTGAGATCAATCCGTGTTGTTGCTTGAATCTATTGTTCTTTTTATCATGGAGTAGTGTTATATTGTATAGATGGATCATATTTTATTCATTCTCCTGTTGTTGGACATTTGGATGTTTTTGGTTTAGGACTAGTAGAATAAAGCTGCTGTGAACATCCTTGTACAGGTATCTTTTGTGGACATTTTTTTTTTTTTTTTTCTTTTGAGACAGAGCTTTGCTCTTGTTGCCCAGGCTGGAGTGTAATGGTGTTATCTTGGCTTACTGCAACCTCCGCCTCCCGAGTTCAAGTGATACTCCTGCCTCAGTCTCCCAAGTAGCTGGGACTATAGGCATGCACCACCACACCTGGCTGATTTTGTTTTTTGTATTTTTAGTGGAGGTAGGGTTTCTCCATGTTGATCAGGCTGGTCTCGAACTCCCAACCTCAGGTGATCCGCCCGCCTTGGCCTCCCAAAGTGCTGGGTTTACAGGTGTGAGCCACCGCACCTGGCCTGGACATGTGTTTTTATTTCTCTTAGGAATGGAATTGCTGGATCAGTGGGTAGACATATGTTTAACTTTATAAGAAATTGCCAAAGAGATTTCCAAAGTGTTTGTCCTATTTTACACCCTATCAGCAACATTTGAGAATTTCACTTGCTTCATGTGCTCACCAACATTTAGCATTGCAGCTCTTGTTAATTTCAGCCATTCTAGTGTGTATACGTTGGTATCTTGTCATTTTAATTTGCATTTTCTTTTACTGTTGAATATTTTCATATGTTTATTACCTATTCATATTCTTTCATTAGGTGTTTTTAAGTTTTTGCCCATTGAAAAATTTGACTGCTTGTATTTTTTGAAAAGCTACATTGTTGAGGCATAATTTACGTATAATAAAATGTGTCCATTTCTCAGTGTAGGATTCAGAGAGTTTTCAAAAATACTTATACCTGTATAACCACCACTGCAAGCAAAATACAGAACATTTCCATCATCTCAAAAAGTTCTCTAAATGGCTCTTTGCAGCCAGCCTTCATCCGTCCTTCCCATTCCTGGCCCCAGTCAGCCACTGATCTGCTTTTGCCACTGTAGATGAGTTTTGCCTTTTGTAGAATTTCAAATGAATAGAATCATATGTACTACTTTGTATCTGATGTTTTTATTCAGGATGCTGTTTCCGAGTTTTACCTATGTAATTGCATGTATCAGTAAGTTTTTTTCTTTTTAAAGCTGGATAATATTCCATTCTATGAAAGTGCTACAATTTGTTTATCCCTTTGCTGGTTAATGAATGGCACATCAACTGGTATATTGGTTTCAGTTTTGGGCTATTATGAATGAAGCATCTATGAACATTTATATGTAATGTGGACATATTCTTTCATTTTGCTTGTGTAAAAACGTAGAACTTGAATCACTAGGCTATACGTTTAACTTTACAAGAAACTGCTGTAAGATTTTCCAAAGAGACTGTACCATCTTACATTCCCACTATTGATGTGTAAGAGTCCTAGTTGCTTCATATTCTCACCAACACTTAGCATTGTCAGTCATTTTAATTTTAGCTATTCTAATGGGTATGTAGTAGCATCTAAGTGTGGCTTTAATTTGCATTTTCCTGGGGCTAATAATGTTGAACATATTTCATTGTGCTTATTTGCTATCTAGATACCTTATTTGGATGGAAAATCTGTTCAGATTTTTGTTTCTTTTTTATTAGGGTATTTTTTTATTAGGGTATTTTTATTAGGGTATCAATATTTTTATTTCCTAATAAAAATATTGTTTTACTGATACACAATAGATGTGTATATTTTGGGGGTACATGTGATCTTTTGATACATTCATATAATGTATAATAATCAAATCAGAGTAATTGGGGTACCCATCACCTTAAACATTTTTTCTTTATTCTGTGAATATTGAAATTATTCTCTGCTAGCTATTTTGAAATATACAACAGATTTTTGTTTACTATGGTCACTCTACTGATTTATTGAATACTAGGTCTTATTTCCTCCATCTATCTGCATTTTTGTGTCCATTAATCAACCTCTTTTCATTTACTCTCACTCCCTACACTTCTTGCCTTCTGATAACCACCCTACTACTCTCTATCTTCATGAGGTTCACTTTCTTAGCTCCCATATAGGAGTGAAAACATGTGATACTTGTCTTCCTGGCTTGGCTTATTTTACTTGACATAATGACCTCTACTACCACCCATGTTGCTGCAAGTGAGAAGACTTTGTTATTTTTTATGGCTGAATAAAATTCCATTGTGCATATATATCAAATTGTCTTTATTGATCCACTGATGGACATTTAGGTTGATTCCAAATTTTGGTTATTGTGAATAGTGCTGCAGTTAACATGGGAGTGTAGATGTCTCTTTGATATATTGATTTTCTTTCTTTTAAATGTATACCCAGTAGTGAGATTGCTGGATCATATGGTAGCTCTATTTTTAGGTTTTGAGGAATACCCCTAATGTTTTCCATAGTGGTTGTACTAACTTACATTCCCACCAGCAGTGTACAAGGGTTCCCCTTTCTCTACATCCTTGCCAGTATCCGCTAATTGCTGTCTTTTTGATAACAGCCATTTTAACTGGGGTGGATCTCATTGTGGTTTTCATCTGCGTTTCTCTGATAATTTGAGATGTTGAGCATTTTTTTATACACTTGCTGGCCATTTGTATGTCTTCTTTTGAAAATGTCTATTCAGATCTTTTGCCTATTTAAAAATGGAATTATTTGCATTTTGCAGTTGAATTCCTTATATATGCTGATTATTAATCTCTTGTCAGATGAATAGTTTGCAAATATTTTCTCCCATTCTGTTGGTTGTCCCTTCACTTTGTTGATTGTTTCCTTTGCTGTGCAGAAGATTTTTTAGGTTGATTTTATCTCATTTTCTATTTTTGCATTTGTTGCCTGTGCTTTTGAGGTCTTATGCAAAACATCTTTGCCCAGACCAACATCCTGGAGCATTTCCCCAATGTTTTCTTCTAGTAGTTTCATAGTTTCAGGTCTTAGATGTAAGTCTTTAATCCATTTTGATTTGATTTTTGTGTATGGTGAGAGATAAGGGCCTAGTTTCATTCTTGATATGGTTTTATCCTGTTTTCCCAGCACTATTTATTGAAGAGACTGTTTTTTTTCTCCAATGTATATCCTTAGTGCCTTCGTTGAAAATGAACTGACTGTAGATGTGTAGATACATTACTGGGTTTTTATTCTGTTTCATTGGGCTATATGTCTTTTTATGCCAGTACCATGCTGATTTGGTTACTATAGCATTGTAGTATATTTTGAAGTCTGGTAGTGTGATATTTCCAGCTTTTCTTTTTGCTCAGGATTGCTTTGACTGTTTGGGGTCTTATGTGGTTCCATATAAATTTTAGGATTTTTTTTCTATTTCTGTGGAGAATGTCATTGGCATTTTGACAGGGATTGCATTAAATCTGTAGATAACTTTGGATAGTATTGACATTTTAACAATATTCTTTCCATTCTTGAGTGTGGAATGCCTTTCCATATTCTTGAATTCTATTCAATTTCTTCATGATAATTTTATACTTTTCCTTGTATAGATCTTTCATTTCTTTGGTTAAGTTTATTTCTGCATATCTTATTTTTTTGTAGCTATTATAAATGGAATTGCTTTCTTGTTTTCTTTTTCAGATTATTTGCTCTTGGCATATACAAATGCTACTGATTTTTTATGTTGATTTTGTATTCTCCAAATTTACTGAATTCATTTATCAGTTCTAACAGATTTTTGGTGGAGTCTTTAGGGTTTTCTAAATGTAAGATTGTGTCATCCGTGAAAAAGAATAATATAACTTCTTCCTTTTAAATTCAGACGACCTTTATTTCTTTCTCTTGTTTGGTTGCCCTGGCTAGGACTTTCAGTCTTATGTTGAATACAGTGGTGAAAGTGGACACCTTTGTCTTGTTCCAGATCTTAGAGAAAAGGCTTTTAATTTTTTTCCCATTCAGTATGATACTAGCTGTGGGTTTGTCATCTATAGTCTTTGTTGTTTTGAGTTACCCAGTTTTTTGAGCATTTTTTATCATAAAGAGATGTTAAATTTTATCAAATGCTCTTTCAGTATCTATTGAAATGATCATATGATTTTTATCTTTTGTTCTGTTTATGTGATATATCATATTTATTGATTTGTGTATATTGAACCATCCTTGCATCTCTGGGATGAATCCCACTTTATCATGGTGAATGACCTTTTTAATGTGTTGTTGAATTTGGTTTGCTATTTTGTTGAGGATTTTTGTGTCTATGTTCATGAGGGAGACTGGCTTATAGTTTTCTTTTTTGTGTGTGTCCTCATCTGGTTTTGGTATCAGGGTAATGCCGGCCTTGTAGACTGAGTTTGGAGGTATTCCCTCTTCTTCAATTTTTTTTGAAGAGTTTAGTAGAATTGGCATTAGTTCTTCTGTAAGTGTTTGGTAGTACTCAGCAGTGAAGCCATCAGATCATGAGCTTTTCTTTGATGGGAGACTTTTTATTATGGCTTTGATCTCATTACCATTATGGGTTTGTTCAGGTTTTCTATTTCCTCAAGATTTAATCTTGGTAAGTAAGCTGTATGTGTCCAGGAATTTATACATTTCTTCTAGGTTTTCTGATTTGTTGGAGTATAGTTGTTAAAGTTTCTAATGATTCTTTCTATTTCTGTGGTATTAGTTGTTATGTCTTCATTTTAATTTCTGAGGGTGTTTTCTTCTGATTGAGTTGCAAGAGTTGCTTATGTATTCTGATAAAGGATACAAGTCCTTTATCAGAAATATATTTTGCATGCATTTTCTTCCAGTCAGTGGCTTGCTTAACAGTGTTTTTCAAAAGAGCAGAGGCTTTTAATTTTGATGAAATGCAAGTTACCAGTTTTGTCTTTTATGGTTTATGCTTTTTTTGTGCTTTTCAAGTCAACATTCTGTAACTCAAATTTGTGAAGCAATATTCAAATGATTTCTCTTAGCAGTTTTATAGTTTTAGCTTTTACACTAAAGTCTGTGATCCATTTCAAATTAATTTGTGTGCATGCTATGAGGTAGGGGTTCAGCTTCATTTTTTCCTGCATGGATGTCTGGTGGTTGTTTCAGCATAATTTGTTGAACCACCCCCTACCCCGCAAACTGTCTTAATGTCTCATCAAAAATAAGTTGACAATGTTTATTTGGATCTACTTCTGGACTCTATTCTGTTCCATTCATATTTTTGTCTCTATGCCAATTCCACACCAATTTAATTATTGTAGCTTTATTGTAAAGTTGTAGATACAAGTAGTATGAGTTTTCAAAAAAGATTTCCAAAATTATTTTGGCTTATTTAGATCCTTTGCATTTATTTCCATACAAATTTTAGAGGGGCTTTTTCAATGTCTATAAAAATAGAATTTGCACTGAGATTGTTTTGAATCTGGGAAAACTTGATATCCTAACCATAGCAAGTCTTTATAACCCATGAACATGGTATATAATTGCATTTTTTAGGTCTTTAAATTTTTTTTCTCAGCAATGTTTGTAATTTTCAATGTACAGATTTTACAGGTTTTTTGTTAAATTTGCCCTTAAGTATTTTCTAAATGTTATTGTAGGTATTTTAAAAATTCCATTTTGCAATTATTTGCTCCTAGTATGTAGTAATTCAACCAATTTTTACATATGGCCTGTTTATCCTAAGATGTTGCTAAATTCATTTGTTTTAGTAATTTGTTAGTGATTTCTTAGGTGGATTTTATGTAAACAACCATCACCTGCAAATAAAAATACTTTTATTTCATTCGAAACCTTATATCCTTATGTTATTTCTTCCTTTTCTTCTTTTCTTTTTCCTTTCCTCACCTTTCCTTTTTCTTTTCTTTTCTTTCTTTCTTTCTTTTTTTTTTTTTTTTTTGATGGAGTTTCATTCTTGTTGTCCAGGCTGAAGTACAATGGCATGATCTCAACTCACTGCAGCCTTTGCCTCCTGGGTTCAAGTGATTCTCCTGCCTCAGCCTCCTGAGTAGCTGGGATTACAGGTGCCCACCACCACACCCCACTAATTTTTTATATTTTTATTAGAGACAGGGTTTCACCATGTTGACCCGGCTGGTCTCAAACTCCTGGCCTCAGGTGATCCGCTCACCTCGGCCTCCCAAAGTGCTGGGATTACAGACATAAGCCACCGTGCCTTGCCTATTTATTTCTTTTTCTGGCATTATTTCAATGTCTAGGAAACTCCAGCATAATATTGAATAGAAATGGTGACAGCAGATATCCTTACCTTGTTGCTAATCTCAGAAAGAAAGCATTCAATATGTCACCATTAAGTATGACGTTAGCTGTAAGATTTTCGTAACTATCTTTAGAAGATTAAGGAAGTTTTCTTCTATGTATATTTTGCTTAGAGTTTTGTTTGTTTTGGTTTTGTTGTTTTAAATAATAAATTTGTATTGAATTTTGTTGTATGTTTTGTCTGTGACTGTTGTGATGATCATTTGACTTTTCTCCTTTATTCTGTTACTGTGGTGCATTGCATTGATTCATTATTTTTATATGTTAAATTGATGTTGTATTCCTGAAATAAACTCACTTAGTCTTAATGTGTTATCCCTTTTATATATTGGCAAAATTTTGTTAAAGATCTTTGTGTCTATATTCGTGAGGGATATTCGTCTGTAATGGTCTTTTCTTATGACATCTTTGTTTTAGTAACAAAGTTATACAGACCCCATAAAGATAATTTAGTAAATGTTCCTTCTTCTATTTTATGGAATAATTTTTGTAAGATTAATGTTATTTCTTCCTTAAATATTTTTTCCTGGAAGAAAATTTACCAAGGAAGCCATCTGGGCTAGAGTTTTCTTTATGGGAAAGTTTTCAATTACAACTTCATTTTTTTGGACAGATATATGGCTCTTCAGATTTTCTATTTTTTATGTCAGTTTTGATGTTATATTTTATAAAGAATGTGTCCATTTAATCTAAAAAGTAAAAATCTGACATAAGGTTATTAATATTATTACTTTATTATCCTTTTAGTGTACATAGGCTCTGTAGTAATGCTTTTTAAAATTTGTAATATTGGTAATTTTCTCTTTTTCTCATTTAGCTTTGCCAAGATTGATCAGTCTTAATCTAGTCAAAGAATCAACTTTTGGTTTTACTGATATTCTCTCTTTTTCATGTGTTTTCTATTTCACTAATTTCTACTTTTTATTTTCTTCTATTTACTTATCTTACATTTTTGCTCTTATTTTTCTAGCTTATTAAATTGAAAACTTAGATTATTGATTTGAAATCTTTCTTCTATACTATAAGCAGTTAAGAATATAAATTTCTCTCTGATACTGCTTCAGCTACATACCATAGATTTTGATAAGTTGTGTTTTCATTATTATCCATTAGAACAATTTTCAGTTTATCTTGTGATTTCCTTATTGACCTATGGATTGCTTAGAAGAATGTTGCTTAATTTCCAAATAGTTAAGAATATTCTAAATTTTTAAATTGTTGATTTGTAATTTACATTTGATTAGGGAATCATATATTACTTTGGTCATTTAACATTTTTTTAGACTTGTATCATGGCTTAGTGTATTTTATAAATGACAATTAGACCAAGTTAGTTAATAGTGTTATTCGGATTTTATATGTTTCTATTGATATTTTGTCTACTTATTCTATGAATTTCTGAGAATGTGATATGAAAATATCCTTTTATACTTTTGGATTTGTCTATTTCTCCTTTTTAGTTTTGTTAATTTCTGCCACATACATTTTGAAGTTATTAGGTACATATGCATTGAAGATTGTTACATATTTTAAATGCATTGACTCTTTTATCATTAATTCTACCTTTAACTCTGGTAATATTTTTATTATAAAGTCTAGTTTGTCCAATATTATAGCCACTTCGGCATCTTTATTAATTTTTGCATGGTATATTTTTCTATCTTTTTACATTTATATTTGTCTCTTAAAGTTTGTTTCTAGTAGGTAGCATATAGTTTGGTCTTGCTTTTGTATCTAGTCTGACAGGCTCTACTTTTTAATAGGAGTGTTTTATCCATTTACATGTAATACAATTATTGATATGGTTATGTTTAAGTTTACTATTCAGTTATTTTTGCCTTTAAGTTCTGTTTTTTGTTCCTTCTTTTCTGTCTTCTTTTGGATTAAGCAAGTATACTTTATATTTTACGTCATATATTCTATTTGGCTTTTAGCTATATCTCTTAATACTTTTATAATGATTTTACTAGGGATTAACTATGTGTCCTTAATTTATCATAGTCTACCTTGAGTTCATGAATAATGTAAGAATCTTCACTCCCCTCCCATATTTTGTGCTATTGTGGTTATATTTAACTTTTAAATTTGTCATAAGTCCCATAATATATTATTGTTTCAGTTCTAGAATTTCTATTTGGTTCTTTTTTAACTTTTATTTTTTTCAATTTTTATCTTGAAATTACCTATCTATTCAGCCATTATGTTCCTCTTTTCCCGTAACTTATTTAACAGATTTATAACAGTTGATTTAAATTTCTTGTCTGTCAACTCCAACAATTAGTCTGTGGATCTGCTTTTGTTGACTGTTGATTTTCCTGACTTTTGGTTACATGTTCTTGCTTTTTTGCACGTTTCATAATTATTTATTGTGGAGACTGAAGCATAATATTTTTTGTTTGTTTCATTTGTTTTCCAGAGAGTGCAGACTCACTTCTTTGTCTTGCAGGGAAGGGTCAATATTTGACTCGGGGGAGGTTGGATTGCAGTTTCAGGTATTTTTGATTCACTTTGCATTCAACTCCTCAGGGCCCCAAAATTAAATCACCATGAAGTTGAATGGAACTAAATGTTTTATTTCTGCTTACCTGCCCTTACTTCGTGACTCTTTTTTTGGCAAAATTTTTTGTAGGGGGAGAATTACTGCTCTGAGCAATTTGTTTTTGTATTTGGGGCTCTTCCAGATTCCACCCTGTCCTGCCAGCCCACAATCTGTGATACCTCTATATTTCACCAATTTGGCTGGATTGAAGCTGTGTTTTCCAGAATTTCCTTTCCTGTGCTTCTGGATTAGTTTAGGCCACAAGAGATATTTTGCATAAAACTTGGAAGATAGAAATGAAGCTGCAGCTATATTATTTTATATTCTGAAGGTGAATGAGAGTACCAAGAATACTAATAGGTATGGGGCAGCACCTGACCCCCAGATTCTCTGTCTCCCAGGAGATCCCTTTCATCTTCTCTGAGTTGTGGGTCCACTTCATGTGTACCTCGAAAGTAAAGCATGTTACCTTTTTCAGTAGATGATCCACAGGATTAAGTTTGGAAAGAGTGAGTGACAGATATGTATTCCAAGTTGCCCTTATGGGTTTCAGCTGTCTTCGTGGGTCCCAGTGCATCCTTGTGATTCCAGTTTGTCCTTGTCTTTATCCACACTCGGTTTTCCTTTTTGCTGCCAGTCTGACTGACCTCTAGTGATTTTAGGCTGAACACTAGTTGCAGAGGCAACCATTAGTGTGAACTGTTCTACCAGCTCCCCATTTTGAGTAACGTCGAACCCATGAAAAATATCCCTGGTTCTGTACCAGGGAATGACCTTGATTGACACAGTCAGCTAAGGCTCGGCTGATTCCTCCTCATTGCTAGAAAATCTCTCCCTGCATAACATGCCCCCATGGACCCAAACTAGCTTCCCATCCCTTCTCAGGTAGGAAAGCTGCCATGGCCCTCTGTTCACCTATGAAGGTCTCATTACTTTCTGGAATTCAGTTCATCAAGGCTTGCATCCTTCACTCTTTGCTAGACTCACAGAAAAGCATAGTTATTGTGTCCATGTTTTTCTTGTTTTTACCATAAGATCGAAAGCCTTTTCATTCTTCTGCATTTTAAACATCAACAAAACTGTGGAAAGTGTCCTTAAAGGTGGCTGTGTGCCCTCTCATCCCCTTTTCTCATTTCTGAGGCTGGAAACATCCATTATGACTGGTGCTAGAGCAGCCATCTTATAGGCCTGGTAACAGAGACCGCTCCTAGATGTGGCAGAAGAGAGAGTGTAAGGCATAAGGGAACTACTACACAAACCCTGAATTAATAACTTCCAGACTTCTGATATGTAAGACTAAGACCTTGAGTGGTTAAGCCACTGATAATTTTAGTTTTCTGATTCACGCAACCAAATCTGTTTCTCATGGATAGAGCCAGTTGCAGGGATTTGTGGTGCTATTCAGGGTGAGTAGTGGAGAGGCGAATGATAGAAGCTGGGGGCAATCCAGAAGGCTCTGCACAGGACAGGCTAGCTGAGGACGGAACAGAGGTAAAAATAACTGCTGTTAAGGCCAGGTTGGCCATGGCAGAAGGTAGGCTAGGAGGTATATTGAGGAGAGGGTTTAGGAGGAGAGAATGTAAATTATTTTTAGGCAGGCTTGGTATGTGCCATGTGATGTAACTTCCCTTTTGCTGCTTCATCAAGAGAACTTTTATATGGACTTGTTTCTTTCCAAAGCATTAAGGAAATGGATTTGGGTTTCTTTGGATGCAGCTCTGGGCTGAGACAGGCCTAGAAGAGGCCCAGTTTTATTTAAGTTCTGGAAAATAATTTGAAGAGAACTCTAGGCTTGGGAATCATTCAGTTACTGAGACTCGGTGTTCTCCATCTGAATGTCCCATAGGAGAGGAGTCGTTTCAACAGCTTTAGAGTCACGGAATATTGAATCTGGAAAGGTCTTGGGCAACCATCCATCTACATTCCCCTGTTTCAGATGAAAGCAATATCTGCCTTGATTGAGGCTTGCTCACCCTGCCCATGTTCTCATTTGGACCAGGTTATTAAATGGTGGGACTTCCCTCTTGGGCTGCTTGATCCTCCTGGGGACTTGTCTCTTCTCAGCCTATCTGGGAGCTGAAGATCAGCAAACTCTATGTCTTGTCTATATCTGTGTTTTCCACTAGGAAATTCAGCCTTGTGAAGTTGATGGATATGGCTCTTATCATTTCTAGGATTTTCATGGAATGACAACATTCCATGAAATACTACTGGAAGGGTAGTATCTTGGCCAACCTGAAAGAGGAAACTGTGGTCCATAGATAGAAGTGACTCATCCAAAGACAAATAGCCGATAAGGACTGAGCTGGCCTTAACACCTGCGTCTCATAGCTCACGGTCCAGAGCACTTCTCACTAGTCCTGACTTGGAGTGGCATGGTACAACGGAAGTAACATGGGCTTAGAAGCCAGAGAAATGACTTTTTATCTTGGCTTCCCACTAAATTTTTGTTGACCTTCCTTCCATCCCTTTGGGGGCTCTCCTCTCTTCTGGTGGCGGCAAAGAACTGGTATACAATTGCAGCAGCAAATTCACACCCTGAGCACACACAAATTCCACCATCTCCTAGTCCTGGGTCTTCTCCCATAACTGATGGTCCCACGTGGAACAGGTGAGGCAACATGAATTCATGAAACTTGCTTTGTCTAACTCAGTTGTTCTCAATTGAGGGGGGTGATTTTGTACACAGACCCTCTCCCTTCTGTCTGCCTCAGAACATTTGGCAATGTGTGGAGATAACTTTGGTTGTCAAAACTGGGGGTTGGGGCATGGAGTGATAGGGGATGGCGAGCACTCCTGGTATCTAGTGGGTGGAGGCCAGGAATGCGATTAAACCACCGACAGCTCATAGGAGAGCTCCCATAACAAATAATGATCCAGCTCGAACTGGCAATACTCTGATAACCTAACTATGACCAAAGCAGTGGGAGCTACATTAGGTCTGTGGCACCCTCAAACTACCAAGTGTGCAGTCTCAGTACCAGCCCTTTAATTTATAGCTTAAGACCATTTCTGCCTGATCTCATCCTTCACCCACATCTGAATCATTTCCCCAACTCCCCTCATTGCTAAGGGTGGAACTACAAAGGCCAGAACTTTTAAAATCGCAACATGCATGTGAATTATCCAGGGATCTTGTTAACATGCAGATTCAGGAAGTCTGCGATGGAGTCTGAGATTCTGCATTTCTGATAATTTCCCAGGTGATGCTAATGCTGCTGGTCCACAGACCAAATTTTGAGTAGCAAGGAGTAAGGCCACATGTTGCTCTTCCTCTAAGCACTATTTACTTCTTGCATGTGGCTTTTCTCTTATGTCATTAACATGCTGGGGACGGCCGGCATGTCTTGTATCTGGGATACCCTAGAGAGGAGGCAGGCTGCAGAGTTCAGTCTCAGCTGGATGTTCTGCCCCACGTGGCTGCATTCCGTCTTGGCTTACCTCCTCTTAAGGTTGAAGGAATGTCAACAAAAACTCAAGAGATTTGATGTACTTGTGCCATCAGTTATTTTCTAGTTATTACGTCAGTTTTCCCCAATATCTCCTTTGAATATACTCACAGCATATTTCATGTCCACTAACTAAGCCTCATACATTTCTCTTCTAAAATAAAACTTATTTTACTTTTGGTCACTGGTATCCAACTCCCCCACTACACACCAATGTCTTTAAAATTTCTTATATCTCTGTAAAAAGAAGTCTGCTGTATCACCCTTAGCTCATGATCAGTATTTCCTTGTAACCAACATCAGCAAGTTACTGAGCCTACCAAGCTTCACTTTCTCACGGGTAACGTGGAGCTAACAGTTTCTACTTTGCAGTGTTGTCGAAATGATCTAAGATAATGCATCTCAACATATCTAGCTCAGAGTGAGTTATAGGTACTGGTGGGTTTTAAAATGTACCTGGGGCCAGGCATGGTGGCTCAAACCTGTAATTCCAGCACTTTGGGAGGATGAGGAGTTCAAGACCAGTAGCCTGGGTGAAATAGTGAGGCCCCCTAGCTCTAAAAAAAAAAAGAAAGAAAGAAATTAGCCGGGTATGGTGGCACACGCTTGTAGTCCCAGCTACTCAGAAGGCTGAGGCAGGAGGATCACTTGAGGTTGCAGTGAGCTATGATCATGCCACTGTACTGTAGCCTGGGTGACAGAGTGAGACTCTGTCCCTAAAACAAACAAACGAAAAATGAGCAAAAACAAACAGAGGATCTGGGATTTTGTTTTAATTAGGTATAGTAAGATGACAGACCTAGAGAAACATGCCTTGAAAGGAGTTTATTATAGTTCACAAGAGAAGGGGGCATGCTATGCCATGCAGGGTCACATGCAAAAGCACCAGAGTTGGTCATGAGGCAGAAAGAGTGAAAAGAGGGCATGACCCAGAGACCCTATTGGGGATTCCATGGGAAGGGATGGGTGAGGCAGGACAGGCAAGTTTGAGCAAGCTTAGAATTAAAGAGTTTGAATAATGTCTGTGGGTTCTGGGCTATAGGAATGGTCTCTAGTTGTCTGTTACTTGGCCCTGGGGTGATTTAGGGCAAGGAAAATACGGGTTTGGTGTGTGAGAGTTAGATAAAGGAGGTGGTTGGGGATACAGGTTTTGGATTGGTTGGTTTGTATATGAAAGATATGTTGGCAGGCAAGTTGTTTACTACCTCTAGAAATTAACCCTGGAAGGTGGAGTCTTTCCAGGATTAGCAATGCCTCAGGATGTCAAAGCTTCATAAACTACGGAAGATAAAAAACATGATTAATGCATGGTGTCAAGCATGGCTTAGGGTCATTCACACTCCTTGCCTTGCAGCCTGCCTGACCCTTGCCTCCTTAAGTCAACAGACAACTTATGTAAGTGCAATGACTTCCAACCAGATGGCTGCCCTGTGTCCCTCCTCTGGAAGGCTTCTCCTGCTGCCTCTTCTTTACAGGAAGTCGATGACAGTGCTGCTTCCAACTTGCCCAATTTCCAAATGACTGTGTAATCATAGACCCGTGTAACCCTCAGCTCTGGTATTCACAGAGAGATAAGAAAAATTCTAGATTCTTGCCTCCCTAAAGCCAAGGGACTGCCTCTGTGTTTCTATTTCATGCTGGTAGAATGAGGCTAATTTTGACTTTCCAGCAGCTCTGATTCCAAGTGAATAACTAGAAGCAGCAAGCAACAGGATTGGAACCTGCTGGAGCAGTTAGAAATAAATTGCATGTGCATGGATTCCAGAGGAAAACTGCCCTTTGCGGGGGAGGAGAGAGGGGAGGTGGGTACTGGAACAGACTGATCTGCATCCTGCCTTAGCACTAGGGCTGCTGCTTCCCAGGATGACTCACAGCACCATAGAACAGTCTTCCCTGCAAAGTTAAAACAACAGCAACAAAAACTTCAATAGATTTGATGCAATAAAATGGGCAAACAGCCATTGGGGAAGATAGGGCAACGTGGGGCTGGTGAGGCAGATATTACTATTTCCTTGGAGCTCAGTGGGATTTTCAGGATGCTGGGCTCCCTGATGCCAAGCTGCTGAGAGGGAGAGGGTGCTGCATCCAGTGGGATGCTTTTAGCTGCAATGAACAAATAAACCAACGTGACCCAGCTGAAAGGTTAAGGAACTTTGTGGTCTTACCTGAGTGGACGCTCAAGGTAGGGTGGGCTTCAAGGTTGTGTGACACTGAGCTTCATGAGGTCATCAAGGATACCTAGTTCTTTCTGCCCCTCTCTTCTGCCAGCCAGAGCATCCACTTCATTTTAGAACCACTTCTTTGTAGATTTGCTGCTAGCAGCCAACAGGTCTATCTTCTTCCTCATTCATTCTAGGAAGATGGAGAAACTTCCTAATCTTGTTTTTTAATTTTGGTGGGAATTAAGAACTGCAAAAACTGGCATTTAAAAAAATTTATTTATTTATTTTTTTATTTTTTAAAGATAGAGTCTTGCTCTGTTGCCCAGGCTGGAGTGCAGGGCCATATTCTTGGCTCAGTGCAACCTCCCTCTCCCAGACTCAAGCAATCCTCCCACCTCAGCCCCCTCAGTAGCTGGGACTACAGGCACACACCACCATGCTCAGTCAATTTCTGTATTTTTTGTAGAGATGGGGTTTCACTATGTTGCCTAGGCAGGTCTCAAACTCCTGAGTTCAGGCAATCTGCCCGCGTTGGCCTCCCAAAGTGGTGGGATTTCGGGTGTAAGCCACCTCGCCTGGTCTAATTTTGTCCTTTAATAGTAAGGAAAAATTTCCTAAAAGCCCTCAGTAGACTTCCTATGTCTTTTTTTTTTTTTTGAAACGGAGTCTCGTACTGTTGCCCAGGCTGGAGTGCAGTGGCGTGATCTTGGCTCACTGCAAGCTCCACCTCCTGGGTTCATGCCATTCTCCTGCCTCAGCCTCCCAAGTAGCTGGGACTACAGGCGCCCACCACCACGCCCGGCTCATTTTTTGTATTATTAGTAGAGACGGGTTTCATCGTGTTAGCTAGGATGGTCTCGATCTCCTGACCTTGTGATCTGCCCGCCTTGGCCTCCCAAAGTGCTGAGATTACAGGCATGAGCCACCACACCAGGCCAGCAGACTTCTTATGTCTTATTGGCAAGAACCAATTCCTGGGACAAGGTAGGTGGCACATGCAGATTGTTTCAGGCTGGGCTTTTGATCCAATCCCTGATGAAGAGGGAGGGGATTCCATAATTCATATGGACTAAGTGAGGCCCATCTGGAGGCAGGGTGAGTCCCTGAAATAACTGTGGCTACACAGAGGGAGAGGGCTGCGATGGATGTTGGGGCACCAATCAGTGTCTACTGTAGCATCTTGTGGGAGCCAGGATATCTGGGCTCGATCACTTGCTAGTTGTGTGACTTTGGGCAAGTGGCTTCACCTCTCTGAGCCTTTGTTTTTGCATTTGTAGAAATGAGAGAAAAACCTGTTTGACTTAGCTTTCAAGTTGTGAGAGTCAAATAAAGGACTGGGTGTAAAGGCCCTTCTGAGGTGCACCTGTATGAGGTCAGAAACATCTGCCTCTTGCCCAGCTCCTTCAGGATAAGTTAAGCAGACCGATCCCTGCCTCCTAAAAGCTGACAGTCCGAGATAGTGTGAAGCAGATAGTAGATGGCTTCACAGGTGAGAATGGGTTAATGGCAAAATAGCAAGCCTAGAGAAGTGGAATGAGTCACATAGCGGTGCTGTGTTCCTTGCGCCATGGCTTCTGACAGTAACTTTGGTTACTTGGTTACGGTGGTGTCTGCTGGGCTTCTCCACTTTCATGGTTGCTATTTTCACCTTTGTAAGAAATCGGTATTTTGTGGGGAGGTATTTTGAGACTACGACAATATCTTGTTCATCCTGAAGTTTTCACCCACAAGTTTTAGCTTCTGCTAATGATTCTTGCTTGAGTCAATTATCATTATGATGGTTTGCAAATTGTCGTCTAATTGTGTCATTCTCTCAACGTGTATTAATTGGCATTCTGAAGAAAGGACTTTATTTTCAAGTTCAACAGCTCTAGCAGGATATGCCTTAATATTGAGCATCCAATATCATTTTTATTTGTTACATGGTATGCCCTCTCAATGGTCAGATTTAGTGATTCCTTCATTTTGGGGGGATCCTCCTTGAATTATCCTTCTGAATGTACTTTTTATTTTATTTTGTAATTTTCTGTTAAAAAATTAAAAATTTTCCCTTTTCCTTTTGACTTATCACATACGTAATTTTTCAACCATGTGAATGTGAATACATTGTTTCAATATTTTCTTGAGTTTTTGTATTAGTCAGGGTCCTCTGGAGAAACAGAACTAAATACAAATACAAATACAAAAAATAAATATAAATAAATAAATATATGGAGAAAGAGATTTTAAGGAATTGGCTCATGCAATGGTGGGAGTTGGCAAGTCCAAAATCTAGGCAGGCGGGAGACCGAGGAAGAGTTAATGTTGCAGCCTCAAATCTAAAGGCAGTCGGAAGGCAGAATTCCTTCTTCCTTGAGGGACATCAGTCTTTTTCTCTTAAGGCCTTCAACTGATTTGTTGAGGCCCACCCACATTGGATTACAGATGAGAATATTCTGTTTACTAAAAGTCTACTGATTTAAAAGTTAACCACATCTAAAGAATACCTTCATAGCAACATCTAGATGGGTGTTGATCAAACATTTGGCCACCATAGTCTAGACAAGTAGACACATAACATTAACCATGACAGTTCTCTACTTCAAAGGTACCAGCTATTCTGTTAGATCACTTTTTAAAAATAGCTGTTATGTTCTAATTGCTCTAATCTCTGCATGTATTTCCTCTGCGGTAGTATGATTATCTGAAAGCTTTCTTACATGTCAGTAATTTAATTTTCAGTGGTGTCTATTTAATTCCTTGCTTTTTCTCTCCTCCCTTTCTCCCTCCTTCCCTCCCTCCCTCTCTCTCTTCTTTCCCTCTTCTGCTTCCCCTTCCCCTTCCCCTTCCCAGGGATGCACAGTCCCTGTCACTAATTCAGTGGGCAGCTTGGCCCAGATGTTGTTGGAGAAACTGTCTGCTCCTTCTGACTTCTCTATTCTTTCTATGTAATCAGGTTCAGACAAATGGTCCCCCATGGCAGTGGTCAGTAGCAGATTTCTTTTCTCAGCCACTGCCCAGGTTAAATCAAAGCTCAAACAGGTTCTCTGTCTCCTTTTGAACCTGCAGCCAAATAGGCTCAAGCTTCAGCAGCCCATTTTATGCTTTATTTCCTTAGGTTTTGGAGATGTTTATCTTGGTTTTAATGACGGTGTGTCTTTTAACTTTTCGCCTGTTATATTTTCTTATTAGTTTGCATTTGGAGTCAGGGTGTGAGGCTCAGTATAGGTACTTGAATGACATCCTGTCTGGATTCCATAAAAAAAAGGGAGGTGGTGGTTGCTCAGAGGGAGGCATGGCCATCAAAAAATGATGTCCCAGGTAGGCAGTAGAAGAATGACGAAGACTGTTGGCCAGGGACTTAAGAGTCCTGGTGCTCTGCCTATGGAGTAGCCATTCTTTTATTCCTGTACTTTCTTAATAAACTTGCTATCACTTTACTCTTAAAAAAACAAAAAAACAAAAAACTTGGCTTCTGTTTCCTGTAATACCTGCTAACTTGCTGTGTGACTTTGGACAGATGACTTAACCTCTGTTGGCCGCAGTGCCCTCGCTGGCAAAGTGGTGATATTGGACTCCTTAACCTCCAAGGTAACTGTCAGCTCTAGAGTTCCAGGAGTCTACAAGGGGATTGTTTAAAACAATGTTCTTTGTTACAGTTGGAAGGGCTGTTGAGAGTATTTATTCAGTTCAGGCAAATGGCAAATGTTTCGGCCACTCTAATGAAATGAGTACATTTTGCTCTAAATGTCATGGATGTTTATTATCAGATTAAACTAAAGCAGGCCTAATTTTAGCTCTTCCAATTCAAGTGCAGCAATGAAGATTAAATGTTAGGCATAATTAAAGATGCAGATGTAGTTATATTGAATTATAAACCTCATTAAGTGCAACGTCCCAGGAAGGCCCCGGAGACCAGCTACAGAGGACTTCCAGTCACCATGCTGCAGTTATTAAAATATTGTAAAGTAAATCTCACTCTAAAAATATTATGACTTGGATGGAAGGAATTTTTTCTAACATGACTGGAGTTGGTTTCATGGGTCATTTCTTTGCTCTGTTTGCAGACAGCTGGGAAGGGAAACTTATTCCTTGGCATCTGCACAAAGGCCTCCCTGGGGCTTGGTGCTCCCCATCCCCGCCACACACATACAGCATGGATTTGATTCTCCTGGGCCAGTGGGAAAAGCAACGCCAAGGTCAGTCAGATTCCATTACAGGAGTTGGTAGCAGGGGGATCGGCAGGGGGTGGTGGAGGGGGCAGGGTTCCTAAGGACTGAAAGGCCATGTTTTTATATAAGAGAGAGAAGTTCGCTAGGTGACATTTCCACTTTCTTCCTGTCTGTAAAGATATTATATAGTCATTTAAAAAATTCACACAATACAGAATAGGATAAAGAAGTAAAAAAACCTAACTTCTTTAAGCTAGTTACTCTTAATATTTTGGTGCATGTCTCTGTCTCTCCCAAATCTGACAAAAATAGATCAAACCTTAAAAGCTATTTTGCAGTCTGTATTTTCCATTTAACATAAACTGGTATCTTTCCGTGTCAATAAATATGGATAAGCATTACCTTTTTTAATGGCTGACATTCCATTGTATGGACTTACTTTTTTTTTTTTTTTAAACCAATCTATTATTGAGAATTTAGATTGTTCCAAAAAAAGTTTTTAAAAAAATGATTGTAAACACTGTAAGAGAAATCTTTATTCACACATTTGCATGTCTGTCTAATGAGCTCCATGGGATAAGTTCCTAGAAAGAGTTTAGGCAGTGTCAGTTATCTGTTTGCACAATAATGTTGTGTAACAAACAACCCTCAACTCAGTAGCTTTAAACAGTAAGTATAGACATACCTCAGAGAGATTGCAGGTTCAGTTCCAGACTGCTATAATAAAATGAATATTGAAATAAAACTAGTCACACACATTTTTTGGATTCCTGGTGCATATCAAAGTTATGCTTACATTATACTGTAGTCTATTAAGTGTTAGATAGCATTATGTCTGCAAAAATTCACATATCTTAAGTAATGTTATTATTATAATGGTATAACTTAATATGTTAATATAATAAATAGTAACTTTATTGCTAAAACATGTTAATGATCACCTGAGCCTTCCGTGCATTGTAATCTTTTTGCTGGTGGAGGGTCTTACCTCAATGTTGATGACTGTATGACTGATGGCTGATGGCTGCCATGGGCAACATTGGCTGATAACCAGTGTTGATGGTCAGGGTGGTGGTTGCTGAAGGTTGGAGTGGCTGTGGAAATTTCTTAAGATGAGACAACCCTTGTAAGTTGGATTCCTAGGTATTTTATTCTCTTTGTAGTAATTGTGAATGGGAGTTCACTCATGATTTGGCTCTCTGTCTAATATTGGTGTATAGGAATGCTTATGATTTTTGCACATTGATTTTGTATCCTGAGACTTTGCTGAAGTTGCTTATCAGCCTAAGGAGATTTTGGGCTGAGATGATGAGGTTTTCTAAAGATACAATCATGTCATCTGCAAACAGAGACAATTTGACTTCCTCTTTTCCTAACTAAATACCCTTTATTTCTTTCTCTTGCCTGATTGCCCTGGCCAGAACTTCCTACACTATGTTAAATAGGAGTGGTGAGAGAGGGCATCCTTGTCTTGTGCCGGTTTTCAAAGGGAATGCTTCCAGTTTTTGCCCATTTGGTATGATATTGGCTGTGGGTTTGTCATAAATAGCTCTCATTATTTTGAGATATGTTCCATCAATACCTAGTTTATTGAGAGTTTTTAGCATGAAAGGCTGTTGAATTTTGTGGAAGGCCTTTTCTATATCTATTGAGATAATCATGTGGTTTTTGTCATTGGTTCTGTTTATGTGATGGATTACATTTATCGATTTGTGTATGTTGAACCAGCCTGGCATCCTAGGGATGAAGCCGACTTGATCATGGTGATTAAGCTTTTTGATGTGCTGCTGGATTCGATTTGCCACTATTTTATTGAGATTTTCGCATCAATGTTCATCAGGGATATTGGTCTAAAATTCTCTTTGTTTGTTGTATCTCTGCTAGGATTTGGTGTCAAGATGATGCTAGCCTCATTGAGTTAGGGAGGATTCCCTCTTTTTCTATTGATTGGAATTGTTTCAGAAGGAATAGTACCAGCTCCTCTTTGTACCTCTGGTAGAATTCGGCTGTGAATCTGTCTGGTCCTGGACGTTTTTTGGTTGGTAGGCTATTAATTATTGCCTCAATTTCAGAACCAGTTATTAGTGTATTCGGAGATTCAACTTCTTCCTGGTTTAGTCTTGGGAGGGTTGTATGTGTCCAGGAATTTATCAATTTCTGGACCTCTTTAAGGAAAACTATAAACCACTGCTTAACGAAATAAAAGAGGACACAAACAAATGGAATAACATTCCATGCTCATGTATAGGAAGAATCAATATCACAAAAATGGCCATACTGCCTGAAGTAATTTATAGATTTAATGCTATCCTCATCAAGCTACCACTGACTTTCTTCACAGAATTGGAAAAAAACTACTTTAAAGTTCATGTGAAACCAAAAAAGAGCCCACATAGCCAAGACAATCCTAAGCAAAAAGAACAAAGTTGGAGGCATCACGCTACCTAACTTCAAACTATACTACAAGGCCACAGTAACCAAAACAGCATGGTACTGGAACCAAAACAGAGATATAGACCAATGGAACAGAACACAGGCCTCAGAATTAACACCACACATCTACAACCATCTGATCTTTGACCACCTGACAAAAACAAGCAATGGGGAAAGGATTCCCTATTTAATAAATGGTGCTGGGAAAGCTGGCTAGCCAAATGTAAAAAGCTGAAACTGGATCCCTTCCTTATACCATATACAAAAATTAACTCAAGATGGATTAAAGACTTAAATGTAAGACCTAACACCATAAAACCCTAGAAGAAAACCTAGGCAATACCATTCAGGACATAGGCGTTGGCAAAGACTTCATGATTAAAACACCAAAAGCAATGGCAACAGAAGCCAAAATAGACAAATGGGATCTAATTAAACTAAAAAGCCTCTGCACAGCAAAAGAAACTATCATCAGAGTGAACAGGCAACCTACAGAATGGGAGAAAATTTTTGCAATCTACCCGTCTGACAAAGGGCTAATATCCAGAATCTACAAAGAACTTAAACAAATTTACAAGAAAAAAACAACCCCATCAAAAAGTGGGCAAAGGATATGAACAGACATTTCTCAAAAGAAGATATTTATGCAGCCAACAGACATACGAAAAAATGCTCCTCATCACTGGTCATCAGAGAAATGCAAATCAAAACCACAATGAAATACCATCTCACACCAGTTAGAATGGCAATCATTAACAAGTCAGGAAACAACAGATGTTGGAGAGGATGTAGAGAAATACAAACACTTTTACACTGTTGGTGGGAGTGTAAATTAGTTCAACCATTGTGGAAGACAGAGTGGCGATTTCTCAAGGATCTTGAACTAGAAATACCATTTGACCCAGCAATCCCATTACCGGGCATATACCCAAGGGATTGTAAATCATTCTATGATAAAGACAGATGCATACTTATGTTTATTGTGGCACTATTCACAATAGCAAAGACATGGAACCAACCCAAATGCCCATCAATGATAGACTAGATAAAGAAAATGTGGCACATACACATCATGGAGTACTATGCAGCCATTAAAAAAGGATGAGTTCATGTCTTTTGCAGGGACATGGATAAAGCTGGAAACCATCATTCTAAGCAAACTATCCCAAGGACAGAAAACCAAATGCCGCATGTTCTCACTCACAGGTGGGAGTTGAACAATGAGAACACATGGACACAGGGCGGGAAACATTACACACTGGAGTCGGTTAGGGGTGGGGGCTGGGGGCAGGATAGCATTAGGAGAAATACCTAATGCAAATGATGAGTTGATGGGTACAGCAAACCAACATGGCACATGTATACCTATGTTACAAACCTGCACATTGTGCACATGTACCCTAGAACTTAAAGTATATTAAAAAAAAAAAAAAGAAAGAAAAAAAGAAAAAGCCTGACCAAAAAAGAGACAACCATGAATTTGGCCCTGCCAATTGATCCTTCCTTTCACAAAAGATTTTTCTGTAGCATGTGATGCTATTTGACAGCATTTTACTCACAATAGAACTTCTTTCAAAATTGGAGTCAATTCTCCCAAACTCTGTAGCTGCTTTATCAACTAAGTTTATGTAATCTTTTAAATCCTTTGTTGTCATTCCAGTGATGTTCCCAACATCTTTACCAGGAGTATATTTTGTCTCAAGAAATTCTTTATTTGCTCATCCATAAGATGCAAATTCTCATCTGTTCAAGATTTCTCATGAGATTGCAGCAGTTCAATCACATCTTCAGGCTCCACTTCTAATTCTAGTTCTCTTGCTATTTCTACCACATCTGCAGTGACTTCTCCACTAATGTCTCAAACCCCTCAAAGTCATCTATGAGGGTTGAAATCAACATCTTCCAAACTTCTGTTAATGTTGATATTTTGACCTCCTCCGATGAATCATGAATGTTCTTAATGGCATCTACAATGGTGACTCCTTTCCAGAAGGTCTTTCGATGTACTTTGCTCAGATCCATCAGAGGGATCACTATCTATGGCAGTTATTTTGAAATGGATTATTGAATAACAAGACTTGAATATTCAAATTACTCCTCGATCCATGGGATGCATAATGGATGTTGTATTAACAGGCATGAAAACAACATTAATCTCTTTATACATTTCTGTCAGAGCGCTCGGGTGACCAGGTACGTTGTCCATGAGCAGTCATATTCTGAAGGGAATCTTTTTTTCTGGGCAGTAGGCCTCAACAGAGAGCTTAAAATATCCAATAAATCATGCTGTAAACAGATGTGCTGTCATCCAGGTTTTGTTGTTCTATTTATAGAACACAGGAAGAATAGATTTAACATAATTTCTAAGGGTCCTAGGATTTTCAGAATGGCAAATGAGCCTTGGTTTCAACTTAATGTTACCAGCTGCGTTATCTCTTAACAAGAGCGTTAGCTTGTCATTTGAAGCTTTGAAGCCACCATTGACTTCTCTTCTCTAGCTATGAAAGACCTAGATGACATCTTCTTCCAAAAGAAGGCTGTTTCATCTACATTGAAACTATGTTGTTGAGTGTAGCCACCTTCCTCAGGGATCTCAGCTAGATCTTCTGGGTAACTTACTGCAGCTTCTCCGACAGCATGTTTGCTTTTTCAGTTAATGGATCCTACTTCTGCTTCCCAACTGACACACTCTGCTCAAGGGCACCCATCTCTTTCCTTGCTTTTCCATGAGCATATTATGCTGGTCTTCTAGGCTCCTGCTGATCTTCCTGTTTCGAATGTTCTCCCTCCTTCTAGTCTACCATGATCCTACATACTATATATTCAAATCCTGCACATTTCTAAGGCACACCTCTGTTATCCCTGCATCTCCCATGAATCTTGCCTTCTTTGGGGCCTTTCTAAAGCAAGTAAGGTGACCAGCTTCTCCCAGTTTGTCCAGAACTTTCTGGTTTTAAAATGTAAAGTCCTGGATCTCGGGTACTCCTTCAGTCCCAGGCAAACCCAGCCAGTTGGCCATCATAAGAGAAAGGATTGGCAAACTTTAAAGGGTCAGGTGGTAAGTATTTAAGGCTTTGTGGGCCATATGGTCTCTGTTCCAACTAGTGAATTCTGCCAATACAGAGTGAAAGCAGCCATAGAGAATATAAATGGGTGTGGCTGTGCTCTAATAAAACTTTATTTACAAAAAACAGCCAATGGGCCAATTTTGGTCCACATACTGTAGTTTTCTGACTCATTCTCAAGACTTTAACATTTGTACTTCCCAATTTAACCCTATGCCGTACTTTTTAAATGTTGTTTCATGTGGATCAGTTTTATCTCCACGGTTGGAATATAAAGGAAGCTTAATATCTTGACATTATGCTCTGTCACTTCACAGCTTTGTGAACATGGGTAAGTTACTCAACCTCTGTGGCTTCAGTTTCTTTATCTTTTAAAAGGGGATAATGTGCTGACCCCACAAGTATTTCTGTAGATTGAATGAGTTCATCTTTGCACAGCAGATGGCACACAGTGAGTGCTGAATCGATGTTAGCTGCTCTCATCATCATGATCATCATCATCAATTATGACAATGAATATATGAGTGACTCTGACTCCCTTAGGAGGGAGTAACAGAGGTGTGACTTAGAAATGTGCAGGATTTGAATATATAGTGTGTAGGATCATGGTAGACTAGAAGGAGGGAGAACATTCGAAACAGGAAGATCAGCAGGAGCCTAGAAGACCAGCATAATATCATCATCATTGTTGTCATCCCATGTGTCTTCTTCAGTAGGTAGCTCACTTCTGGCTACAGAAGAGGCTCAGTAAATGGAATCATAAGGACAGATGATGTTAAAGTGGCAAGGGAGCTTAAAGAATGTTTAATCCAACATCCTAATTTAAGAGATGAGCATAAGGGAGTCATAGTCACTCATATATTCAGGAGGGTTGGGTGCTATGGATCTCAACTGGCAGTACCCTTTCTCAGATATTGCCCACCCTCACGTTTCCATAGTGTCTTAGTCTGTTTGTGTTGCTATAAAGGAATACCTGAGGCTGAGCAATTTATAAGAAAAGAGGTTTATTTGGCTCACAGTTCTGTAGGCCATACAATAAGCATAGTGCCACCATCTGCTTGGCTTCTGGTGAGGCCTCAGGCTGCTTCCACTCATGGTGGAAGGTGAAGGGCAGTTGAGTGTGAAGAGACCACGTGGTAGAGAAGAAGCTAGAGAGCGAGTGCCAGGTTCTGTTTAACAACCAGCCTTCCTCAGAACTAATAGAGCAAGAACTCATTTGCCCTCACCTCAGGGATGGCCTTAATCTATTCAGAAAGGATCCACCCTGTGACACAAACACCTCCCATTAGGTCCCACCGCCAACATTGGGAATTAAATTTCAACAAGCGCATTGGAGAGGACAAACATTCAAACTGTAGCACATGGTTACCAGTTAGCCTCTGGGTTCCCAAGAGGTCAAATCCCAGCCTCCTCATAACAGACAGTCTGTCCTCAAAGAAGGCAGCTTCTGCCTCATTTTCCACCTCCTAGTCTTTTTTTGGGGATGGTGTCCATCTGCCTGGGCTGCACAGGTGAGACTCAGGAAGGGACCGGCCTGAGGTTGTAGCTGGAAAGTCCAAGACAGGCATGAAGGACAGTGTTAGAACAAATGCACCAGTGCACAGATGTGCTGGGCTTGCCTGGAGATGGAGTCTGATGTGTGGTGCATGGGCAGGTGCTTGGCTCAGCAGGCCATACAGGGCCCTGGATTACACCCTGTCCTTCCATGGGGAGGGAGGAGAAGCAGAGGAGACCTCCTGGGAGATGCTGGTCCAGTGACCTCTTGGGTCAGGATCCCACCATCAGTTCTTCTGCAGGTGCATCTCGTCTGAATACCCCTTCTGTCTTTGTGCTGGCTCAGCTTTGATCTGAGAAAATGAAAGACAAAGCTGCTCTGTCCCCTGCTGCCAACTTTTGCAGCAAGAGTGAGACTTCATGATCCCACTGGCTCGATTGCACTTCATTTCCTGGTAACTAAACAAGTGGAGATCAAAGCTGACAAATTGCCCCCATCTCTCAGCACAGGAGATAAAGGTAAATATTTCCAGGAACAGACTTTTTTTTTTTTTTCTCATTAAAAGTGACAGTGAAATGTCTACTCTTTACTTAGAAGGGTTCTAGGTCACTCTAGATAAGATATCTAGTCTGACTACCTTGATTATTTTACACCAATTTTTATCCTATTAATATTGGGCTAAGTTGAGGTGATTGCAGAAGCTAAATCATCAAATAAATCAGAAGACAAAAAGAGCAAAGAAAGACATCACAATGGTAACTGGTCAGTGTTGTGGAAACACACACCTCACCCACCGTCACGTTGATCACATTCTGTTTGCTGGGCAGGCCTGAGGGCTTCCGAGGCCAGTGTCTAAATGGCTCCTGGGGTTCTACAAACAGGATCTCAGGCAGATGGCCTCATGCTCTCTTGGCTGTGCTCCTGATAATGCCTTTTGAGATCTGCTATTTTCTTTGCAAGGGAAATAACCCATCCCTAAGGCTTTGAACCCAGGGAGCAGCCTCTCCAACCTGGGCACACAGTTGGAGGCTTCAAATGCCTGCTGTGCGTCACAGGCAGACCCTACTCAAGCTGGCCCAATGAAGGGCAGATGGTCACTGCCAAGACACCACTGGGACACATGGGAATTCCACAACCAAAATTCTGGCACTGCTGTTCTCATAGTGCCCGCGGAGCCATGGGGAAGAAAGAAAGACGGCAGTTCTCCACAGTGTCTCTGTTTCCCTTGCTGCCCACTCTGTCCTCTCCTTGGACACCTTCCTTTGCTTTCAGGTCATTGCTGCTGTCTCCTTCCCGACCTCTGCCTGCTCACCATCTCCAGTGACTGCTCTGAATCCAGGTCTACCTCATGCCCTTCTGCCTAGCTCCCATGGCTGAACCCTTTCATCCTTGTCCCCCAGTTCCAAATTCCAGAGGCAGAGGGAGAGAAAGATCTGACCAACCTGGTCTGCCGTCTTGAGCCAAGCTACTGAAGTCCTAGGTTTCTGACTGGTCTGTGGGGGTTCCTCCACCTTTGATCCAGTTAGCTGTAATGGTGGGGCCTCCTCCCTCAGCAGCTGATGTGGGTAGCAAGATTCCTCTCAGGAGGGACTCAGTTGTGTTAGGTTGGGATTACCCTCATGAATGGTGCAGAGCACTGGAGGTTTGCTTGGGTTAGACTCTTGGCTGACTTTTTACTGGTTGGATTTTGTTTCTTGAGATGTAATTCACATACTGATATTGTCTGGCTCTGTGTCCCCACCCAAATCTGACCTTGAATTGTAATCCGAATTGTAATCCCCATGTATGTGTTGGGGGAGGGAAATCATGGAGGTGATTAGACCATGGGGCAGTTCTCCCGTGCTGTTCTCATGGTAGTGAGTGAGTTCTCATGAGATCTGATGGTTTTATATGGAGCTTTTCCCCACTTTGCTCTGCACTTCTCTCTCCTGCCACCATGTGATGAAGGTGTGTTTGCTTCCCCTTCCACCTTGATTGTAAATTTCCTGAGGCCTCCCCAGCCATGCAGAACTGTGAGTCAATGAAACCTTTCCTTTATAAATTACCCGGTCTCGCGTATATCTTTATTAGTAACGTGAGAACGGACTAATACGCATACCACAGCATTCACCCTTTTACAGTGCATAGTTCAGTAGTTTTTAGTATACTCACAAGATTCAGTACCCATTATCTCTTTCTAATTCCAGGATATTTTCATCATCCCTAAAAAAACCTTCACATTCATTAACAGTCACCTCGCATTCCCTCTTGCCACAGTCCCCTGGCTACTTTGGCCTATTTTCTGTCTCTGTAGATTAGAAAATTCTGGACATTTAATATCAATGGAATCACAAAATCTGTGGCCTTTTGTGTTTATCCTCTTTCATTTAGCATAATGTTTTCAAGGTTCATCCATATTGTAGCATGAATCAATACATCATTCAATTGCATAATAATCCATTTTATGGATGTTGCATATTTCATTCATCCTTTCATCAACTGATAGACATTTGTGCTACTTCCACTTTTTGGCTACCATGAATAATGCTGTATGAACATTTGCATGTAAGTTTTTGTGTGAACACATGTTTTCAATTTTCTTGTATATATACCTAGGCATAGAATTGCTGTGCCATGGAAGTTTTATGTTAAACTTTTTGAGGAACTTCCAGACTGTTTTCTAAAGTGGCCACATCATTTTATAGTCCCACCAGCAATGTACAAGGGTTTCCATTTTTCCACATCCTTGGCAAAACATTATCTTTCGATTATAGCCTTCCTAGAGGGTGCGAAGTGGTTTCTCTTTGTGGTTTTGATTTTCCTAATTATGAACCATTTGAGGAACTTTTCATGTGCTTATTGGCCATTTGATATATTTTTTTGGAGAAATTTCTACTTAAATCTTTTCTTGTTAAAAAAAAATTTGGTTGTCTGTTATTGCTTACTAGCGGTTTAACCTTGTACTAGGCGCTCAGTCTCTCTGGGACTGAATCTTCTCGTCTTAACAGCAGACACTCACCTCACAAGGTTGCTGGGGTGCATAAGATGAGGTGGTGCCCACTGATGCTCAGCCCAGTGCCTGATTCATGGAAGAAACCTAAATCATTTGTTATTATTGTACCACTGTGAAGACCAGCTGATTTTCTTGAGAGCATAATCTGTCCTCTGCCAATAAACCTTTTTTCCGAGGGACTTAAGAGTATTTTGAGAAGAAGTCTGGGGTATGGATGGAAGGTAAGGACCCCATCCCCACCTACCAAGGAACAAGCTTCAGTTACAATAGACGGTTGTGCCCTTTTAGCTCAATAGTGTTTCAGGTAAAGGCTAGAGCTGAGGACAATAGAGTTTCAGAAGGGACAAAAGGAAACAAGACGGCTAGTGCCCAGGGAGGATATTTTCAGAGAACAGGGAATTTTTAAAGGTGATTTTTATGCAGCTTCCCCTTATGGTGTGTGATATAAAATGTCTTTCCGATCTTCCCACCAAGGTGTTAGTAAAATCTTTCTCTAGTGAAGCATTGTATAAGCGGATCTTTTTTGAGCAATCGCGTAAAGTGCTTCTGGCTGGAGAGGGTGGAGAATGAGGTCAGCGACACCTGGAATCACACTAGGATTAGTGTAAAATGCAGATCAAGAAGGGCAGAGGCCAGGAACTCTTTCCTGGCTGCTCACAGGGCTGTTTAGTGTGGGACAGGCTGGCCTGGTCTCCAGGATTCAGAGTGGGTATCTTCAGGGACAGAGACCTCCTCCTCCTGCTGTTTGCGGTGCTCAGAATCTGGCCCCCACCTTCACTGATGGGCATGGAGGCTGTACTTCTGCTGCGCCTGTGCACGGATCCACCTGACGCTGGCTCTGCAGCTGCTGCAGCGCCTTGGAGAGTGCTCTGAAAACACCGTGCGCCTGGGGCCACGGAGGGGGTCCTCAGCCCTTTCAGACCCAAGGAGGGAAGAGGCTCTTTTTGGCTGGGCACTGCCTGGAAGAGTTCTGTGGGCTAGGATGTGCCCCATCTGTGTGGAATGAATGTTGGTGCATCTGCAAAGCCATCTGCTGAAATCCTAACCCCCAAGGTCATGATGGTGTTAGTAGGTGGGACCTTTGGGTGGTGATTAGGTCCTGGGAGTAGAGCCCTCATGAATGGGATTCATGGCCTTATAGAAGGGACCCTGCCTGTAATCCCAGCACTTTGGGAGACTGCGGCGGGCAGACCGCCTGAGGTCAGGAGTTTGAGACCAGCCTGGCCAACATGGTGAAACCCCGTCTCTACTAAAAATGCAAAAAATTAGCTGGGCCTGGTGGTGGGAACCTGTAATTCCAGCTACTGGGGAGGCTGAGGCATGAGAATTGCTTGAACCCAGGAGGCAGAGGTTGCAGTGAGCCAAGATCATGCCATTGAACTCCAGCCTGGGTGACAGAGTAAGACTTTGTCTCAAAAAAAAAAAAAAAAAAAAAAAAAGGGACCCTGGAGAGCACTCCCGTCCCCTCTGCCATGGGAGGACACAGAGAGAAGTCTGCAGGCTGCAGCCCAGAAGAGGGTCCTTGTCAGGACCCGCCAGCTGGCACCCTGATTTTGGACCTCCAGCCTCCAGAACTGTAAGAAGTAAATGTCTGTTGCTCATTAGCCAACCAGTCTGTGGTAATGTGTTATAGCAGCCTGAACTAAGACACCATCCACAGTGTCTGAAGTGAACACTATCCCCTTCCCAGAGAAGCATTGCCTTGCTGGGCCATGACCGTTCCATGCCCTAAGCACGAGGATTCCATCGCATCGCCAGGATCATTCGCTTTGTGCATTCGTGCTGGTTGGTGCAGGTGCTGCCCGAAGAACTCCTACAGAAGAAGCTCTCCCTTTCCCAACACCAGAGAAGACAACTTGTGTGATCACAAGAAACACAGATTAAGCGCCCACCATGTAACGCACACTGAGCCAGGCATTGTGGGAAGAATAGAGATGAATGAGACTTGCCATTTTCCAAAAGAAGCTTCCCCAGCTCTTTTTAGAAAGAACGTGAGACAGAAGGAAAAGAAGTTAGTAAGGCTGGGCACAGTGGCTCCCACCTGTAATCCCAGCACTTTGGGAGACTGCGGCGGGCAGACCGCCTGAGGTCAGGAGTTTGAGATCAGCCTGGCCAACGTGGTGAAACCCCATCTCTACTAAAAATACAAAAGCTAGCCAGGTGTGCTGGTGCATGCCTGTAGTTACAGCTACTCAGGAAGCTGAAGCATGAGAATCGCTGGAACCTGGGAGGCAGAAGTTGCAGTGAGCTGAGATGGCACCACTGCTCTCCAGCCTGGGGGACAGAGCGAGACTCTGTCTCAATTAAATTAAAAAAAGAGAAAGGGTTAGGGAAGATGAGAGCTGGGAAGAACAGAGTGGAGATTATTAGGTTGGCTCAAGGGAGATGGGGAGGCCTGGTCCGGAACAGGGCCACATGAGCCTGGAGAGGGCTGGTTAGGCTGAGTCCCTAAGGGGCAGGAGCTGGGTCTTCTCTAGGGTTGGTATTTCCTGTACAAGGTCTGTGCACAGGCGCTGGCAGATCACCCATCTCCTCCGCAAGTCACATTCCTGCCAGGAGGTCCCTCCCTCTTCTTGGATCCACAGGAACACAGAGCACCTGGGTCATTTGGGAATCTCTGAGTCAGCTGCTCAGGACATCAGGGAAAGTGTAAAGGCACTGGCTTCACGGAAATAACCATCAGTTGGCCTTGGCATGGGCCTGTCATCCTAGGCCCACCCGGTGAGGTTCCAGCACCATCAAGACACAGGGAGCATTTGCCTTATAGGACAGAGGGATGGAGGCCTTATAGGACACAGGTGTGGAGGCCTTACAGGACAGGGGGATGGAGGTTTACAGGACACAGGCATGGAAGCCTTATAGCATGCAGGCACAATGGCCTTATAGAGCAGAGGCATGTTAGCCTTACAGGACAGAGGTACGGAGGCCTTACAGGACAGAGGCACAGAGGCCTTACAGGATAGAGGTACAGAGGCCTTACAGGACAGAGGCACGGAGGCCTTACAGGATAGAGGTACAGAGGCCTTACAGGACAGAGGCACGAGAGGCCTTACAGGACAGAGGCACGGAGGCCTTACAGGATAGAGGTACAGAGGCCTTACAGGATAGAGGTACAGAGGCCTTACAGGACAGAGGCATGGAGGCCTTACAGGATAGAGGCACGGAGGCCTTACAGGATAGAGGCACGGAGGCCTTATAGGATAGAGGTACGGAGGCCTTACAGGACAGAGGTACAGAGGCCTTACAGGACAGAGGCACGGAGGCCTTTTGGGATAGAGGCACAGAGGCCTTACAGAGCACAGACACGGAGTCCTCACAGGACAGAGGGATGGAGGCCTAGTAGGTCACGGGCATAGTAGCCTTACAGGACACAGGCATAGTGGCCTTACATGTTCTGAGTTAGAACAAATGGGAAGTGGAGGAAAAGAAAGACTCACTTCTTCCTTTCATTGAGCTGGAAACAGCCTATCCTGGAGTCCTGAGGGTTTGTGTAGGGCCTGATTCTCCTAGGCCTGTCCACGGATGGCTGGCCCAGAACCTGTATTTTTACCAAGTGATTCTGATGCCCTGCGAAGCTGGAGCACTACTGGTTCGATAACTATTTGCTGAGAAAAAGGAAGAGGCTCTGTTCTGTGAACCCCTGGACTTTACTCAGAGGTCAAGCATCCAAATGCACCAGGGTTCAAATGACCTTGAACAGAAGAAGCCACTGGCTTTTCTCTTCCCATAGGAAACTACCAAGTTGAATATGTGCCAAAAAATTATTTCAAGTTTGTGCAAGAATGTTTACCTTTTTGTAAGAAAGAAACCACTTGAATTTCTGTAGACCTTAATAGGCTGTGTATATAGTATATGGCTTGTATATATACTGTTTATACTAAGTAATAATTCCAATTAACCCGGTTCTACCCCAGCCTTACACATAGGATCTTTAGCCCTGTTATAAAACCACCCAAACAATTTAGGGAGTTCCCATAAAGCAACTTCAACAAACTGAGGATCAAGTCCTCTCCCACCAGGTGGCGCCACGGGCTACCCAAGGTTCTGCTAGGCATCTGCCATCTTTTTGGCCAGGCCTCCCCTGGGTTCTACCATCACCCCTCATTGAGGCCCAGGCCCTGTGTCTTCCAGGGGTCAGTATATTCAGGGTTCAGCTGTAGAATCGGGGTCAGAGGAGTTCCAAAGCATCATGCAGAAGGTTTTATGGAGTTCTTACAAAACGGGCCACGTGCTCTTTCTTCCAATAGCTAGTGGTTTGGGGGGCTGCCTGCCAGTCATTGTTTTAAGTACTTTATGTGTCTAGTCATATATGATCTCTTATTCTTGTTCTCGCTTCTCCACTTTTTTTAATAATGGAAAATTGAACATATGCAAAATCAGATAGAATAATATAACAAATTCCATGTTTCCATCATCAAGCTTTAACAATGATCAATTCATAGCCAATCTCGTTTCCGCCCATATTATTTGTTTTAAAAAATAACACTTATATCAATGCATTTTTAATTTTTTTAAATTCACAAATAATGTATATATTATGGGGAACAATGTGAAATGATTAAATCAGGCTAATTAACAAATTCATCAGCTCAATACTTATCTTTTTGTGGTGAAAACATTTTAAATCTACTCTTTTAGCAATTTTGAAGTATACAATGCATTATTATGTATTGTATGCATCACTCTGCAATAGATCACTAAAGCTTATTCTTCCTAAATGAAGTTTTGTTCCCTTTGATCAACATCTCCCCTTTCCCCATCCACCCCTTCTTCCAGCCTCTGATAACCACCATTCAACTTTCTACTTCTGTGAGTTCAACTTTTTTAGATTCCACATATAAATGAGAGCATGCAGTATATTTGTCTTTCTGTACCTGGCTTATTTCACTTATCCTCCAGGTTCACCCATGTTATGGAAAATGACAGGATTTCCCTCATTATGGCTGAATAATATTCTATTGTGTATATATAGCATGTTTTCTTTATCTGTGATTAATCTGATGATGGATACCTAGGTTACTTCTATATCTTAGCTATTGTGAATAATGCTGCAATGAACATAGGAGTACAGGTACATCTTCAGCACACTGCTTCCAATTCCTTTGGATATATACCCAGAAGTGGGAGTACTGGATCATATGGTAGCTCCATTTTTAGTTTTCCGAGGAACCTCCGTACTGTTTTCCATAATGGCCGTATTAATTTACATTCCCACCAACAGTGTAGCAGTGTTCCCTTTTCTCCACATCCTTCCTAAACTTATCTTTCATCTTTTTAATGACAGCCATTCTACGAGGTGTGAGGTGATATCTCATTGTGGTTTTAAATTTTATTTCCCTGATGATCAGTGATAATTAGCATTTTTTTTTCATATCCCTGTTGACCATTTGGATGTCTTCTTTTGAGAAGTGTCCATTTAGGTCCTTTGCCCAATTTCTGATTGCCCAATTCCTCCCATATTATTTTGAAGTCAATCCCTAACATCCGGTTTTATTTGTAAACATTTTAGCATGTATCTGAGACAAGGATGCATCACATAAGGACTCTATTTGTTAAAAAAAAAAATCCATAAAAGCATTATCACCTCCAAAAGTGATTAATAACAATTTTTCAGTATCATCGAGTATCAAGTCAATGTTCAGATTTCTAGTTATTTCATAGATATCATGCTTTCTAAACAGTTTGTTTATTTGAATCAGGATCCATAAAAAGTCAATACATTGTGATTGGTTTTGTTTCTTAAGTTTTTGTTTATTCTGTTGTTTGCTCCCTCCCTCCCCTTCTTCCCTCTTGCAATTTAATCGTGGAAGAAACCAGGTTGTTTGCTCCATAGGGCTTCCTCCAGTCTGGGTTTCGCTATTGCACCTGCTTGGTGTCCTTTAACACATTCCTTGGTTTGTTGTATTTTCTATAAACTGGTAGTTGAATCTAGAAGCTCGAGCTGATTCAGGTTCACTTTTTTTAAAAAAAATCACTACTTCATAGGTGTTGGTGTGATCTTCTACCAAGAGGCACATAGTGTCTGGTTCTCTCTCTCTGTCTCTGCTGTGTTAGCAGCCATTGAGGATCAATGCTTCATCAGTTAATGAATCAATCTGAATTCACTGTGACATTCTAATTCTATCATTCTTTCTTATTTACTAGCTGGGATACTTCTAGAAAGAGAAACTTCCCCCCATCGACTCTTGAGTTCCCTGGTGGCACAATCCTTATTGGAAAGACAGGTTAAATATTTGACTCTTTCACTTTAATCAGTGTTTTTGTTGTTGTTGTTTGTTTGTTTGTTTGTTTAGACAGGGTCTCTGGTTGCCCAGGCTGGAGTGCAGTGGCACAATCTTGGCTCACTGCAGCCTCAACATCTGGGGCTCAGGTGATTCTCCCATCTCAGCCTCCCAAGTTGCTGGGACAACAGGCACATGCCACCACACCCAGCTAACTTTTTTGTTTTGTTTTGTTTTGTTTTTTGGTAGAGACAGGGTTTTGCCATATTTCCCAGGCTGTTCTCAAACTCCTGGACTCAAGCAATCCAAAGTGCCTCAGCCTCCCAAAGTGCTGGGATTACAGGTATAAGCCACCTTGTCCTGCCTTTAATCAGTTTTAATCAACTAATAAATGGATTCCCCAGCATCCTACAATGGCAATCAGTTAGTTGTTTTAGTACCATTATGGACCTCATGGGTTTCGATGTATTTGCTGTGTTTCTATCCACAGCAGTTTATTACCCTTATTGGTGTTCAAGACTTTCCCAACTCTGGCCAGTGGCAGCTTCTTCAAGAAGTTAGCCTCTGAGTCCTGTTGTCTTGACTCTAAGTTTTAATTTGTTCTATTGTTTCTCCCTCCATCCCCTTTTTTCCTCTTGCAGTGTAATCGTGAAAGAAACCAGGTTGTTTTCCTTGTAGGGCTTCCTCTGATCTGAGTTTTGCTATTGCATCTGCTTGGTGCCCTTTAACATGTTCTTTGGTTTGTTGTATTGTCGTATCAACATTCAACTTTGTGTCCTCATGAGTCTCATCTTGTGTATTTCCTGAACCAGTTCTGGAACCAGTCATTTCCTGGTTCCTTTAGAAGGGAAATGACATTTCAAATGCCCCATCTAGGTGTGAGGGATGCTTATATTTCCTGGATTGGTGATTGTTTCTAGGCCTTTTCAGTGAGTAAATCTTGTAAATAGTTCTTTTCTTTTTTAAAGATAAAATATATCATAAATACTTACTGGGCTGGGCGTGGTAGCTCACGCCTGTAATCCCAGCACTTTGGGAGGCCAAGGTGGGTGGATCACCTGAGGTTGGGAGTTTGAAGACAGCCTGACCAACATGGTGAAACCCCATCCCTACTAAAAATACAAAATTAGCTGGGCGTGGTGGCATGCGCCTGTAATCCCAGCTACTCAGGAGGCTGAGGCAGGAGAATCGCTTGAACTGGGAGGCGGAGGTTGCAGTGAGCCGAGATCACGCCACTGCACTCCAGCCTGGGCAACTAGAGGCAGGGGTGGGGAAATAACTTACTGATACCTCAAATTTGACTACCGATCCTTTACTAGATTTCTTCTCTCTTACGTATTTGTCTGTTTTCTCCCATGCCAAGGATCTGAGAATGACAGAATTAGAAAATCATAAAATCATTCACTTTTTAACATCCTATGATACTGCTTGAGCATCCCAGATCAGAAAATCCAAAATTCAAAATGCTCCACAATCTGAAACTCTTTGAGCACTGACATCTGACATGACTCTCAAAGGAAATGCTCACTGGAGCGTTTTGGATTTCAGGTTTTCTGATTTGGGATGCTCGACCAGTTAGTCTAATGCAAATATTCAAAAATCTGAAAAAATAAAAAATCGGAAACAATTCTGATCTCAGGCATTTCAGATAAGGAACACTCAACCTGTACACACAGGTTAGTCAAATAACTTATACGAGGTCTCATGGGTATTAAGAGGTGGGCAGCAGGACTAGGCTTGGGCTGCTTGGTCTTAGAATGTGTTAATGAGTATGCACTAAGCTACCTTTCTCTTCCCAGCTTCTGCTGTCTGTAAAATTTCATCAGGAATCCACAGAGCTCCACATTGAGCTCTCTCCCCTCTAAGAAATCTGTTTCTGGGGCAATAACTTCCACCTAGCCTCCCTTTTCCCCATGGAATGGATCTCAAGATATGCAGCTCAGTCTTCCTGCAAACACAGATCTAGTGGAACCTGCAGTGGCTCCCCCTGACACGCCCATGCAGGTCTGCCCTCACAGATCTCAGTGGGACTCCAGCTGCTTTTACATTGTCTCCCCGCCATTTTCCCTCTTGTCTTATTCAAGGCTAGGGCATCCCCAGCAAGTCTGGGCTTGACCCTTGCTTGGGTTTGATTTGAGGGCTGAGGCATGAGATATTTCAGGATACCGAGGGTCATATCATGGTGGTATAATGAAAAGAACACAGGATTCAGATGAGCTGACTTGATTTTCAGCCTTAGCTCTGCCTTGGTAACTTCCCCAAGTCTCAGTTTTCTCAACTGTAAAGTGGGATTCTCGTATGGAAAGGTGGGATGATAACAGCTCCTCATACAGGGAAAAGGTTGTACCTTGAATCCCTTGACCAGTTGTTTTCCTCGGAGCCTCTGCACCCCGGGACTGAAGTGGTGGCTGGGAGGGGTTTGGACACCAAGCATCATTTGTTGCCAGCGGCAAATCAGGACCACAGTATCTGGCTGGGAAAGGCTGTTAGAAAATTTATTTTGCCTCTAACTGCCTGGGTAACCCAGCAGCCTGCTTGGCCCCCAGAGCAGTGGGTGGGCTAAAATAATTACTCAAGTACTTTGTTAAAAGAAAAAAGCTCTCCACGTTTCCATTAACTCCCTGCATGGGGCAGTTCCAGCCCACTGCTCCAGGTAGCATTTACAGTTCAATTTCACAGTCGTGATGGACTAAAATACCTGAAACTCACTTCCGCTCCTCTCCACAAGCCACATGCATTCACAAACAGCCGAGGTTCATCACCGGTCCTTTCTTGTTAATCATCTCCTCCAGATCCTTTCCCCACCTCCTCCTCTTCAAAGACAGCCATGACTTTGAATTTTAAATGTCCCAAGAAGTGGTTTTATCCACAATGGGGACTGATGAGTTAATTTCTTAGAAAATAAACTGAGCACACAGGAGCTGTTAAAATTCCCTTCCTCCGATACCAACATTACAAAGAATAGCACAGTAGCACATAAATCTACTACTTGCATATGTTTACTTAATCACACTGGAATTCTCTTTGAACTTGACCCCAGGGATAGAGATTACAGAACTGGCTGGTAGCTAAAATAATCCACTGAAAGACTTCAGTGTCATGAGGACTTCAGGATAAAATACAGAAGGAGCTGCTTGTGAAAAGCACCAAACCAATGTGACTTCTAAAGCATTCAATTCTGACAACAGGCTTACCCAGGCCTGGGTGCGCCTTCCCCACTTTAGGCTGTGGTTGCAAACTGGCTGTGAGGATAGGATTTTCTTTGGAAATAAATACTTGCCCCTACCTTGAATTTCCAAGCAGTCTGAAGTGTCTGATCTCTAGGAAAGGCCTTGAGGCTAGGCTCCTTAAAGCACGGTGGTAGAGTGCATAGTGCTATCTTTAGAAACGAGTGCAGTCTGGGAGTCAGAGAGCTAAGGGCTGGCCAGGCCTGAGGACAAGCCAAGAGGAACAAGGGTGGAATGAAGTGATAGGCACAAGACCACCACTACTGACAGGGTGTGGACCCCGCCCCCCAGGTCATTGCTATTAAGAGTTGCTTGCCTCATGTTACAGGATCTTTGGGGTGTTATTTTTCTGGCTGGAAACCTCTGTAGCCAGTGGTGCCTTTGCCCAAGTTTTGCTCGGGCCCACTGGGTTCGTTTCACCCAGTTGGCCTGGCGGGCTGCACTCAGCTTATGCTACTGGCCTAGGACCCACGCCTGCCAAGGGCGAGTCAGGTGTGGAATGGCAAGGGGTGTATGAGTCAGCATGGGGTCCGGCCACTGCACACAGTCAGACATGCTGCTGCGGCAAAGCAGGCAGCTCCAGGTACTGGCAAGGGTGTCGACTCACTGCGAGGTTATGGCTGGACCAGGCACACCACAGGCAGCTTCCATGGCTGGCACAAGGGAACACGGTGATGCCCTGAAGGTTGGAGATACCAGGAATCTCAGGGCCCCAAAGAGGGAGTCACAGCCCTGGCTCAGGAGCTCCCAAGTCTGGGCCCCCTAAAGGGCCACAGCTCTTCTTTCCTTCTCTGTGCCCATCCTGTAGCTTTTCTTTCCTTCTCATTGCCCACAATGTGGTGAGCAAGGGGCATGTCTCAGCCCTGTTTGTGTTACAGCTCTTTCAGTTTCACCATTCAGCGAGTCCCAAGTTCTTGCCCTGTGACCAGGAAGAATGAGGTATGCAGACAAATGGAGGGTGACTACATTGAAGAGGAGCTTCATTGAGCCATAGAACAGCTCAGAGGAAACCTGCAGGGGGCAGCTCCTTTCTGCAGCCAGAGTGTCCCAACCGGTGTTCAGCTCCTAGCGGAGAGGGTAGCTCCTCTCTGCTACGCAAGTTGTCCTGACAGGTGTTCAGCTATCGGCAGAGAGGGTAGCTCCTCTCTGCAGCTGGTCTTCCCATTGTCTGTGCAGCTGTCAGCAGAGAGGAGGCCCTAGAGTGGGTAGCTCCTCCCTATAGCTGGTCATTCCAGTGTCTGCTCAGCTCTGGCTAAGCCTGGGGCTTTTATGGGCCTCAGAGGGGAGGAAGTACATGCTGATTGGTCCATGGGCAGCCGTGGGTGGGTCTGGAAAAGCCACCACAAGTTTCCACTCTGGTCCGTGGGACTGGCAGCCCAGCCCTCCCTGGCCTGAAAGTGGGGCCTCACTGGGACCACCCCCATCCACTGAGGAACCTGTCTGCTTCCTGCTGCTCTTCTTGGTGCCCAGGCTATAGATGCCAAGGGATGCCTGCAGGCCAGTGCCGAGTTGCCCTCTGCCCCCACTCAGCTTCCCTCCTATGCTAGTGGCACCCAAAGTCCAGAGGGGGCTGAAGAGGCAGGGGGCTGGCATGTCAGCACTGCCCCGAGTGTGTGCACACCCAGCTGGGCCACAACCGCACCCAGTCTTGGCCCTGACTTTGCTTTGAGGTCGGAGCAGGCACTGACAGCAGGGAGAAGCCAGGCAGCAGGAGCAGGCACTTCCAAGCCTGTGAGGGTGGTGGCGGGGGAGGGGGTGGGGTGCCTGGGCCTTCCTGGGTCCCCAACAGTGCAGGGATTCCTGGTTCCACAGCCATGGTTTGGGTGGCTGCAGTTGCACCCGGGGCCGCCGGGCTCCTGCCTGATCCATGGACTATGAGGTCCAGGTCTGCAGCTGCAGTTTGGGTGGCTGCTGCTGTGCCTGGGAGGCTGGGGCTCCTGCCTGCTCCGTGGAGTGGGAGGCCCAGGTTTACAGCCGAGGTTTGGGTGGCTGCAACTGTGCCCCCTGGAGGGTGGGGTTCCCACCAGCTCCTGGACCCCAGGAGCCTGGGTCAGCAGCCATGGCTTTGGGTTGCTGCAGCGGCACCCAGGGAGCTCCCGCCCCAACTTGGAAGGGACAGGGCTCTCGCTTGTCGTCGGCTCCTGCTGGCTCCATGAAGCATGCAGCCTTGCCCGTGCCTCCTTGCTGTGGCCAGGGTGATGGCAGTGGCCGCTCCAGATGGCCTGCCGCTGCCATCACTGATACATGAGTGGATTAATGCAGGCATTGACCCATTGTGGCCTGTGGGCCAAATCTAGACCTATTTTGGTATAGCCTGTGAGCTAAGAATTTTAAAAAGTCTATTTTTAAATGGTTGGAGAAAAAAATAAAAAAATATTTTGTGCCATGTAAAACATATGAACGTCTACTTCAGTGTCTATAAAGTTTTATCAGAACACAACCATTCATTTATATAATGTCTAAGATTGCTTTTGTGCTGCGATGGCAGAGTTAAGAGGCTGCAACTGAGGTCTGTGTGCATGGCAGAGGCTAACATATTTGCTCTCTGGCCCTTTACAGCAAAAGTTTGCCAACCTGTGAATTAGGATCATTTAGAAGCATGGCTTTGAGACAACTGGGGCTCTGGATAGAATTAAGGCTGAGTGAAATGAGCCATGAACTAGCAGGTCTCAGCTAGGGCCAATTTCCTAATCTGTGAAATGGATGGATTAATATCACTCATCTCATAAGGCGGCTGCCTCCTAAAACCTGCTGACAGAAGGTTCATAAACGGTATGGATTTCCAGGCACTCGCACAGCTGGGAGGAGCCACAGATATTGGCTGGAGAATGGTTTCAGACCTGAGTCATCGTCAAACCCACTTGCTGAGCTTTGAAGAACAGGAAGCCCTGGGCTGCAATTCCTTTGAGAAATCGCTCTTTCCAGGTCTGGGGTGGGGCTGGGCATCCGTTCTGTCCACATGTTGCCCAGTGATTCGCACATTCAGGCTGGTGGGAAGCCATGATTTGGCCCATGTGCCTCAAGGCATGGATGAGGAGACACAGGGGTGGATTACTGCTCTGGACTCTGTCCTCAATGGTTCCTCCACCAGCACCCTTTCTTCCTGAGACCTCATGGCCCCATGTTTTTACTCTTGTCCCCTCAGTGAGCTCAGTTTGTCCTGTGGCATGGCAGTTTGTGAACACCATTCTTTGGCCCTTGGGGCTGGGAGTTTTCTATGGCTGGGTGTGGGGGTGCACTTCAGTCTCCCCACCAAAGCCCTGGGGTGAGCCCACACTTGGTTCCACAGGCAGCCCAGAGTGGGCAGCTGAGCCGCAGGGGTCAGGACAGCTGATAGGGTCAGGGGCACAGCTTTGACTCTCACCTGGCTCCTCCTCAACTGGGGTCACTCAGGTGAACCACTTAACAGTCTCCCACCCAACACACACCAGCCAACATTTCCTCATCCATAATATATGGCTCCTTATACCTGACTGGTTCTTTTCATCCCATGCGGCTGTTGTGGGGCCAAGAGAGACGACAGTCACAAAAGCACTCTGTCACTGGAGAACACTGTGTAGGTGGAGCTGAGGCTCTTCAATACTCAAGAAATGTGTTCAAACTGGCCCAGAACCAGGGCAATGTGCACTCAGCCCACACTCTGGCCAGGTGGCCTTACCCTTCCCAAGCCACCCACCAACCCTGTTGACCTTCCTCTCAATAAAGAGACATGCACATGGGCCTTGGTTGACCAACACTGAAAGTCCTGTGTTCTGGGAAGTCCTTTGCAGTGAGTTTTTATAATTTTATGTTGCCTCAGCATCCATCTTGGATACACATTTAACTTTCTCCTACTGGAAGCAGGGTGCAGTCACTCTTGAGACAGTTTCCAGCTCCACACCCAAATGACTCAAGTGGTGGCTCCAGGTGAGAACTTAGAGGCCTCTCTCCCACCCAGCAGATGGGCTCCCCTGCCCCTGCCCCTGCTTTCCTGCTGCTTCCTTTAAACGGGCCATTCAGGCAGCTGCCTATGAACTTAAGGTGACCCACACCCTCTTCCCTTGCATACTACTGTTTGCCTCTCTGTCTCTTTCTGTCTCTGTATCTCTCTCTCTCCCTCTGCCTGACTCTTTGTTCCTGCCTTCCGTGACCTATGGACAGTGGACTGCCCTCCTTACCCATGGTGCCCTGCCTGCCCCAGATCTGTAAGTAAAAATCTTTGAACTGACTTCCTGTCATGGTGGTGTATTGAATTTGCACCTTCCATCTGAAGAACTAGGGGCTACCCTGCCGGGTTTTCACCGGGACATGGGAGTGGGGAGGAGAAACACAAGGTTGGGCTTCCAGGGCCAGAGTGATGGTCAGTAGACACAAACTGGACACAGGTCAGATAAGACACAAGATCGTCTGCCAGCACAAACACATTTCCCATGCAAGGCACCCTCCGTTTGAAGGTTGGACAACCAGACATTAGGCCATCTGATAAGTAGAAGGATTGTGTGAAAGGTGCTCTGTAAACAACACGTTCACCTCCTCTTCATTTCTCATTAGGGCAGGGTTGTCAGCTGCACTGGCACTGGAACCCTAATTTAGCTGGAGGCTCTCAGAACACCCCTCAATCCTGGGCAGACGAGATGGTTTGTCACCCCAGCTGGGCCTGACCCAGGGACTGAGCCTCTTCTCACTGGCACAGGGTGGGTCAGCTGGTTGTGATGGACAGGCAGGAGGCATGGCAAATTAGGGAAATGACCTGTCAAGGCTCTTTTCCTCCTGGCCACAACCTCTGCCCCACCCCCAGAGCCCCTCTTCTCCCAGGTACCCCCTGAATCCACATGGAACCTAATCTAAGCCTGCATTTGGAAATGGTCCAGTTTTCTCTCTCCCCCTGCCTCCCAAGTCTGAGCCACCATCACTTCTCACCTGGAGGAACTTCCGAACTCGTCCACCCATTTCCACTCTGTCCTTGTCCAATCTACCCTCCACACTGTCTACACAATCAAACCGATTGCCTCAAAATGCCAGTGTAATTATGTAGTCTATGCTTAAGGTTTTTAGTGGCTAACCCAGTCCTCTTAGGATACAGACCTACCTCCTCACCTGGTGGAAGGGCCCGGCCCCATCCCTTCCTGCTCCCAGCCTTCGTGCTGTCCACCCCCGCCCCTTGCTCACTCTGCTGATCTCCTTCCAGCTTCGGGGGCTGTTATGCACTGAATGTGTGTCCCCCTCAGATTCACACATTGAGACTCAATCCCCAATGCGATGGTATTTGGAGAAGGGGCCTTTGGGTAGTAATCAGGTGATGCGAGTAGATAGATCCCTTATGGGTGGGATTAGTATTAGTGGCTTTATGAGAAAAAACCAGAGAGCTAGCTCACCTTCTTTTCACTGTGGAAGAATGAACCTAGGAGGCAGAGGTTGCAGTGAGCCAAGATCATACGACTGTACTCCAGCCTGGGCAATAGAGCGAGACTCCATCTTGAAACAAAACAAAACAAAACACATAAATCAATGTAACTGATATGGTTTGGATCTGTGTCCCTGCCCAAATCTCATGTCAAATTGTAATTTCCAGTGTTGGAAGTGGAGCCTGGTGGGAGATGATTGGATCACGGGTGTGGATTTCCCCTTTGGTACTATTCTCATGATAGTGAGTTATGATGAGATCTCGTTGTTTAAAAATGTGTAGCACTTCCCCCTTCTCTCTTTCTTCCTCCTCCTCCAGTCATGTAGGTTGTGCTGGCTTCCCCTTCAGCTTCTGCCATGATTGTAAGTTTCCTGAGGCCTCCCAGCAATACTTCCTATACCACCTGCAGAACCATGAGCACATTAAACTTCTTTTGTTTGTAAATTACTCAGTCTCAGGTATTATAGCAATGCAAGAATGGACTAACACAGTGACTGTGTTCCAATAAAACTTTACAAAAACAGGTGGCGAGTTGGATTTGGCCCATAAGCTGTAGTTTGTCAACTCCTACCTTGGAGCAGTTTTTCAGTATCACCTGGAAACTTCACATAAGTTCTGGGCCCTGTCCTACATCTGCTGAAACAAACATTTTTCTGTTCATAGCCTTTACTTTCTTCTGGGATTCCAATTATATGTGTATTATTGCTATAGGTTGCTTGAAGTTGTTCCAGAGATCACTGATGCTCTTAAAGTTTTTAAAAATCCCTTTTTAAAAAAACTATTTCATTTTGGATTATTTCTATTGCTGTGTTTTCAAGTTCACTAATCTTCTGCAATGTCTAATCTACTAATCCCATCCAGTGTTGCTTTTATTCTGAGATGTTATAGTTTTAATTTCTAGAAGTTTAATTTTGGTCCTTTAAAAATATCTTCCATATTTCTATGTAACTTTTTGAACATATGGAATACAATTATAATTGTTTTAATGTCCTTGTGTGCTATTTCTGACATCTGTGTCATTTCTGGGTTAGTTTTGATTGCTTGATTTTTCTCATTATTGTTGTTTTTCCTCTTGTTTGCATGCCTTGTAATTTTTGATTGGATGTCAGATAGTGTGAACTTTACCTTATTGGGTTTTGGATATCTTTGAATTCTTGACCTTTACAATTTGACCCCTTTGGGTCTTGCTTTTATGATTTGGTAGGCAGTGCTCAGGCTGGCGTTAATTATTCCCCACTACTGAGGCCAGACTTTTCTGAATAGTCAATGCCCATGAATTATGATGTTTTCCAGTCCGGCTGGTGGGAATAGGCACTATTTCTGGCTCTGCTTTGAGAAATTCTCTCTCTGGCCTTGGGTAGTTTCTTCCCAGGCACATACTGCAGCCCTGACTACTCCTTCTTGATCAAACACATGTCTGTAAGCAAATGTTTTGATCTTTAATATTCTGATTGGACAAAAGTAGTAACTCAGATCTTACAAATTTTAGCACATTCGATTTCTCAGGAACCCCAATGAAGTATTTTCATTAAAATAGCTGAGAAAAATAAGGCTCAGACAGGTGACATGACTGCTTGTTAGACTCCCAGGCTCACCTATTTCACCACTTGATGTTGTTCTCCTTACACCTCTGCCAGCCCCTGCTGGAATGTCTCCTCTTCAGACCAAAGCACACCTGGGAATGTAGTAGGTTAAGTTAGATCCTCCTCACTACTCAGAGTGAGGTCCGCGGGCCAGGATCATTGGCATCGTAGGAGCTTGTTAGAATGCAGAGGCCCAGCTGTGCTGAATTAGAGGCTACATGTTAGAAGATCCCAGGTGACTTTTGTGAGCATTACTGTTTGAGACACATTAAATTTAGAAAACAGTTCCTGGGCCTTGATCACTTGAGCCCAATCCTGGCTCCCTGCCAGAAAAGACACAGAAGCCAGGACCACAGGCAGGGTCACTTTAGGTGCCCATATCTCCTCTAATGGCAGCTCATGTGCCAGGCATAGCCCACTCTGGCTTTTGGAGGAGCACAGTGGACCCAGGTTCTGCCCTTTGGGAGTTTGCCTAGCCTATCATTTTCCAGAAAGCTGTGACTCATCCTGCTTCATCCATATCCCAGGTGCTATCCTGGCTGGAGGCCAGAGGACTGAATTTGGGAGCACCAACCAGGAAGGCCTTTGGGGAAGAGGTGGGGAGGGAGAGGAGATGGATGGCAGTGGGCAGGTGCCATCTCTGCAGGGCTGGCCAGGCTGGCTGAGCCTGGCCACTGCAGCATTGCCAGCTGCTCTTCTCAGCCCTTCAGCCCAACCACAGCTAGAGGCAGTACAGGTCACCTCCACACTTACCTTCTTAGGCTTCCTCTCTGCATTTCTGAGAGAATATCTCTGAAAATCCTCTGAATTCCTTGTCAGTAGGATGGGACTGCCAAGTTGATGGTCCTAGCAGACCAAAACCACAAGAGAAGGAGAAAGCGGGGCTACTAAAGGGGCTGTTTATTTCTTATTTCCTCTGAGGTCCTTACCTCACAATTCAAACAAATTGCCCCCCGGGAGAGGGTTAGCCTAAGGTCCAGAGAACTGAGAGAGGCTTAACAGAGTTCTAGACCAGCATCCACTTCCCAAGGAATCATGCTGTTTCGATAAAGACAGAACTCCAGGTGCAAATAGAATTGTTCTCTTTACCAGGCGACTCTCAATCCCTGTCTAGGCAGGGGGTTCTTAGACTCCCCTAACCAGTACCCACACCTACACGATACTTACAAAACATATTGTAGAACACATTCTAGGGCAAAATGGAACAGGCACAGACGTGAAGGCATGGAAACCTGGCTTTGGACCTGGAACTGCATGGGGTATTAGCTGTATGACTTTCAGGAAGCTTAGGAGCTTTAAGTCTCAAATTCTTCACCTGTACAATGGGGTGATAATAAGACCCACCTGAAAGAGTTTCAATAAAGTGAGTTAGTGTATGGACCAGGCATACAGCAAGTGCCCCCATAAATGGCAGCATTCATTATTGCAGAATTACAGAAAGATGTAAGGATAACAGACAAAGGCATCTTTGCCACTGTCCTGCTGCTGTTATCATTAGTTTAATGACTCTTAACAGAGTCACCTGGAGGGCTTGTGATATGGTTTGGCTCTGTGTCCCCACCACAGTCTCATCTGGAATTGTAATGCCCACGTGTCAAAGGAGGGACCGAGTTGGAGGTGATGGGATCATGGGCAGGTTTTCTCCATGCTGTTCTCCTAATAATGAGTGAGTTCTCATGAGATCTGAGGGTTTTATAAGGGGCTCTTCCTGCTTTGCATGCTCATGTTCTCTCTCTCCTGCCACCATGTAAGACACGACTGCTTCTTCCTCCACCATGATTGTAAGTTTCCCGAGGCCTCCTCAGCCATGTGGAACTGTGAGTCAATTAAGCCTTCTTTGTTTATATATTACCCAGTCTTTTGGATAAAGAAAATTTGGCACATATATAGCATGGAATACTGTGCAGCTATAAAAAGGAACGACGTTATGTCCTTTACAGGGACACGGATGAAGCTGGAAGCCATTATCCTCAGCAAACTAATGCAGGAACAGCAAACCAAATACCACATGTTCTTACTTATAAGTGGGAGTTGAACAATGAGAACACACGGACACCAGGAGGGGAACAACGCTTACTGGGGCCTGTCAGGGGAGGGCGAGCCAGGGTCAGGGGAGAGCACTAGGGAAAAGAGCTGATGTATACTGGGCTTAATACCTAGGTGACAGGTTGATAGGTGCAGCAAACCACAGTGGCACATGTTTACCTAATTAACAAACCTGCATATCTTGCACATGTACCCTGGAACTTAAAAATTAAACTTTAAAAAAAGTAAAAGAAAATACATTAAAATAAAATAAAAAATTAAGTATTTTAAAATACTATGTTTAATGTTTATAGCTTAATATACTTTTTAAATAAATTACCTATATTCAAAAACTAAATGAATTACCCAGTCTCGGGTAGTATCTTTATAACAATGTAAGAATGGACTAATATAGCTTGTTGAAACACATCTTCCTGGGTCTACCCCTACCCCAAGTTTCTGATTCAGTGGGTCTAAGGTGCGCCTCATAATTTGCATTTCTGACAATTTCCCAGGTGAAGCTGGCCTGGCGACTTCACTTTGAGAACCACCGGCTTAGTCTGACTTTGTTGTTTCTCCCCAGGAAAAGAACACAATCTGGTTGCATATTTGAATCTCCTGTGGGTTCTTGAAACTCTAAGGCTGCCCAGGTTTCACCCCAGGCCAATTAGGTCAGGATCTTTGCAGAATGTGGCTCAGGGAGTGTTTCAGAACTCACTGGGTGATTCTAATGTGCATCTAGCGTGGAGAACCAATTTGAATGCTTGAGTCAAAATCTCTCCTTGGGTAGATGCATGACCCTGGCTCTGATGTTTGGGGCTTTAGGACACTGTGTCTTTGTAAATGACTTCCTTTGGCTTTTTATTACGAAACAAAACCAAAAACATTATTACAAAAACAAAAACATTCAGCCGAAGGCCCAATTCAATGACTATGACCTCCGTAAGCGTAGCCACATTGCCTCTCCTCCCAGCAGAATTAATTCTTCCTCTGTGCATACACCCTATACTGAGACCGCCTATCAGTTCTTATTTCATTGTATTTTTTCTTAAGATTTGTTTGTTTATGTATCTGTGTACCCCTTCCCACCAGGCTGTGAGCTACTTGAGGGCGGGGATTGGGTCTTAATTCAACTTTATGATTTCCCCAAAGAGCCTTGTTTGGTGCTGACTCAAGATAGCCTCATCAGTTTTTGTTCAAAAGCAATAAAATTCAGCCAGCTGCAGTGGCTCATGTCTGTAATCCCAGCACTTTGGGAGGCTAAGGTGGGGAGATCGCTTGAGGTCAGGAGTTTGAGACCAGCCTGGCCAACATGGTGAAACCCCGTCTCTACTGAAAATACAAAAATTAACTGGGCCTCCTGGCAGGTGCCTGTAGTCCCAGCTACTCAGGATGCTGAGGCAGGAGAATCGCTCGAACCGAGGAGGTGGAAGGTTGCACTGAGCCAAGATCATGCCACTGCACTCCAGCGTGGGTGACAGAGGGAGACCGTCTCAAAAAAAAAAAAAAGAAAAAAAAGGAAATAAAATTCAACCGAATGGTGATCCTTTCCAGTCTCTAGTCATATATCTAGACAAAAAAAAAAAAAAAAAAAAAAGGGACAAATAGCTAAGTAATCCAGGCTACTAAACTACCTAACTGAAATGTGAATACGTGTCTAATTTATCTGGAGTTTTGCTTCAAATTCCTCCTTTTGTTGTCTAGCTGCATGTCACTGTTAAGCAGGGAGTACGAATGTATCTTACGGTAACTGAAGCCACTTAGAAATAACTCCACCGTGATATTTAGCAAATTATTTTTAATCTGATGGGTAAACTCACATTAGTGCAGCTGTTCATGTCAAAGAGAAGCGAATAGAGCGAGGGGTGTTTCGGATGCCTGCTGGGGTCACTTCATAAAAGAAGGCTTGTTATCTTCATTCTGTCTCCGGTCGTGCTATTTCTGCTGGGGTAAGCTGTCACTGACTTGTCACTGATGGCAATAATAAAACTTGAAGAATGGAGAAATATCCTAATTCAGTTAGAAGGCCCTGATTACATAAGTGAGGCGGTTTCCCGGATGAGGGAGGATCCTGGCCCCAGTCTCACTTTCCCAAGCCGTGTGCCAGGCAGGCTTCCTGCAGCCAGCGTCCCCCCCATCCCCGCCCTACCCTGCTTCATTGCAGTTCTGTTTTCTTCTGTAGAACTCACTTCCAAGGCAGACCGCATTAACTGCCTCATTCACTGGCTGGTTTGGTTCACCTGCCCATGGGACTTAGGTCTTCCAGCAGAGCCACCTTCAACATTGCTGTTCAGCTAGAAAGAGGCTTCCTCCAGGCATTTGCACATCTGCCTCCTCACCATTCAGGCCTCAGCTCCTCACCTCCTCACCTCCTCACCTCTCCTCCTGACCACCTGTCTAAAGCAGCCCCCACCCCTGCCAGCAGTCCCATTCACTGTCGGTGCTGTGCCAAACCCCTATGAATCTCAATAGGGAAGGCACTGGAACCCAGTGGCAAAGAAGAGACCCAGAGGCAGCAAATGAGACATGGGGTTTTGTTCGGGGCTTACATACAGGGGAGAGTCCAGTGGCAGCAGGCTGGACAGGAGAACCACCTCACATACAGAAATCCAGTGGCCTGGACAAGATATCCCCTTTCCTATGGTCCAGAAGCAGTGGGCTGGGCAGGGAAACTGCAATCACCTGCAAACATCATGCAGTTTTATAGCATTTTCATTTAACACCCTCCCTCTAACAACCTCAATCTGGTAACCTTCATTTAACCCAAAACTCAGGGCCTCCATCCCCTGTTTCATGTGACACAGAGCGGGTGGGTTGGGGGATGGGAGTGGGGCTCAGATATTTCAATTGTTTATCATAGAGTTTCCCATAGATAAGTAATGACTCTCCAGGTTGGCCATTCCTGGATTCCCTAACTGGGAGCACACATTCAGGTGCATCTGCCATGCATGGTTATTCTGAGGATGTTTCAATTATTGCTGTCAGGTGCATTTATCCTATAGCTAGCCACTTGAGCAAGCCATTTTGGATGTCTACTCAGTCAAGCCTTCAGATAACTGCAGCTGTAGCTCGTATCTAACCACAAGGACATGAGCAACTCCAAGTGAGAACCGCCCAACTGAGCCTAGTCAACTCTCAGAACCATTAGAGATGTTGTTATTAATAGTGGTTGTTGCAAGCTGCTGAGTGTGCTGATCATCGCAGCAACCCAGGGAGGAAGTCATTCTTATCCCCTTTAGAGAGGAGGAAACAGGCACAGGGAGGCTATTTAATCCCCACAACTATGGTGTGAGGCATTGATAGCCCTGTATTACAGAGGGTAAATTGAGGTTCTCAGGGATTAGAAATCTGCCTGAGATTACCAGCCGGGGGTTCCACCCTCACTGAAGCTTCTGTCCTCTGCCATGTGGGGCTCTCTTCCAGCTATGTTTCTGCATTTTGCACCCAATAGGCCCTTCCAGGGAGCTCCTTCCTCCCCAAGTGAGCACCAGGATGCAACAGTGCCATCTTGGCTCACTGCAACTTCTGCCTCCCAGGTTCAAGTAATTCTCGTGCCTCAGCCTCCCAAGTAGCTGGGATTACAGGCATGCACTACCATGCCTGGCTAATTAAGGGGCTAATTTTTTATAAGCTAAGAATAGCACTGGGCAAAAATAAATTCCAGATGGAGCAAAGAGCTAAACAAACAACAACAACAACAAAAAACTAGAATAGGATAATATTTGCAGAAAATATAGGAGAGTATTTTTGTAATCTTGGGGAAGTGTAAGCCTTCTCCAGTAAGTCACAAAACCCAGATGCTATAAAAGACTGACATATTTGACATGTGACAGGCGTTTATTTCTAGTGGGCAGTGCTGTTCTAGAATATGGCTGAGTGAATACTTTTTGTGGGCCATATAGAGGTGTGGTTTAGCTCAGTCTGGGTCTAATTCTTTCCAACCCTTAGTTAAGGGGGCTGTAATGACTCAAGCTTTCCATTTTCCTATCCTGGAATGAGGGGTGGATTAGGAGGAGCTGGAGGGGCCAAAGATGGTCTCTCTGTCTGTTGGGCTGGAGACTGGGCACATCCCTGCCCTTCTTGTCCTCAGTTTTCCCCTTTTACATGACATGGATGAAGGAGGTCATCTCCAAGGTCTCATCTTGGAGAGAGGGAGACTGGCTGTTTTCCTGGTTCTCCAAGACCACGGTCATAGAGGGTGCTCCTGATAGCAGCTGCTCTTGGCTGAACTCTCAGAGAGGCAGGCAGACAGGCTTATGGGACTTAGAAAGAGGTCACCTCAATGGGCAGTGGCCTTAGAGGAAGGGCTGCCAAGCAGAGCTGGATGAGGATGGGATACAGGAAGCCAAGGCCCTGCAGCCCAGCTCCCAGCCAAATCCCAATGCTGTGTGGGTCCTGTCTACCTACCTGAGCACATAGGTGGGCTCAGAGGGACTAGAATGTTCTGATACAACAGGAAGAAGAGCAGGGCCAGTGTGTCTAGAGTGTGTTGGGGGGTCACCATGGTCAGACTTCTGCTCTCTGCTTTCACAGGGGGGTTCCCCTTTCTAGGTGGTTTCTGTTTCCAGTCTGGCAAGCTTTGAGAGGAACAAGCCTTTGGGGCTACTCACTGCTGATAATGAGGATGGCCGTGTTCCTTGTTGCGTGACTTAGAAATAGTATTCAACTCTGAACAAAGAGAGAGCCTCCCACATCCACATCCCCCAATTAAAACCATGGCACAAGCACATGAAATCAAGTGTTTTGGTTTTCCTCTCATGTAGAAGTCCAGGGACCAGAACTAGTATGGGGTCCCACAGTGATCAGAAATACAGATTCCTTCTGCCTTTCTGCTCCACCATTGTTGGTGAGTGGCTTTCATCCTCAAAGTAGTTGCCTCTGATCCAAGATGATTATTGAGCTCCAGTCATCACGTCTACATTCCAGGTAGAAAAAAGAAACAGAAGAACAAAAATCAGCTTTCTATTTTCCTCAGAAATCATACCTAGCAACCTCTGCTTACGTTTCATTGACCAGAATTTAGTCACTCAGGTTCAGGGAGGCTGTGAAATACAGTTTTCTTGCTGAGTGAATTAAATAAGGATTCTGCCTCTGAGAATGAGAGAAGGGATACAGATAGGCAAACAGCAGTTCTGCAAGTAGCAGTTTCTTAGCATGGCAATCAAAGCCTCAAATGAACTTTGACCCCAGTGAGTCCATTCTGTTCCTCCTCTCCTGTATTACAGGCCTGGTTCACAGAGATAAGAGGATGGGACAGAGAAGGTCATTCAGCCCTGACTTTGATTACCAACTTCTGACCACACCCAAGCATTTTGCCTTCAGCCTCAGACTTTCTGCATCTTCCGAGGTGGCCTCTGGAAACCCACATGAAGGGCAGAGTGGCCGATGGGTCTTATTCTATTCCCCAGCAAGTAGGAGTAGTTTCCATTCAGCCTCCCTGAAGTCACCCACCAGGAAGCCACTGCTGGCTTAGGGCCACAGGTTGGATCCTGCCATATACACATCACTGCATCCCCCAGCTGACTTGCTGTGTCTCACACACTCACCCACATGTTCCCTCAACTCTCTCTAAGAAAACCTCTTCTAGAGTTACTGCTTTTTAACCTGGAACAGGTGAAGCAGATAAATGATCCCTCTGGTCTGGAGGGTACAGTGATGGTGGCCTTTGGGCCATAGACACCTTCATTATTCATCCTTTCAGCTGGGCAACCTCTCAGATCAAATATGGGGTCTAGTTTTTAAAGCTGCTTTCATGACAGTGGTTTTCCATTTAATCCCCCAGAGCTAACAATATGTAATCAGTTTTCCTTAACAAATGACTTCCTTTAACTTCATTAGTTCATAATTAATTTGCTAGCATGTAACCAGATAATTAACACTCCTGATTAGAGACAGGCAAAAGAGGAACCTCTTTTTTTCATGGTCGAAGCAAACATTGATTAAAATCTGAGCTGTTCCTTGATTTTCCCTACAATTTAACTCAATGAAAGTGGTGATTGGTGATTTGTGGTAGTGGTATAAAAAATTAAATTGGAAGTGAGACCAATGAGTCTTGCTGTGGAGCACTTAATTACCAACTTAGGTTTTGGATAATTTTGCTTTCTTTTTCTCAGCTACAAAGATATGAAGCAAGAGAATCAAGTGGTAGCTGAATGTGTTTAATGGAAACCTTAAATATCTGGACTTCCAACTTGTTAGGAATGGGGCTGGGCTGGGGAGAAGAAGCAGAACGGAAAGGATCCCAGTCATGAACATCATGTTTTGAGTGGTCCAGCCCACCATAGAACACAAAGCCCCTTCACTCCCTTATCTTATATGGTCTCCACACAACTCTGGGATGGGGATGGCGGAGAGGAACCAACCCAATTAGCCCTTCAGATGAGAACACAGCCCCAGGAAGTGAGGTGAGGAAAGTGGTGCAGGAGCTGGGAACTGCGCCCCCTGCAGGCGAGCCTGTTTCTTTCTCTTCCTCCTGGAGGTTGACACCAATGTCCAGTGATTCAAGGTTTTTTGCATCTCTGTGTCACCTGCACACATTAACAGAGCAGGACTGGGACTAGACAAGCAAGGCATCTAGGGCACAAAATTGAAGGAAGCCCTCACTCTCAGATTTATATTTTATGCCCTGGGAAGTTTGCTGTTCTTCTGAGCCCAGGCTCAGAACTGTATCAGAACTGACCAACATCTGTTTCGCACCTACTCCCTGCCCCGTGCTAAGCATTTTCCTGCATTGTCTCATTTAATCCTCACAACAGCCCTCGTGAGGTGGGTGTGATTGGTATCTCCATTTTTACTGATGAGGAAAACAGAGCTTGCAGAGAAGGAGTGACTTGCGAAAGCCATGGGCTAGAAAATGGTGACTTGATTGACATGCTGGCTGGCTGGCTCGACTCTGCTCTTCCAGCTGAGCCCCAGGTATCCCAGGCAAAGAAATGCTTGCAATTGGATGTCATCTACCCACAGCTGTTAGCTTAGGCTGGCCCTGGCTAGGGTTCCTCTGAGAGGGGTTGGGGAAGGGAGAGAAAGCCCAGTGCCACATGTGGCCTTGGGAATGTGGCCAGATTGTGGGTGAGTGGTAGCAGGGAGGGTGGGGCCCCAGGAGGGGAGCCAAGGAAACTGGCTCAGTTCCCCAAGCAGTGCAGGACCCTGCTATGAAGATAGGGCTGCTTCACGCTGGCTTCTTGCAGCCTCCAACATGGTATGGATGTGCTCAGTGGGGCCGGGGCTTGGAGCTTGGGACTTGGGTGTGGTCACGTCTAGGCTTTCGAGGTCAATGGGAGGGCCACTTTCTGGGAGTCCTTCCAGAGCATCCCCTCAACACCAGCCCAAGGAGCATTTGCTGTCTGGGGGAAGGAAAGCTAGGGGCAAGAGGTAAGCACTGCAGGGTAGGCAGAGACTCCCTGGGGCTGTGAGCAGCGCTCTGAGGAGAGCCAGGCCAGATCCTGCAGGCGGGGGTGAGAGCCAGAATGGCAGCTGATTCGAGAGGCTGTGATCTATAATTTATACCCAGCTCCTTCCAGAAAGGACTGGCGGCTGCCTGCCAGGGGATTTGTAACTATGGGCATTGCTTTGATGAAGCTAAGGGGGAATTTCAGGCGGTCCCTTGGGTGAGGTGTTACTGAATTAAGACCATCTGTGAAGGAGTTTCCCACAGTGTATCTGCTTTCACCCTTAAAACCCTGCTCTAGAGTCAGAATGATTATTTCCATGGGACAGATGGGGAGACTGAGGTGGAGAGGGTGAAGTGATTTGTCCAAGGTCCCACACCTGAGGGAAGGCAGGACTGAAATCCAGGTCTGTTTAGTTTGAGCAGCATCCAAGACTGTTCCCTGGGAAGCAGATGGTGATACCATTTTAAATCTCTTACCCAAATCTCTTTGGTGCCTACAGCCATTTTAGGCAGGACCCAGCTCTGCAAATTACCCAGATGGTTCTATCCACCCACTGAACACTGGCCCATATTTCCCTGGAACCATTTCCATCCAAAGCATGGGTCTTGGCTAGTCCCAGGTGGATTGTCTTTTGTTATGTAGAGTAAGGAGGGAAGCGGGTAAGATCTGACAGTCTGTATACTTTGTACACGCAGGCCCAGCCATTGGGATGCCTCCTACCCATCTCTCCTATCAAAGGATTCAATTGTAGATGATGAAGGCCTTAACATGGAGTCAGATTGTCTGGTTCAAATGCTGGTTTTGCCATTGGGTGATGTCTTGGTCAACTTAGGCTGCCATAACAAATAGCACAGACTGGGAGGCTTAAACAACAGACATTTATTTTCTCACAGTTCTGGAGACAAGATCAAGTATGGGCAGGGTTGGTTTCTCCTGAGGCCTCTCCTTGGCTTACTTTAGGGAAAAGAAAGAGAGATCAGACTGTTACTGTGTCTATGTAGAAAGGGAAGACATAAAGAAATTCCATCTTGACCTGTACCTTGAACAATTGCTTTACTGAGATTCTGTTAACCTGTAACTTTGCCCCAGTCACTGCCCCAACTTTGAGCTCACAAAAACATGTGTTACATGGAATCGGTGTTTAAGGGATTTAGGGCTGTGTGGGATGTGCCTTAGTAACAAAATGTTTACTAGCAGTATGCTTGGTAAAAGTCATCTCCATTCTCTAGTCTCAGTAAACCAGGGGCACAATGTACTGCGAAAAGCCGCAGGGACCTCTGCCTTGGAAAGCCGGGTATTGTCCAAGGTTTCTCCCCATGTGATAGTCTGAAATATGGCCTCGTGGGATGAGAAACACCTGACCATCCCCCAGCCTGACACCCGTAAAGGGTCTGTGCTGAGGTGGGTTAGTAAAGAGGAAAGCCTCTTGCAATTGAGATAGAGGAAGGCCACTGTCTCCTGCCTGCCCCTGGGAACTGAATGTCTCGGTATAAAACCCGATTGTACATTTGTTCAGTTCTGAGATAGGAAAAAAACCGCCCTGTGACGGGAGGTGAGACATGTTGGCAGCAATGCTGCTTTGTTATTCTTTACTCCACTGAGATGTTTGGGCGAAGAAAAACATAAATCTGGCCTGTGTCCACATCCAGGCATAGTACCTCCCCTTGAACTTAATTATGACACAGATTCTTTTGCTCACATGTTTTCTTGCTGACCTTCTCCCTATTATCACCCTGCTCTCCTACCGCATTCCTGTTACTGAGATAGTTAAAATAATAATCAATAGAAACCGAGGGAACTCAGAGACCAGTGCCAGTGCAGGTCCTTGGTAGGCTGAGTGCCGGTCTCCTGGGCCCACTGTTGTTTCTCTATACTTTGTCTCTGTGTATACTGTGTACTTTATTTCTTATCTCAGTCTCTCATCCCACCTGACAAGATATACCCACAGGTGTGGAGGGACAGGCCCCCCCTTCAGCTTACAGACAGTGCCTTCTCGCTGTGTCCTCACATGGCTTTTCTTCTTTATGAGTGCACCCCTCTTGTCTCTTTCTCTTCTTATATAAGGATATCAGTCATACTGCATTGAGGTCCCACCCTTGTAATTTCATTCAACCTTAATACCTCCTAAAGGTCCTGTCTCTAAATATAGTCACATTGGAGGTCAGGGCCCCAACATAGGAGTGGGGGTGGGGATAAGGGGAACACAATTCAGTCTATAACAAGTAGTGTGGTAAATGCACTTGATAACAATAACTTAAACATACCCACCCAAAGGAAAAGTCAAATGAAAAAGATACCTGCACACACATTTATAGCAGCACAATTTGCAATTGCAAAGATATGGAGCCAACCCAAGGCCCATCAACCAATGAGTGGATAAAGAAAATGTGGTATATACAATATACACCGTGGAGTATTACTCACCCATAAGGAACAAAACGATGTCCTCTGCATCTACTCGGATGGAGCTGGAGGCCATTCTTCTAAGTGAAGTAACTCAGGAATAGAAAACCAAATATGTATATTGTCACTTAAAAGTGGGAGCTAAGGTATGAAGATACAAAGGCATAAGAAATAATGAACTTTAGGGACTTGGGAGGGTAGGGTGGGAGCCAGGGTGAGGATAAAACACTACACATGGTTTGAACAGTGTACACTGTACAGGCCGGGCATGGTGGATCACCTGAGGTCATGAGTTCGGGCCTGTAACCCCAGCACTTTGGGAGCCCGAGATGGGTGGATCACCTGAGGTCAGGAGTTTGAGATCAGCCTGACCAACATGGTGAAACCCCATCTCTACGAAAAATACAAAAAAATTAGCCAGATGTGGTGGCACATGCCTGTAATCACAGCTACTTGGGAGACTGAAGCAGGAGAATCTCTTGAACCCGGGAGGCAGAGGTTACAGTGAGCCAAGATCATGTCATTGCACTCCAGCCTGGGCAACAAGAGCAAAACTCCATCTCAAAAAAATTAAAAAATAGAAATGAATAGTGTACCCTGTGCAAACACATGGGGTACAGTGTACACTGCTTGGGTGATGAGTGCACAAAAATCTCAGAAATCACTAAAGAACTTATCCATGTAACCAAACACTACCTGTTCCCCAAAAACTACCGAAATAAATATAAAAATTAAAGAAAACCTTAAGCATACCCTGAGAATGACCCTGTATGACAGACGGCCCTGAGTGCAGTTCGGAGTTCCCAGCGAAGCATCTGGGAGTGGCCTACGTGGAGATCCATTCCTTATCTATGAGGAACATCTGAGCACCCAGCCTGTCCTGTGGAGCGTGGGCCATACAGGGGATTGAGGCCCTTTGAGTTGGGCTAGATGAAGGTTGGCAGGTGGAGGTCATTAGGGGGCGGGTGCTAAGTGAAAATGCTGTGTAAAGTGCATGCCTTTTGCAAGCCACTGTGGTTCTCCTGTCCAGCTCATTGCCCCTGGACTCTCTGCCCTGTATGTAGCCCCTGATAAAATCCCATGTCTCATTTGTTGGCTCTGGGTCTCTTCTTCAGGCTACTGAAACTGGTGCCATGCCCATGGGAGCTGATAGGGGTTTGGCACGACAAAAGTGACCCTAGCCAAGAGCTTCCCTAAGCCTCAGCTGCCTCATCTGTTACATGGGGACAATAAACATAACTATTCCATAGTTTCTGAGGGAATTAAATGAGGTAATACATGTAGACCAAAGCATGGCAAGGGCTTTGAGCAAGGGTTCAGCATGCAGGGTATCATCATCACCACCACTACACTATTTTCATCAGCCTAAATCAAATGACCAGGATCCAGAGGGCTGCTGGTTTCAGACCTTTAGATCCTGCTTGCCATTGCAGTGCAAGGTTACAGTCACAGAAGATCAGAGCTGCAAGGATCTTGACCTTGACACCAAATGCTGATTCTACAAGTGAGGAAAGTGAGGCCCAGAGCAAGTGACTCAGCTACAGTCAGAATGCTGGTATCCTGCTTCTGGGCCTGGTGTTCCCACGGCTTCTCGAGCCATTTCACTGACCTGTAGGGGTCAAGAGAAGGCTCCCCTCCCTGTTGGGGTCATGTAAGAAGTATTTGGACAATTCAATTTGTTTTTTTCCCCTTAATGTTTTGTGGACTGTTTCCCTTCTGTGCTAGTGGAGTGCTTGTCACTTAGTAAATGAATACAAGTCATCAGTTACCAAGTCCCTACACATGGGTCCCCTGCCCAGCCTCTCTCCATAAACACAGCATTCCAGCTCCTGCTGTGATGACATCAACCCTTCCAAGGGCAGCCTAACATTTCCTTGCCTTATCCCATGCATGCATCTGTGTCTCCCTGGGAATTTGGATGGAAGTATTAAAACGTCTCCAGGCTTCAGTCAGAAGGGCATGATGACTCACTTGTTTTGACAGTGTAATATCTCTAGTTAAAAATAATGCAGAAGCTCAAAAACAAAAAAACCAACAAGGCCTGGCAGCTCAGCTGGTTTCCAACCCAACATCCACTCCTTCCATCTTCTTCCAACAGAACCTCAAATGTGGTCAGATACGGGGCACAACATGCTCGGTGGGGGTGAATCTCGGGCCCAACCCTCATCCCTCGGCCAACAAGAACGTTAGGGCTGGGCATGTGACCAGCTCTAGCCAATGAGACTTGAGGGAAGTCTCCTGGGGTCTTGATTTAGAAGAGAACCCCTCCCCCAACTTCAGATCTTGTGATGCAGTTGCCTGGGAAAGTGATGCCTGCAGCAACTATGTTGGAATCAGGAGGGTAAGGTTAGCACAATAGATTCTCAGAGAATGTGATGTGCAGCCCGACATTGCAGAGCTGTCAACCTCCCCTCAAACCTCCACCTCCAGACTTATTGTTATGTGAGACGAAAACCTCTACTGTTCAAACTATGTTTGTTTGGGTGTTATTTGCAGCCGAAGCCATCCCAACTGAAGCCATCCCAACAAAGAGAGGGAACAAGGAGCAAAAGCTACCACCTGTACTACAGGAACTATGGCAATCAAGACCTGGTAGGCAGACACGGGGGACCACGGGCTGGTTTGGTGGTCTTGTACTCACCTGGTCAGTCACCTGGGAAACCAGTGCTCTGATAAGGATGTTCCTTGGATTGTCCTGGTGCGAACTCTTGAACAACCCTTACAGGATTTTTTTGGAAGAATAATATTTTTAAATTGAGGTTTAACTTAAAAGTGAACTTTGAGAACCCAAATCTTAAGTGTACAGTGAGATGAATCTTTATATATGTATATACACCCATGTGGCCACCCCCTTATCAAGATCTAAAATACTCCTAGCACTTTAGAAATTTCCCTTCTGCTTTTATTTTATTTTTTTGAGATGGAGTCTTGCTGTGTCACCAGGCTAGAGTGCAGTGGCGCAATCTCGGCTCACTGCAACTCCGTCTCCCAGGTTCAAGAGATTCTCCTGCCTCAGCCTCCCAAGTAGCTGGGACTACAGGCACGCACCACCATGCCCAGTTAATTTTTATATTTTTAGTACAGACAGGGTTTCACCATGTTGGCCAGGTTGATCTCTTGACTTTGTGATCTGCCCGCCTTGGCCTCCCAAAGGGCTGTGCTGGGATTACAGACATGAGCCACCGCACCCAGCCTCACTTGTGCTCTTACCAGCCAGTACCCAACAGAGGCTGAACAGTAGTCCATCCTCCGTCACCATTGATAAGTTTTGCCTCTTTGAATCGGTGAGATTCATTCATACTGTTGTATGCGTCAATGATTCATTTTTAGTGAGTAGTGTGGGAATATTCCACAAATTTATTTATCCAACTGTTGACGGACTTTTTGTTTTTTTGTTTTTGTTTTTGTTTTAGAGTCTCACTCTGTCACCCAGGCTGGAGTGCAGTGGCGTGATCTTGGATCGCTGCAACCTCCACCTCCCCGGTTCAAGTGATTCTCCTGCCTCAGCCTCCCCAGTAGCTGGGACTACAGGTGCATGTCACCACGCCCGGCTAATTTTTGTATTTTTAGTAGAGACGGGTTTTCACCATGTTGCCCAGTCTGGTCTCAAACTCCTGGCCTCAAGTGATCCGCCCACCTCGGCCTCCCAAAGTGCTGGGATTATAGGTGTCAGCCACCGCACCTGGCCCAACTGTTGATGGATTTTTGGGTTATTTCCAGTTTGATCTATACAAATAAGGCTGCTATGAACATTCTTTTAAAAAAATTTAGAGACAGAGTCTTGCTGTATTGCTCAGAATGAGTGCAGTGGTATGACTGTAGCTCACTGCAGCCTTGAACTCCCAGGCTCAAGTGATCTTCCCACCTCAGCCTCCCAAGTAGCCAGAACTACATGTGTGTGCCACCATGCCTGCCTTATGAATATTCTTGTGCAAGTCATTTGGTAGAGTGCTTTCTGAAATGCTTATTTTAACTTGAGGCTTTACAAAGACAGCACCAGACTTGGTTAAAAATGAGTGAGTCTGTATTTTGGAATCAAATACGTGCCGTCTAGTTTACAAAGCGTTAACTCAATTGTGCCGCAATAGCCTTGATTGCCAACAGGTATGTCTCCAGAATAGCCTGGAATGAGCCACTGATTCCTCCCACTAGGTTGGTGATGAGGCCCTTGGCCAAGTGCAGCGAAGGGAAGGCGTCTGTTCCCAGTCAGGGATGGAAGAGATTGTAAGGATGCTTGGATTTGGTTCTGTCTCGATGTCTCACCTATGACAGGTGGTCAGATGGTTCTCCCATACTTCCCTGCTTCCTGTCCACCCCTCCCCAACCTTTGTGCCACAGATCAATGGGCGCTGTTCTGGGAAACAAGGTGCAGGTGCTCAGATCCTAGCTTTCTTCTGCGCTCCCTCCTCCCCAGCTCTGCATCATTGCCTCTCTCTGCCTTCCCCATGGCTGTTTCTGCATCCTTATCTCCACATCTCATCTTTTTCCTGGACTTCTATTTCAAATGCACATCCCATCAGCAGCCACTGAGGACTAAATGCATGCCAGGCTGTATATGCATCCTACGCCGTATGCACCCCATACAGAGGATGATGGACAGCACCTGGGCTGCAGATAGCAGTTACCACACTTAGCAGATGGGGAAGGAGGAACTGTATGAGGCTGAGCAGCTGGCTCCGAGGTCCCACGGCCCAAGTTCTAGCCCAGGATGCCTGGCCTCATGCTCAGGCCCCTTTCTGCTAGTTTTCCTGTAAGATGTGGGTGGGTGGGTTAATATAAGGTAGTGACAAGGGTCCCAGCATGAGGCTAAGTGGATTCAGATGTGGCTGGGCTGGGGCACTGGGGCCCACCGAGAAGTGTATTTGCCTGAAGGACTTAGGAATTTGCTGAGAGAAAAGCCCCCTAAAGTAGAGGCAGTCAGGAAGACAAGTTCAGCCCAGCACTGGCCATGGTACAGCGGGAGGGCTAGCAGGGCTGCAGCACAGCTTGGGGTCTCCAGGTGCAGCACCCTCTGAACTCATCTCTGCAATCTGTGGGGCGGGGGCTGGGGAGGGGCGAGTAATACCATGAGACGCCAGCAAGGCCACAGTACAACATAGAGCCCGCAGGACCAAATGGGAGTCCTGAGTTGGGGAAGAGTCCTCAGCATAGCGTGGGGGTGGTACTGGGATTCTGGGGAAGACGGAGCCTCCCTGACTACTCTTGCCAGGCCAGTGGCTGGGGAGAGACTGACACACAGGCAGGTCCAGTGCCCCAGGTGAGATGTCATGAGAGAGGTGGGTGTGCACAGGAACTGTGCCAACTCCTCTAGCCCCCAGCTCCTTTATGGCACCCACATTTGAGATTTGAGGGCTCTTCCTTGGAGGAGAGCTGCAGGCAACCTCTTCTGCTGGCTTCTTTTTTTTTTTCTTTTTTTTTTCTTTTTTTTTTTCTTTTGAGATGGAATTTCGCTCTTGTTGCCCCAGCCGGAGTGCAATGGCACGATCTCAGCTCACCGCAACATCCACCTTCCAGGTTCAAGCGATTCTTCTACCTCAGCCTTCCCGAGTAGCTGGGATTACAGGCATGTGCCAACACGCTGGCTAATTTTGTATTTTTAGTAGAGACAGGGTTTCTCCATGTTGGTCAGACTGGTCTCAAACTCCCAACCTCAGGTGATCCACTTGCCTCAGCCTCCCAAAATGCTGGGATTACAGTCATGAGGCACCATGCCCTGCCTTTTTTTTTTTTTTTTTGAGATTGAGTTTCCCTCTGTCACCTAGGCCGGAGTGCAGTGCAACCTAGGCTCACTGCAACCTCCACCTCCTGGGTTCAAGCAATTCTCCTGCCTCAGCCTCCTGAGTAGCTGGTATTACAGGTGTGCACCACCACACCCAGCTAATTTTTGTATTTTTAGTAGAGACGGGGTTTCGCCATGTTGGCCAGGCTGCTCTCAAACTCCCGACCTCAGGTGGTCTGCCCACCTCGGCCTCCCAAAGTGCTAGGATTACAGGCGAGAGTCGCTGTGACCGGCCTCTGCTGGCTTCTTTATCCAGGGGATTGAAGCCCGGGGTCGGCAAACTGTGGCCAAGAGCCAAATCTGGCCCACCACCTGTGAACTAAGAATGGTTTCTCTTTTTAAATGGTTAAATTTTAAATATTTTTACAAGTACCTACACAATATCCTCAATTTTGAGCTCTTGGCCTGCAAGGCTTGAAATAATTACTATCTGAGCCTTTACAAAGTTTGCCGGTCCTCAGGGTGGCTTGTTGGTAGAGTCCAGCCTTGGGGCAGCAGCTGCCAGTGGGGAGAGTTGGCCCTGCCCCCACATCTTGGCTGCCCGCTGGTGACCGTCCCTGGGGATGGTGGGATGTGGGTTCCCTGGCCTCTGTGCACTGTGCCTCCATACCCTTTAGCTTTTCCCTGAGGTCCTCCATGCATAGAGGGGGCCTCCATGCATAGAGGGGTTGCCAAGCCCTGAGAACAGGCCCACTGCTCCGGCCTCCCCAGCAAAGTCTCCCCAGGGCCGCTGGTGCTTCTGTGGGCCACTGCTGCTGGGGGGGCCGCTGTGTTCTTGCCAACCGAGCAGCATCTTGCTGATAAAACCTAATGAGCTGCGTTTAACAACAACACGGTCCTGCCATGTGGCTTCCTCCTGGGGCTGCCCATCTGTCGGCCCTGGGAGGCCACTCTCTGTACAGCTGGAACCCTCCCCAGTCATCGAATCAGGAGAGAGTTGACGTCCCTCGAGCCAGGCCCAGCACACAGGCCAGCAATCTCCACGACCAACCTGCGCCAGCGCCTGGCCACCCTCCAGGCTCCCAATGACACCGCCAGATGGTGGCTAACGGAGGGTGAAAACCTCCCGGGAAGGCCTGGGCACGGAGCAGTGAGGAGAGGCCAAGCAGAAGGCGCTTGACCGTGGCTGCAGGGAGGGCTCCAGGTGTTGCCTGCCTCTGCTTGGGCCAACCAGCTTTTATTCTTGACACCTTGCCAGCTGCCTTTCCTTTCCACGCCTGTCACTATCCCCGGGGACCTGTCAGCTGGCTGCTTCTATATTGCTGAGGACTGGCGAAGGTGAGATGTGGGTAGGTGTGCCCAGTCCACAGGCCTGTGTCAGGGTGTTCCGGGTGGGGGGTGGTGGTGGCTGCTTCATGGTCATCCTGCCTGCAGATGTCCCAGCAGAGGTGGACTTTAGGCTGGATCAGCCTTTTCCCATTCTCTGGTGTGAAGGACCACGGATGATGTCACAGGTCCACGAACTCCTCGTCCCATCCTGTACCCTCTGAGCCACAGGCTTGGCTGCTCAGATCAAACAGTTTGACTAACTTCTCGGAGCTGTGACTGACTGCTTCCTAGCCCCTGATGGCCTTAAGTGTAGAGCTAGAGAGGCCAGGCTCACATACAAGTCCAGTCCCCATCTCAGCTAGCCGTCTCCTCTTCCTCCTCCTCCAGACCCACCCCAGCCCCACCTGAGCGGAGAAGCAGGTGGGTGAGGCCAGGTGAGACAGCTGGACTGGGCAAGGGTCCATCCAGCTCCCCATACTGGCTAAAATATCACTATAAAAGATCCAAGGTGACTCCAGGGAGGACGGGCCGGCTTCGTATCAGCTCAAGGGAGTCAACGTGCACATCCCAGGCTGCAGTCAATGGTGTGCTGTTCTGAGAACGTGCCATTGTGGACATGCCAAGGGGCCCTGGGCTCTTTGGCGTTTGGAGCCGGAGAAAGCTGAGATACTCTGCATGATAAAGTGGGGGAATTTTTGGAAGTTGCAGGGGGATCTACAATGAAAGAGAAGGCTGAGTAGCCTGGTAGGAGCTGGCACCCAGGCTGGAGCAATGGCCGAGGTTCTCCATGAGGGCAGGCACATCCAAGATTTAATTTCAAACCTGTTTTGTGGATCCTTCTGCCCTTTGTGTTCCCAAATCGCCATTGCAGTTTCCTGCTCAGGCCTGGAGTGGGCGGTGGGGTCTGTGTCCTGTGGTTGGGCAGGGGCCACAGGAGTACAAGGAAGCAAGCCTAGAACAGGGAGCTGCAAGAGGAAATTCAGAGGAATGTAGTGCTTTGGCTCCCCAAATACTCAGCCTCCTGAGTAGCTGGTATTACAGGTGTGCACCACCACGCCCAGCTAAATTTTGTATTTTTAGTAGAGATGGGATGGGTCAAAGAGCCCAGAGCCCCTTTGCATGTCCACAATGGCACGTTCTCACAACAGCACACCACTGACCGCAGCCTGGGGATGTGCACATATCAGCTCAAGATTGAGCCCCTTGAGCTGATACGAAGTTGGTCCGTCCTCCCTGGAGTCACCTTGGATCTTTTACAGTGATATTTTAGCCAGTATGGGGAGCTGGATGTATCCTTGCCTAGTCCAGCTCTCTTTTAGTGCCCGGGGCTGGGCAATGGGAGGGGGTTTGAGGCAAAGACGTCTAGATCTGAAGGGGCAGGGAGACCCCAGGTGACACCTGGGTTATAGGTACTCTAGATAAGTAATCTGAGCCACCTGAGCCCATGGTGGGTGGATCCGGCCTGTTTTCCTGCCAGGTTTCTGGTCAAGCCCACTGTTCACACCTCACTGGCTTTTAAAGCGAAGAGATGAGTCCGCAGACCAGGTGAGGCAGGGGTTTTAAATGGGCACAAGCCGTCCCTTCTGGACATTGGCAAGGAGCTGGGGCATTTGAATATTTCCTTTAGTCTTATTTCATCTCTACTGGTTGGGCGTAAATGATAGGAATTAGAAACCTAAAGAATTGCTGCAGAATTGTTTTGGGTTAGGGACGTAAATTTGACTCCTGTGGGCTCAGGTGCAGATGGTTCTGAAGGAGGCCTTCCCTGAGGGGGCCTGGAAGTGCTGCCAGCCTAACCCTGCTCAGGTGGAAGGGCCTGTTGGCTGGCAGGCAAGAGGCGGGTCCTAGCGTTCTTAGTTGCCGGCACTAACAAAGGTAATGCTTGGCCAGGGCCTAAAGAGCTTAAGGAGGTAGAGCCTAAAACACAGATGTGCCCTTTTAAGTTCAGCGAGAGAGGGAGCCAGACCCTGTTGGGGAGCCCTGGATCCCACCTAAGCCTCTGGGGAGGCTGGCGTGGCACAGAGCCGTGCCAAATGTGTTGTGGGGCAGATTGTACTTTCCAAAGACAGCTGCACCAACACGTACCCCACCCTACGCCCTTCTTACAGTGTGACATCAACGCTCCTTTATGAGAGGAGGGGATCTATGTTCCCTCCCCTTGAAACTGAGCAGACATTTGTAACTGGCTTGACCAGTCGTGTGACAAAGTGACTTCCGAGGCGATAGAGAGAGAGAGAATGAGACAGAGATAAAAGACCCAAGGAGCCCAAGCGGCTAGCTGCTATAGGGTCCCAGCCCAGACGTCAGACACAGGAGGGAGCGAGACCTCAGATGATTCCAGCTCCCTGCATTCAAGTTGCCCCAGCTGTTGCTGAGTGAAGCAGAGATAGGTTGCCCCCACTAAGTCCTGCCACTCACATGCAAAAGAAAAGACTACAGCTTCACTTGCAAAAGAAATGTGCTGCTGTTTTAAGCCACAAAGTGTTGGAGTGTTTGTTATGCAGCCATAACTTATTGATACAGGGGTGGGAGGAGAACATTACTACCTATTAGCCATTTTCCAGATATTTTTCAGGCATGAACTCATTCAAGTCTTTTTTTTTCTTTTCTTCTTGAGACAGAGTCTCACATTGTCGCAGGGGCTGGTGTGCAGAGGCACAATCTCAGCTCACCGCAACCTCCGCCTCGCAGGTTCAAGCGATTCTCCTGCCTCAGCCTCCCGAGTAGCTAGGATTACAGGCACCTGCCACCACACCTGGCTAATTTTTTGTATTTTTTTTTTTTTTTTTTTTTTTAGTAGAGATGGGCTTTCACCATGTTGGCCAGGCTGGTCTTGAACTCCTGGCCTCATGATCTGCCTGCCTCAGCCTCCCAAAGTGCTGGGATTACATGCATGAGCCACCGTGCCCCACCATGAACTCATTCAATTCTTACACCAGAAAGGTAGGCACCTCCACCAGCCCGGCTTTGAGACTGGGATGCAGGGAGTCATAAGGACTAAGTATCTTGGTCACAGACATACAGCTGTGAGTGGCAGGCTCAGGACTAAAATCCAGGGCTGGCCCAGAACCTAAGCTTTCTCCCATGGTGGTGCCTCCTTGTTCTGGAATTCTTGCCCAGCTCTGTCCTGAGCTGACCGACCAGCCTGGGTCAAGCTATGCCCCTCATCTGTGGAACGAGCACCAGTGCTGACCCTGCACCTGTGGCCTTGCCTGCACCCTTTTTGCTTGGCGACGTGAGGCTGGCCCCTGTAGGCCCTTTGATGCCAGTAAAGCTGGGATGCATATCCACGCATGAGGGGCAGCTCCCCCAGCAACAGTGGCAAGGGGAGAAAACTCTGCTCTGGAGAATGGAGCTTTTCAGGAGGATGGGGAGCTAAGAAATAGCATCTTTTCATTGTTAGCGTTTCCCATGTATCAGGCACTGCTCTGAATATTAACCCATTTAATCATCACAATAGATCTAGTGTGTAACCTCTATTGTGCAGATGGGGAAACTGAGGCACCGAGCAGTTAAAGAACTTGCCCAGTGTCATGGCCTGCAAAGGATGCAACTGGGATTCGAACCTAGTCAATCTGGTAGAGAAGAATCCCCTATGGAGGGTCTTAAACAGTCAGCTCCATGAAGCCTGATGCTGCTGTTCGTCCTATAAGGGTGATTTGATTCATACCTGCAGGAGGCAAGGAGGGGAAGGAAGCAGGGTGGGGAAGAGGGAAAAGTTGAGCTTTGATGCAGTTTCGAGGGAAGCTTCAGCTGACCCTGCAGGGGAGTTCTGAGGTGGGATGGTCCTTGAGGGCTTGCTATGGTCTGAGTGTTTGTGCACCTGCTACATTCCTGTGTTGAAATTCTCACCCCCAAGGTGATGGTATTAGGATGTCAGGCCTTTGGGAGGTGATTAGGTCATGGAGGTGAAACCCTCATGAATGGGATTAGTGACCTTGCACAAGAGGCCCAAGAGAGACCCCTCACCCCTTCTGCCATGTGAGGACATAGTAAGAAGCCACGTTCATAAGGAATGGGCTAAGACGCAGATTCTGCTGGTGGCTTGATCTTGGACTTCCCAGCCTCCAGAATTCTTGGCAACAGACTTCTGTTGTTTATAAACTACTCAGGTTATGGTATTCTATAACAGCAGCCCAAACAGACTAAGACAGGGTTGTACCAATTTGGGGTGAACGGATGAGCACTTCATGCCCCCTGCACAAGCTTTCTAAGAAGGAGGTGTGACTTTGGGCGAGGGGGCTCTCTCAGCTGAGGCTATACCCAGAGAGGGTGATAGCTGAAGGCTGTCCTGCATTCTGAGGGGGAGTCGCCTTTTCCTTCCCCTTCCCCCTCCCCTTCCCCTTCCCCTTCCTTCCGTCCTTCCTTCCTTCCTTCCTCTTTCTCTCTTTCTTTTTCTTTGACGGAGTCTTGCTTTGTCTCCAGGCTGAAGAGCAGTGGCACCATCTTGGCTCCCTGCAAGCTCCTCCTCCCAGGTTCAAGTGATTCTCCTGCCTCAGCTTCCTGAGTAGCTGGGATTACAGGCATGCAGCTAATTTTTGTATTTTTAATAGAAACGGGGTTTCACCATGTTGGCCAGGCTGGTCTTGAACTCCTGACCTCAGGTGATCCACTCGCCTCAGCCTTCCAAAGTGCTGGGATTACAGGCATGAGCCACTGTGCCTGCCCATCACCTTTTATATCTGAAGGGGGTCTGGGTGGAGCATCCCAGCCTCCAGCACAGGGGTGGGGTGAGACCTGAGAAGGTGACATTGGAGAAGTGTCCTGGAGGGGAAACAATAAGGTCAGCACAACTAAGGTAGACTGGGGAGGGACGGAGGAGGAGATCTGGGGATAGCAGGGACCAGGTCCCTCAGGGCCTTAGAACCTGTGGCTGGTCTCCAAGTGGAGTGGGAAGTCACCAGTGAGCGAGGGACACAGTTTGACTTCAGGTTCACTCCAGCTGCACCGTGGGGAGGGGCAGTGAAGGGGGAGATGGGACAGCCTATGATGGCAGTAGAGGTGGGGAAAGGAGGTGCACGTGGAGTGTTTTTTGAAGGTTAAAGTCCAGAGGTTTTACTGACAAGTTGGATATGGGCACAAGAGAAAGAGAGGAGTGTGTTGGTTGGTCCAGGTTGGGCCTGAATAATTGGAAGAATGGACTTGGCAATTATGGGATGGGGAGAACCGTAGGAGAAGTGAGTTTAGGGGTGGGGGTGGCATCTTCAGAAAATTCCACCTCCTTAACTTCCCAGGACCCCATCTTTTCCTTTTGGGGTGATGTGGACCCATACTTAGCCGAGCTGGCATAGCCTGGGCCCCTCCACTCCCCTTTTTTGGGGGGAACTGTATTTATTTATTTATTTTGAGATGGAGTCTTGCACTCTCGCCCGTGTTCACTGCAACCTCCACCTCCCAGATGCACGCGATTCTCCTGCCTCAGCCTCCCAAGTAGGTGGGATTACAGGCGCACACCACCACCACACCTGGCTAACGTTTTGTGTTTTTAGTAGAGATGGGATTTCACTATGTTGGTCAGACTGGTCTCGAACTCCTGACCTCGTGATCCACCCGCTTCGGCCTCCCAAAGTGCTGGGATTATAGGCGTGAGCCACCACGCCCAGCCTACTTATTTATTTTTATTTATTTATTTATTTTTTTGAGACGGAGTCTCACTCTGTCGCTCAGACTGGAGTGCAGTGGTGCAGCTCTCAGCTGTGCAACCTCTGCTTCCCAGCTTCAAGAGATTCTCATGCCTCAGCCTCCCAAGTAGCTGGGATTACAGGCACGTGCCACCACACTTGGCTAATTTTTGTATTTTTAGTAGAGATGGGGTTTTGTCATGTTGGCTAGGCTGGTCTCAAACGCCTGGCCTCATGTGATCTGCCTGCCTCCCAAAGTGCTGGGATTACAGGCGTGAGCCACCATGCCTGGCCCTGTCAAGCTATGGCCCTCATCTGTGGAACGAGCCCCAGTGCTGACCCTGTACCTGTGGCCTTGCCTTATTTTTACCTTCTCAGTTAACTGCTTGTGGAACGGGTATGGGGTGAAGGAATGGGAGAAAATCTTGGGGTAGAAAGTAACACTTGGCTCAGTGAGGGCGAGGGGACAGTGTTTTCTAGGCTTGCTGACTTCTGCCGGTGGGAGTGGGATCAGGAGAGAGCCTTTGTGGCAGGTGAATTCCCAGAGAGGTTGGTCCCGACTGGAGTCTATGCTGCGTTTTCTCCCCTCTGCACATCCACTGTCAGCTGATCTAAGACTCCTGGAGAAAGGAAAGCCGAGAGCACTGGCTGCCACTGAGGGAACTGTGGGGAGCGCCAGGCTTCTCCCAGGCTGCAGGGATGCATCTGGTGAGCAGTGCTCCCATACAATGAGGGGAAGAGCTTTGAAATGTCCCTGGAGAGCAGGTTCTCAACTGAGCAAGCTCAGAGTCTCTGCAGTGCTCGTTGCCATGGCAAACAGCCATTCACAGAGAGCCAAACAGATCATTCCAGAACTCCCGCCCCACCAGTTACCCTATGACCCAGCACCGTGAAGAAGCTGAGCCTCCATCCCCAATCTGAGCATGATGTCTGGCCTCGCCTTTGATTGGCAGGGCCCACGCTGCTGCTTCTCCCTCACCCCACTGCTCTGCAGGAAAAAAGTGCAGCGTTCTGCTTCTTACAACCCCTCGGCCTTGGAAAGAGCAGTTCCTCTCCACGCAGATCACCAAATGCCAGTCCTGAGCCATTTGCCTAGGGGTGTCCCTGCGGGCCTTGCAGGTCACCACATCAAACACGTAGGAGCAACTCACAGGCCAGTGATGGAAGTTCAGTTACTGTTTTGTGGGGCCAACCAGAATGTCAATTTTTTTGGATCCTGGGTAGGTAGAATGAGGTATAGTAAACTAAGGGTCTAATACAGGGCCTGGCCCCAGGTAGGTGCAAAATGCATGCTTGTTTCTGTTTCTTATCTTTATGTGCATGCACCCTAGTTCTTTGCTCTCTCTTTCTTGAAAAAGAGCTCTAGAAGCTTGAAAGAAAGCCTAGAAGGCTTCCTGGAGGTGGTGTTCCTATACCCAAAGTAGGATGTATTAATATCTATTTTCCATTAAAATAATGCTCTTATTGTTTAGAGTGTCTCCTGTCTCCTATGACAGGCACAGTCTGTATGCTGTCTCATGTAATTTTTGTTTTGTTTTGTTTTGTTTTTGTGAGATGGAGTCTCTCTGTGTCGCCCAGGCTGGAGTGCAGTGGCGTGATCTCGGCTCACTGCAACCTCCACCTCCTGGATTCAAGCAATTCTCCTGCCTCAGCCTCCTGAGTAGCTGGGATTACAGGTGTGCACCACCATGCCCGGCTAATTTTTTGTGTGTTTTTAGTAGAGATGGGGTGTCTCATATAATTCTATTGCAACCCTTTAAGGGTTCATTATTTCTATTTTTCAGATAAGGACATTCAGATGAGACTCAGATAAATTAAGTTTTACCCAAGATCACCCAAAGTTATTTGAACTGGGTGGTCTGACTGTGGAGCTTGGACATTGAACATGCAATACATGTTTGCATGATGCTGGTGTCTGTATTTGCACTGGGCCTCCTCCCAGCGCCCCTTCACACCCGCAACCTTTCCTGCTCTGACTCCTTGGAGCAATCATATCTGGCTCCCCTGACGGACACTTGGCCTCTTCCTGCCTCTGCTCCCTTTTAGCTCTTCTCTGCTCTCAGTAAGGCAATGACTGCATCATCCAGCCACTGAACCGCACTGTCTAGTCCACTGAATAAATATGAAAAGAGGAGGGAAGAAAGGAGACAAGTTTGGGTGTGAGACCTACTGGGACCACAGTAATCCCAGCTGACAGGCTCATGGGAAGGGCGAAGGCCTCAGGACCAGGGGAATGGGGCAGGTGTGGCCCTGGCAAGGCCAACCAAATGACCTGCTGTCCAGGCTCCAACAGATGTGGGAAGCTCTGGGCAGTCTGGGATGCAAGCTCCAGCCTCGAGGGAAGAGACTGGGAAACTCCAACAGGATGCTGAGGCCCCCAATAAGCAGACAGTGGGGTCAGAGCAGGGCTCAATGGAGTGCTGGGCAGGGAAACTGAGGCAGGAATCTTGTCCTTTTTTCTGAGCCAACCTAGGGGTCAACTTGCAGGCGTGTGACCCTAAGGGTGACCTGGAAATATAGGCTTAGGCCTGTGGGCTAGAAGTCATTCTAGCCCCAAGGGCTGGCATTACTGAGGTAATTGGTGTCCATGTAGGGCTGGCAATGGTCATGTGTCAGAAAGCATCCAGCTGCAGGTCCCCGTGGGGCTGGCAATGGTCATGTGTCAAAAAGCGTCCAGCTGCAGGATGGTGTCAGGAATGATCTCACGTCTGACCAGTTCTGGCCCCAAATGAACCTGGCGCTCCTCCTCTGAAACCCACCCTCCATCCCTGGCGGCCCCGTTCTCTGCTCCCTCTCAGTCCTCCTAGGTCCTTGGCTCTCCCGCCTCCCCCCTGTTTTGACTCCACATTCTCATTCTTCCCTCTCTCTCGCCTGACCACAGTGGGGACTGACTGCCCATCTTGGCCTTGGCACCCAGCCTGGGCATGACCTCTGGCATTTGCTCCCAACCCCATGTCTAGAGCACCAGGGAGAGGGGCCTCATCATCTTGGGCCCATGGTGCCAACCAGCTATACACAACGTGCCCAGCCCCCTCACTGGTCCATGTAGGGTAGGAGAGACAGAGGAGTAAGTGACAGAGTATGTGTGGCCCTGCAGGAGCCAGGAAGGCTCCTCTTCCTCCTGCCTGACCCCCTCCTTCTGAGGAAGAGGCAAGGCCCCACCCCACAGCACAAAACAAGCCAGAGGCCGCCGCCCTGCTCTCCGGCAGGCACTTGGAGTCCTGATGGCCTCCGTGGGTGCCTGTCCCTATCAGCTCGGGCCTGCTATGAATTCACATACTGTGACCCATTTCTTCTGGACAGAGGGGCTGGCCCCTGAAAAGCCACTGGCGAGAGAGGGAGACCAGTCATTTGCGTTGGCTGGGGCTCTCTGCTGCCTGGCTCTGTGCGCGGCGTTCGTTATTCCCGATCCCACGGCTCTGCCTGCAGCTGTGGCCGCCTCGCTCCATCCCGCCAGCTTCATTCCACCTAATGACCATTGGCCACCTGCACAGGAAGATAGATGATTGCTGTCACCCAGGCAGGTGTGTGACACGAAGGCACAAACTGAGAACGACAAGGGCAAACGCAGCAGTTGCGGACAGGCCGGGAGCTGGTTCTGCCTCTGGGGGAGGACAGATGCCCTGGTTCAGGTCGTCTCCCGGAATGCAGTTGCCCCTCAGCCTCCTCGTCTTTCCTCTCTGCCTCATTCCTGGAAGGCAGCCAGCTCTCCTGCATCAGGACCACCTGGCTGGCGGTGGAGTGGCGCCATGGGCAGCTCCTCTGATCCCTCATCCTCTGCCCGCTGTGGATGCAAGGCGAGGCTGCCCAGTTTTATAATAACCCCAAGCACTGGCTGCCTGGCCCTGGCCTTCTGCCTTTGGCCTGTTGCCCTATCTGTTACCAGCATCAGAGAAGGAGGAGCAGCAGAGGGGCAGGGTGGAGGGGCAGGGACATCCCCTCCCATAGGACCCTCTGGTAGGAGAGCTCCCCTCCCACCAGGTTGTGAAATAGAGTGGCCCAGGACTGAGGGGGGTCACTGGGAGGTGGGCTAGAGGTGGTGCCTTGGTGTCCTGCCTCCCCTGCTCCCTTGAAGCCTCTCCAGGAAAGTGGCTCTGTGGTCACCAGGTGACTTGGGGTGAAACAAGGAGTGGCTCCTGGGGGACAAGGTCTGTTCTTCATTTGTTTCCCCACTCAGAGTCCCCTGTGAATTCCATGTTCCTAGAACTGGTGCACTTGGCATGTAGGCAGTGCCTGGAGAATGAGAATGTCGGTTTCACTGTCACTGTCCTGTCACCTGGGTGGGGTGGGGAACAGAGCCTGTCCAGTAGAACTGAAGGACCAACCCGGAGAAGTGGATGCATTGTCAAGTCCAAGGGTGGGGTGGGAGGTGACGGGGCCAAGGTCCTCGCAGAACATGAGACCAAGTCAGAAGGTCAGGAGCTGGGAAAATCCAGAAACAGAACTGGTGCAAACAAGGACTCGGTGGCCTGCAACGAGGCTCAGTGAGACGGTGATCTGGCTGTGTGGCCCAGAGAGCGGGAGCCTTGCTAAGGGCCAGGAAGGGCCAGGCAGGCAGCCTTGAGCAGAAGTGACAAGTCTCATCTTCACATGGAGTGACACGGCGGGGCGGGACTTTAGAGAACACACATGGTCTAGCAGAGGTTGGTGGGGTCCACTGTGTACCCACTTGGTGCCAGGCCCAGCACGGGATGCAGAGGAGAAGTTGGTGAATGCATGCTCCCTGAAGCTGGAAACCTGCTGTGTTTGTCCGTGTGGGCTGCTGCCACAGAATGCCAGACACTGGGAACTGCATTAACAACACAAGTTCATTTCTCAGAGTTTTGGAGGCTGGAAAGTCTAAGATCAAGGCACCGGCAGATTCCATGTCTGGTGAGACTCACTTCCAGCTCATGGATGGCATCTCACTGTGTCCTTACATGAGGGGCAAGGGGTCCCTCCTGGGCCTCTTATATAAGGAAGCACATCTTACTCATAAGGACTCCACCCTCATGGCCCACATCACCTCCCGAAGGTCCCACCTCCTAATACTACCACCTTGTGGGTGAGGATTTCAGCCGAGGAATTTGGGGCTAAGGTACAAACATTCAGGCCATTGCATCTGCCCATCTTTTTCACTTATTTCCCTAGCAACAAATAATAGTAGCTAATACTCATTTAGTGCTTAACATATGCCAGGCATTGTTCTAAAAAATTTTTCAACAGTTTTATTGAGATCTAATTCATACGCTATGACTCACTGATTTAAAATGCACAGTTTGGCTG